>NW_015150453.1:407323-427197 GCF_000732505.1 Cyprinodon variegatus | reverse complement strand
GTGCGCCCTCTGGTGGAGAAAAGTGGACAAACCTCCAGATCCCAACACATGCTCATTGACATCTTCCTGGTCACATGATGTTCTTATTGCTAATAAGAACATATGTTATATTTACTAACAATTCAAGGAAAAAAACTAAAGCTTAAAAGTCAAAAATATAAACAGAATGGAATAATTTGTCATAAAATGTCATAATCAGAATGGCATAATTTGTCATAAAAATATTGTATGTAATCAGATGGAGTTTTTGGTTTATACATTGAAATGGCAAATAACATGATTATGCAACTTTTTTAAAAGAGCTGTTATTTTCCTAAAACCAAAGACCTGATAAGTTTATTTCTAAGGCCTGAGAAAGGATAGTTTTTTCCTTAGACCAGAGGATTTCCTCAAATGTACACCTCCTGTCTGCTTTCATTTAAACATGTGTGGAAATCAGTAGAATATCTGAATTCATTGTGACCCGTTACTTTTGAACCATATCATCTGGACGTCGCCCTGTTAGCCTTCAAACGTGTTAAATGAAACTTTTTTTCTGTTCCTGACTCAGGTCAAAGAGTACGAAGAGGAGATCAACTCGCTAAAGGAGCGACTAGTGATGTCCCACAGGAAGCTGGAAGAGTACGAGAGGAGGCTCCTTTTGCAGGAACACCAGACCAATAAGATCCTTCTACAGTACCAAAACCGTCTGGAGGACAGCGAGAGGAGGCTACGACAACAGCAGGTGGAGAAAGACTCCCAAATTAAAGGAATAATTAACAGGTAATTGGAAGCTGTTTTTGGGATGAAGGGCAAGAGATGGCTCAGTTGTCTTTTCATTTGGATCATTTTATGTCGGAGAAAATTGTTTTTTCCTGGACATGTGATAAAAGTGGCATTTTTTTAAAATACCGAGCTCCTAAAATGTATTAAAATAAATCTAAGAAGTAGAGATGGATGGGTACAGAGTTGTTAAGGCAGCTAATGATTTTTTTTGACATCAGTTCAACCAGTTCCCTGATATTTGCTTTTTTGGTTTTGCTTTTTTTGGGAGGGGGGCTTTTTCTTGAAGCGGGTTTTGCTTTTATCTTTTCCTCGCGATGAAAACTAATGTTACGCAAGTCTAAATTTAAACTAAAAAGATTATTAACAAATCAAAGAAAACAACAGATAGCAAATAAGGGATTAATGCATGTGATCTCAATGCACGGCTGCTGAATGCACTAATGAATTAGTGTATGATAACGCGTATCTGGCCATGCCGATACAAGAGGAAAAAAACTGGCCCAAAATATCAGCAGGCCGATGTATCTGTCTACCTCTACTTAGAAGTTTTATTATTAAAAGCTTGAAGCAGGACTTTAAGGGAATATTTAGATTCATATCTAAGTGGAAGAACTTCTCTTTCTACCAGGTTTAGTATCTTGACAAGAATATAGCGTGAGAAGTTGTTTGTAGTTTGAATAAATCATACCAAAAAGCAACAGCAGGGAATTCAAAGACATTCCTATGAAAATGAACCATTTTATGGAGCGTATAGTTCTACGTCTTGTTAAGAGGTACACAGAGGATGTTGCCCTGATTGTTTCTGCCTTTCAAATCAGGCAAAAAAGCCTCTAAGCAGCAGCTACAGCTAACCTGTTGTCAAATTCTCACAATGTGGCTTGTTTTTTGTTAGCAAACAGCAGAGATCTGCAGATGAGGCTTCATTTATTGGCTGTTTTGGTGAAATATCAATGGGACCGCCTGCAAGAGCAGTTCTTAGCTTCTATTGATCAGCAGCAAATTAAGCGGTTCATGAGTAAGAAGCGGAGAATCGATTCTTTCGGCCTGGAAACCGAGATAGTTGCTGCGTTTTCAGATTTTATGTGAGGCCAGACATTAGCTTTGATCTCTGTTTTATTTATGGTGAGGGAAACAAAAAGTTTAGTTTAAAAGAGAAACGTTTGTTCACATCTTGTGATAGTCTGTGGTCTGCAACTGAAGGGTGGATATCTGTGACAGAGAATATTGCCACTTCTAATCCACTCCAGGAAAGAAGACTCGGAATGAAGACAGGGAGTCCTGCTCGTCTGTTAAGGGAAAAGCATCTCTAACGCTCTAACTGAGCTTGTAAAAGAACCTTAAACCATCCACCCTCCTCTCCCGTGCTGTTGCACCCACCAGCAGCCCTTTTTTTTTAAGAACATGTGCTCCTTTATTGGATTTTGGAATCATAGTTTTCCAGCAGATTTCTTTCCACTAAAGCACGAAAGGAATGACTATTTAATAACCTCAGTGGGGGGGAAAGAAACTGCACTTTTTAAATGATTGCTGTGGACTTAAATGCACAGGACTCTGGAAGACCATGGTTTGATTTTAGCTCTTCCACTTTTAACGAAACCCTGTTTCACTGAAGGACTGCTGCTGTTTCTCTGCACAGAAGAAACTTGGGGACTAATACTGCTCCACATTTTTGTACACATAGTATAAGGAGGACAGAACATCACAGAGAAAACTTGAATATCGGCATGTTAATTGCAAAGACTCGGGCTGAAAGTCCTAGAGGAACTATGGTGCATTAGCAGAGCACTCACAGCATCGCCCCGGATTATCCCCCTCTGGGGTATCAGTGATTATCGAGGCTTACACTTGGACCTTGTGTGTCATAGTTCGACCATCTAACCACACAGGGATGAATTAAGTAGCAGATCTGGAAGCTTCCGAGTCCGTTTTTTTACTCACAGATCACTGAGCCAGGCCGTGTGATAAAGTGCATTGCAGGACTTGTGCATCACCGGAGTTTAAATGCACATAAAGGCGATGCAGACAGAGTGCTTCATCTCAGGCCTTCCTGCCAGATTGAATGGACTCCAGAATTTAGGTGATTTAACAAGTGAAAGCATAGCCTTATGTTCTGTGTTACCCTCAGCTGACCTTCATGGGTCAGCTGATACCTTACAGTAGATTATTAAAGGTAAAAAATGCAAGCTCAGGTCTGATACTGCTCCTGGGTCAGCTTGCAAAAATCTTGTCTTTCCCTGCAGAAGTAAAAAAAAAAAAAAGTCTGCATGATTTTTGTTTCTTTAAAGTAAAGCCTTAATGCTCTGTGTGTGATTCTTAAAGCTCAGAGCAATGCCAGTACCTGTCAAAAGACCAGAACTGGTCTCAGCAGTCTTACTTAAACCAAAGCGACATGCTGGAGGAATCGTTTGGATTTCCTTTCTTCTCTAAGGTTCTATGCAGAGGTTATGAGTAGTTAATACCTTACTTAGAGCTGATCGCTTCTCATTTGACAGCAGCACAGATGAGAAGGAAGTTCAAACTAAAACGGGAGGCTAACGGGCCAGAATAAAGCGGATTTCTGATGTCGTTTTCAGCCTCATAAATGACAGGCGCTTAATTAACCCTGTATATTATGATTAACCCAAACTCCTTTATCTTATCTTATGGTTATGTACTAACCTCAGTTTGATGGCAAAAATAATTATGATAATACAAACTTAAATTAGGGAATATTCCTCATCAAAGCAGAAAAACGAACCACGGCCACAAAATTACTTGCCTATCTGGCATTGCTTTGGTATGGAGTGCTTTGAATAATTATGGAGTGAGTTTTGTTCCATTATTGTTGAAAGGAAAGACCTCATATTTTAAATGAAAATTTAGGGAAAAAAAGAACAAATCCCGATAGGAAACTTTGAAAAACTTCTTGATCAAATAAGGTTTTGATAGTAATTTAGCTGTTTTCTCATATTTACATTTTACAGCTTTTCTTTTTAGATATTATTTGTTGTTTTTCACATATTTTTTTGACACACACACACACACATACATACATATATATATATATTTATTTCTTTTGTCAGATTGAGTTTAACATAATGTATTCTTTTCAAAGTATATTCCACATTATCTGCGCTTCAAGATGGTGTTGCATTGGGCTTGAAGTGAAGGGAATGTGATCTAGAAAACACAATTTGACAAAAAAAGATGGAATTTGTAAAACTCAATCCATGACAGAGAATAAAAAAAAAATAAAAAATAAAATAAAAAAACATAATATCTGTCAGGTTTGGTGGTAGTTAGTTGAGGACCCAAATGCAGAGATGAGGAGGCAGAGATGATTTATTGCAGATTTAAATTAGATGTAGGTGGTAACAGAAGCATAAATCCAGAAATAATTAACAGGAAACCAAAACTAGGAGAGAAGCATGCAGGAATGAAGTAATGAAGAGAATCCAGCAATAAGGAACTGGAAAGGATATGGCAGACAGAACAAAGAATGGGCTAATCAGCTAACAGGGAGCAGGTGTGGATGGAAGCAACTAGAAGGGAGCTCGGGGAAAGGAGACTGGCACAAGGGGGCAGCAGAGAGTAACTCAAAAAATACAACACTGCATAAATATAACTAGAAAACAACTTGAATGACACAAAATGGAAAGGAAACCAATGACCAAGAAAACACAGAATTACATTAATAAAACTGAAAAATACATTTAAACATTAAAAAAAAGCCCAAAAAGATCTGAATCAATGGAAATATAAAGCTTTTAAATAAAGTCAAAGAAAGCAGCAAGTTGCTCTCATTTTTCTTATTTTCAGCTAAGGATTGCATCTTTTTAAATATGATTTTACTGAATGTGTTCTTTGCTTGACAAAAAATAATAGAACAAACTTCACTGTGAATTTTTTTAATCTACTCATTTTCTGTCTAAAGCATGAAAATCAACCATTATTTGCCTTATTGAATTTACCAGACCATCAAAACTCTTATGTGAGAAAATTACTGATTATAATAGAAATCCATGGCTATTTACAGTATAGTTTAAAAAGTGTGTAAACATTAAGACACGTTAAACAAATCCAACAAAATAAGCATCCATTCCGAAAAAAAAAGGGATAAAGGATTTCTATTGTAAGCAACATGGCTGTATGATCATTTTTTAGGTAGTATTTACGTAAACTGCACTGAACATTTTCAGGTGTGACTTATTTCTTAATAAGTTAGAACCTTCATAATCAATAAAACCCACGGTGATATAATGTATGTATGAACTACTAGTTACCTCTGTGTAGAACCCCTCATCACAAAGAAAAGAGACTGAGAATCCAAATGATTCCTTTAATTTCAAAGGACTGCTAGTTTAAATCTGCTGAACTCACTTTACTTGTAGCATATGTAATTATGAATATGTATATTTTTTGTTTTTCGGGAAAATACCTTATTAGTTGGCTACAAGGTTAGTGGCATTACAATCCTGAATATAGTTTAAATTTCTTTCTCATGCTGTTTGTTTTTAAATTAAAACAGAGGTCGAGAAAATCGTTGGAAGAGAATCATATCTATGACCTTTATTGCACCTACATAGTATAGTAATAATCTATTTTTGAGATAATCCATATCATTAATTACAGTGATGCAAGAGCCATAGTATTATCAGTATATAAATATATAGGAATATATAGTAAAAATATGAGAGTGAAATATTTTAACCTTGCAATAGCTAAGTTTTTAGCCGGAGAAGCGCAATAACAGCAACAATGTGTCTAAGAAGTGCTGTTTGTGCGAATGCACATGCAGGTTTCTGATATGTTGTTCGCATTTTCTGTACATAAAAGAAACAGTGACTACCTGCCAGACTCTTCTACCAGGTGCCATCCATGATATCTGAATAAAGACCTGGAGTACTGTAAAGTGCAAAATGCCACAGAGGCAATATTGACAACCGTGACGCAACTCTGACAAAATGCTAGTTCTGCAAAGTGTGTACTTAAGTTCCTTAAAGGTGTTTCTTTATTTGCTTTCATTGATCTGTACAGTGTTGGTGACTTATTTTTTCTTTCTGCTTTTTAAATGAAAGCCTGGAATGAATATTATTTACTGAACGCAAACCTGATTATTTATTCTTCTTTTCTGTGAATGATTTTGCTGTAAATGCTCGGTATGACCTTTTGACCTGCAGTCCGTCATTGGTGGCGTCCAGTGACTTGGTGATCAGAGTAGTGGATTGAGAAAGTTAGTCAGTAGTGTCATTTAATGTATGCAGTTATATTATAGCACTATTATTATTATCATTTAAACAGAAAAACACTCATTGACAAGAAACGTTCTGCAGCTAAAGGGAATAAGCTCATTTGGACGTCATTTCTTAGCTTTTTCAGGCATCCTATGAGTATCATCTTTAATTGGCCATGACTATGCATGTGCGCGTTGTGTGCACTGCAACCTGGAGTCAAAGTCCTTGATTGTGCTGAATAAAGATTATTCTAATTTGAAAAGGTAATTTGTTCAGTTGGTAATTAGCTGGTGTGTTTAAAAGGAAAAAAAAAAACGGAAGGCAGAAGCTAAGATCTCCTGAATGCAGTGAAAATGCTTAGCTTATTAGCATAGCATGTTGAAATTAATCCAGCACCTGTGCATGGATCAAAGTATATGTTGCAAACTTGTCAAAGGGGCTACTGTCTAACTCCAACATGCAGTGTATTCTCATTATCAGTTCGTATGAAATCGTACGAAAAGTTATGCACCGTAATTTTGTACGTTTTCGACGTTTTTTTCGTGGTATTTCGTTGTATTTTTAGGTCTTGCCTCGAGACAAGATATCCTTGTGCATGCGCATCTTACGCACCATTCAATAACATAGAATTTAGCATACAATTAACCATAACCCTAAGATACAAAACAGCAAGCAACGTAGTTAGAGACATGAAGAAGTAATTATTGCACTGTTTTTCCCAGTTTTACGTCCTTCCGCGGATCTGCTTTTTTCGTCTGTCTGGTTGCGCATGCGCACTGATCTGTTTATTCGAGGAAAAACGTCAAAAACGTACGAAATACTGTGCATAACTTTTCGTACGATTTCATACAAACTGATAATGAGAATATGCTGCAACATGTGTGTGGCTGGAAAAAAGAGGTTACAACCCAATCTATGGAGTGAACTTTGTGCCATTATTGTTGCTTGCAAAAAAAAAAACACACTTTTTAAACAGAAATTTAAAAATATATGCTTTTAGAAAATGTAATAATCCAAAAAAAAATTGAAAGTAGCTTTCCTGATTTCTAAGATTTTATTTTTTCACATTTTTTTTAAAACCTTATATTTTGAATTTTAATTTACAGGCTTTTTATGTTTAATTTTTTTTTCTAAAATCCCTTTTTCAGATTACATTTGATGCATTGCATTATTTTAAAATTTGTTTTGACAGATCACAACCTCCTCACCACAAGCACAATAAAATCGTGTAGCTAACCTTTCTCTTCGCTCTTCATTCCAGAGGAAATTGCGTTCCCAGAACTGAAGAAATCGTGATCGGGAAAATGCAATTTTAAAATAATGTTATTCCTAAAACTCAGTCTGAAAAAGAGATATTTGAAAAATAAAATTAGAAAATATTAAATCATTATATATACTAAAAAAGTCAAATAAAATCTGAGAAAAACGTAAAAGTAAAGTTACTTTTAAAACATTTTTTTGAGTATGTAAGCTGTTAATGTTTTCTTTATGTACTGCTTTATTTTTCAAAATTTCCATTTAAAAAACTTTTCTCTGTTTAAATTCGCAAAACATGTTCTTTGCTTGCAACAATAAAGGAACAAAATTCGCCCATATCACGCCAACATATGCCAGCTCCTTGTAAACTGAATTATTCACATAACCGTAGCTGGTTGTGCTCCATATTCCAAGGTCCAAATGAAAGCATTCCTTTTAGGTGCAAATGCCAGTGAGTGTATTTCCTTTCTTTTTTATGAGATTTGTTTTTTTTGGTTTTTTTTGGGGGGGGGGGTCCATATATCTGCCTCTATTTTGTAGCAAGAATATATATTGATAGGCTGTATAGATTGTACTGCAGCATATCTGATGTTTTAATCTTGCAAATTCCTAATGGTGGTGAGTTTTGGCTTGATGTGTGTGTGTGAGAGTGAATAATGGCTAATAGCAAGAGCCACAATTTTATTTATTAGTTGTTTTTTTATATAATTAAAATTTGTAACAGATCTGTGTCAAATAGCTGCAAACATTTCTTGTTTTGACCAGATTTTATGATGTTTGCACACTGGCTTGTTAACGGGAGGCGGGGTTTTCAATCAAAGAGTTGACGCTTTCATTGCACATCTTTGCAGAGGTCATTAAGAACCCATGTATCTGCAGCTGCTTTTTGAACCAGGTCTGTCTTTTCATTGACGCTACATCTTCAACTTTGTCTCCTGCCTTTTTTTTTTTTTTTTTTTATCCTCTGTAGCACAATATTCAAACATAATAATCTCATGTTTGGTACATGCATTGTTTTATTTTTGGTTAAATGTACGACTTGACCTCAAAAGCACACTACTTGAAGTGGATTATCTTTTGTGACATACCACCCACGCAAACCATTGTCTGCCTTTTGAAGTCATGTCGAATCTTAACGCTGTACAACCATGGTCCATTCCATTGTTTTCTGGGACGGTGCAAAATATTTCTGTCTGTGCTGATGGTTTATCTATTCTCTTCTTTTTGTAAAATAAATCTCAACTCTGTACATTATTCATGGAATAAAACATCCAAACACTTCTGTTTGAAACTTTCCCTGTGGATCTTCATTCTTTATTGTCAAACCTGTCCTCTGTGTTCTCAATTAAATATGAATGTGATTAAATGCTACCATAAGTGACTCAATAAGGCTTGATTGTGGTGTTCAAACCCTGATTTAATTCATTAGAAACTAATTAGTCTCATTTTTCAGAGCTGACCTTGTTATTCATTATTATAAAGACGTAACATTCCCATCTCAGTATTCAGCTAAATTGAAGACGGTTGCTGCTTTAAGACTAAAATGAATCCCTGAGAACGATAAAGCCATGAAATCTGTCTTTATTTATTAGTTTTCTGGGCGCTCATCACCAAGCAGCAGCCGTTCAGCCAGTTAGTTATGAGATAAGATATGTGTGAGAAATATCATTGGACGGAGTAAATCCCTGGCTCACGGATAATCACAGGGGCTGGGAAACATTCACGGCCCGCTGGCTCATGCAAACTGCAGCAACGCTTTTTGCCCATATCAGTAAAACGAGGCTTTGAAAATGATTAGTCAAAGGATTTTTCAAACCCGTGACTTGGTCAGTTTTTGTTGCATAAAATGAGACAATTCCCTAGGGATAATTTGGGATCTGGGACTGAACCAATCACCTCGCCGGAAGCCAGGCACTAATTTTCCACAGTTGGCCTGAGATTGCTCTTTGTAAACACCTTAAATTGGACACAAACGCTTTGATAAATCCCATGGGGGCGAGAAGAAAAGGCTGGATGAGTGGAAACTGGCAGGGCCTCATTGGGTCGCTGCTGCTCTGCTCTTATTGGCAGATTCAAAGCTTATCAGGTGTTGGGAATCCGATCTAAGACGCAGGTAACCAGGAACTTTCTCAGAAGGGTTGTGTTGAGTCGGATGATGGAGATGCACCTGCTCAACATCTTGTTAAGCTTAAACTCATGATACTCCGTCTCTTTCTGTCCCCCACCCCTACCCTCCTTCTCCTCCACCCCAATCCCATCTCTCTCTCTCTCTCTCTCTCTGCTTCCAAGACTCATGGCTGTGGAGGATGAAATAAGGGGAGGAGCCATTTATGAGCCAAAAACCAGGATTTTCGCTGATCAGGTCTGTGAGATTGCTTCTTCTCCCGTCGAGTCCGTATGTCAGCCCTTGTTTTTTTCCCCCTTTCTGCTTTCTTGTTCTCTTCCTTCCAACCCTTCTTTGCTGTTGTTATGATCCTGTCTGCTGCGTGTTTGCGCTCCCTCTCCTGACCGGCTTGCCCTGTCCCTGACCCGTCCTTTAATGTTTTTGGGTTTGAGTGTCATCCGTCTGCAAGCAAATCGGGGAGCTTTGGACGATGAAAGACTGTTTCTGTTTACATTCCTCAGCTCCAGCTGTTGAAAGTCAGCCTCAGTCTGTGAGCACGAGTATATCTGAGGTTTTGATCTGCAGCTTTGTCTGTCTGACGGGTTTGGGGTCAGAACCTCTCAGATGAAATGATGCAGCTATGTGCTAACGGTCCTGAGGTGGCGGCGTCTTCAGGAGCTTCGCCACAGCAGGGATTTTAATCTCATGGTCTCAGCCCTCCCCTCCTCTTACTCTGTCAAACTGCAGGCTCCTTTAAAGCATGAGTCATTCTGTAAATATAGCAAGTCCATCAAGACTCATGCAATTCCAGCAGTAATGTGGCTGAGAAAAATAGGAATAATCACTAATTCTTGTTAAAATCTGTGTCATTTAATTAAATCAAACTAATTTTGGATAGAAAAAGGAATCAGTTCCAGGATTAAAAAAATATACAACATTAATGTCCAGGTGTCTGAAATATTAATTATATTATTGCTTTTTGAGGTGTGCATTAAGTTTAATAAATCATATAATTATCCATAACTATTACATTCACAGAACTGCTACAGGATGCAGAAAAAAAAAATATGTCACTTATAAAAATGGTATATAAATAAGTGTTTCAATTATTTCTGATGGGTCCAGAAAATATAAATATTTAATTCTGGTTAAGATGCCAATGTTCACTTTAGAGGATCTGCACCAATAGGAACAGAAGGTTTAAATCACATGAGCATAAAGGGGGCGTGTCAAAACCCGATCCGTACAATTGGCTTATTTGTGCAACCAGATAAACACCCGGGGCGCCCTCAAATTTATTTCATAAAGAAGACAGTACGCTCTCCAATATTTGGTGAGCGTACTGTAAGTTAGGATGTGTTAAATGTTAATAATTCATTTCCTGAGAAAGTTTTCTCACTTGTCTGCGCCGGAAATGCGTTCCTACGCTACTTCCAGGAGATAACTTTTCTGCTTTGGATTGAAACATAAAATTTTGTCTTTTTGAGTTTTAATTAAAATAACTCTCCTCAAAATGTGAATAGTCCCACACATTCTTATCTTCATACTTTCGACCTTGTGCTGACATATAATTGAATTAAAAGTCCTATGTACAGTACCGTTAAACATTTCATAGCATTTGCCAGCCCTGATCTCAGATCTGCCAATGCTAATGGTAATGCTAACACTAACCTTTGGTAATTTCTCGGCTCTATTAATTCATTTCAATTCAGTTTATTTATACAGCACCAATTCACAACACATGTCATCCCAAGGCACTTTAGAGTTCACCAGATCATACTGTCAAATCGATTCAAAGTTTCTGTCTAAGGAAAACCAGTTGATTGCATCGACTCATTGACTCAAATGCAATCCCTCACACTAAGCATGCTTGTAGCGACAGTGGAGAGGAAAAACTCCCTTTAAACAAGAAGAAACCTCCATTAGAACCAGGCTTAGTGTGAGCGGCCATCTGCTGAGGCCGACTGGGGTTAAAGGAGACAGAAGCAGAGATACAAAAGGCAGCTGTAAAAGGCGGCCCCGTCCAGGAAACACACAGCCAGGCAGACGAGCCTCGAGCCAGCTCCCATGTCAGAGGATGAAGAGAGCACATCCAGCCAGTCACTAAAAAGTTAAGGAGCTATTAGGATGTTGCAACGGCTGATCTCTGTCTGAGCATTACTATTGTAAATAATACGAAACAAAATATAAATAAAATCATATAATGTACTAATCCTATTAGTGTTAACCATTTCCCGTCAATGTTAGCATTCAAACAAAGGTATTTATTCATTTTGGACCCGTCAAAATTCATAAAATTCATAAAGAAATAACTATTTTCTTTTGAGTAAAATTAATACTTTTATCTGCTCCAATCTAGACATTATCTGGATGTATTATTTTTATAAAATTGTTTGGATGAAAGATATATTTCTATTACCTTTAACTGAGATGCTAAATATATTTATTAAGAGGCCCCAGAAAATTAGCAATACTGTTAACAAGAATCATTGTTTCCATTCGTGCAAAGACACATATTCATATCGAAGAGGAGCTTTTGAACATTTCAGTGCTAATTAGGGCTAAAACTAAAAAATACTACTTATCAGATATCAGGAATATTTCTGCTGAGGTAGAACTTCAGTTCTGATTAATAAATGCAAATAAATAAAGAAAGAATGTTACCATTAAATCAGAATGGACATCAGCTTCTTTTTTTTCAATTGGTGCAGATACATAAAATGTGGAAACGGTTCACGTCCAAACAGATTTTGAATATTAACGCATTCAGAGACCGTCTCTAATATCTCTCATGCTCCACCCTCGCTTTTTATTCACAGATTTTTTGTGTTGTCTTTATTTCTCAACCTATTTTTCATCAGGTCATATTTTCAAAGATTGCTAAATTAAAGACTATAAAAAAAAATCAAAGAAAATACTCATCAGAGATCCCCCCTCCCCCCCCCCAGCTTTTCTTCAAAGCAGCAGAATTTAAAAAAAGCTAATTAAACATGCAAGTAGGAAGAGCTAACAGAAGCTTAATTTGTTTTAATCACATTTAAAGATACAGCTTTAGAGCATTTCAGCTGAATTTCTCTGAACCGCTTGATGAACAGTTTCTGCAGTGGTTCTCTGCAAACTATGAACTTTTATTTTTACTATAGATCGTATTTTTAACTTGGTATCACTGAATTCTTGATTATAAAGAATTACTGAAGACTATTATTAGGGGTATAGGGCATCTCTCTGTCTACTGCAAAAATACAATGACTTAAAATGTGTGTATTTTTATTAGTGTTAATTGTTTAAATCAGAAGGAACCAAAGCACTGAGAATCTATTTAATTTTTAAAATGTTTTTCCTTCTTTATGATAAGTTAAAACTAATTTTATGAAGTATAGTTATTGACCTGGATAAAGAACTTCAGGTATTGTCAGGAATTTCTTCAACCGTTTCTTAAAATCCAGTATAACCTTCGGTATAAGTTCAAATTTTCACAGTTAAATACTTTCTAAGGTATTTTTCACTTGATTAAATAATGTATGATAATAAGATAAATATAAGTATTCTTGAAGTCACAATATTTATAAAACAAGATTACTTAAACTATCTGTTTGTGATGGCCTCTAGTGGCCTCTAGTGGCAAAAACAGAAAGTTGCATCCAAATCAATATTTTGAATTCAATTAATAATTTTTCTTTGTTCTGTTTGGCTTTTTTTTAAGCAACGTTGTGAAAGTTATCCACCAGGGGGCGCTTGATCTGGAACTTCCAGGTTTAACAACGTTGCACTGTGGCTTAATGAACTGGTTTCCCTCTGCGTTTTGGAATCTCCTAGCAGACAAATTTAGAAAACATGGAGTTCCTAGTTAATTCAAAGCTAAATCCTACATCTGAGAACTAAAAATGTGTCTAATCTGGTAAGGTTCTGGTCTGTTTTATTAGCTTAGCTTGCTCTAATGTTTAAGGGGAGAACAGCATCCTGCACAGAGAATCAATATGCACCAAGTGCTGTGTACTGACCTAAAATAAATCATTTAATGTATCTCAAGCTAAGCTAATTCTGGTTTCATAGTGTTGCTTTAACAGCGTGTTTTTCTGACAATATAAATGGTTTTGCTATGCTACTAAAACCATTAAATTATCCCAATAATGCCCTATTTCCCAGTAGTAAAACAATAAAGAACTGTCTCATTTTTATTTTAAATCTTATATTTACTTTAATAAACGGAAATTTAATTCTTGAAATTAGAGCAAAACCAATTGTTACCTTCTAGAAAAGAAAAATAAAGTATTTCATTATAATTATATTATATTATTAATTAATTAAAGCTAACTGACATTGTATATATATATATTTTTTTTTCTTTCTTTTTTAACAAAGGTTTATTTCCTTAAGTCAAGATTATATTTTTTTCAGCTCTCTCTGACGACTTCATAAAAATCCTGATGTGTTTTTCTGTTTGTGGTTTTAAAGATAAAGTGAAATATTTTCTGAGATGTTTTACCTGTAATTTTCTCTGTCTAGAGTTGGTGCATGTTTAAAATAAGCATGTTCTTTCTTCAAGCTGTATTTTTTTCCTTTCTGAACCAGGGAATGTTCCAGATTCAGCTGTGAAGCCAGTTAATCAGCCGTTATCACATCCAGATGTGGTTTTGGAGTTGCACGATAATTTAACACCTTTTTTGTTTTTCTTATTGCATGACTCCTGCTAATGTTGAACTGCATGGCATGCTGTTGTGATGCCTTCCGGCTATTAAGTATCTAAAACCGTTTTGTGTTTTTGCTGTCTTGTTCCGTTTCTGTATGTAAATGTGCTTCAGGAAGGATTTTCTGTCTTTATTGATGTTCTTGTTTTCTCTTCACTTTGTGTTGTGCATTGTGTTTGTTATGTTTTGGTGGCTGTTGTATTTGTTTTTCCTTCGACCCTAAACGCCACTCTGAATCCTTTCGTGTTGCACACAAGCTTTCCCTCCTGATTTTGGCTCCCTCCTACTTTTAGCCTTCCTTTCCTCTCCTTTCCTCTCCTCTCCTATGTTGATGAGATACGGTGATTTCTCTTAGGGGAGGCGTCAGTCCATCCTAGTGCAGCCCCGACTTGCGCCTGTCCCACCCCGAGTAGCCAGGTAATAACCCAAACCGCCAATCTCTCTCTCTCCATCCATCATTGCTGCTTCTTCTCCACCTCCACTGTTCTCTGTGTGCATCCCTGTCCATAAGCAGCCCCCTGTAAAACCCGCAGCAGGCCGACACACTGACAGCCCCACTTTCTTTTCCCATTCATCTTCACTGGAAAATACAAAGAGGTCTGTCACAGAATATTTGCACAGCGTTTACGGAAGGACCTGAGGGGAAAAATGTCAACAAATCATTTCAGATATGAAAATTTGTGCACGACTCAGGAGGCGGTGTCCATCTGAAACCAAGAATCCTGTGGTGTGGAGGTCCTTCAGAGGCTGCTACATAAATCAAGCTTTGCAGCTTAAATACTCCAAACAGCCGACATTCAAAAACGCATAAAGATTATTTTATATAACAATTATATAACAATCGAAAAACTAAATTACACAAGCAGTTGTTGTCATTATCTTAAAGGAATAGTACACTCAAAACATGATTAGCCTTCATTTTCTACTAACCCCCATGCTGAACAACACTCTGGAGTACTTTTTTGATATCTCAAATGCATCTGGAGATCTGGGAGGCTTCTTGCTGTCTGCTGACATTCAAATAATGGAGGTCTATGGCGCCCGAGACAGAAAGGTCCATAAAAGTCCACAAAAAACGTGTCAATATTCCCCCATACTGCTCGTCCAATGTATTCCAAGTGTCCTGAGTGGGTAGCATCCAGAATTTACTCGAAACGAAGTCATTTAGAATGTTTTTAGAGCATAAACAGTAGTGTATAGGATTTCCTGAAAGCGCGCGCCTGCGCGCTCACGACGCTACGGAAGCCGGCAGACCAAACCAGATGAAAGTGCGCATTCAGCGTCTGCTCTGCCGATAATGCAAGCGTAGAAGAAGAAATGTGCTGTTTACCTGTGCAAAGAAAGAAACAACGAAAGAAAAATGTCTGAGGACTTCAGTGTTGAGGAAGAGCATGAGTTCTTTGCCGAGCTGAATGCGCTGGTTTGGTCTGCCGGCTTCCGTAGCGTCGTGAACGCGCATGTGCGCGCTTTCAGGAAATCCTATACACTACTGTTTATGCTCTAAAAATATTCTAAATGACTTCGTTTCGAGTAAATTCTGGATGCTACCCACTCAGGACACTTGGAATACATTGGACGAGCAGTATGGAGGAATATTGACACGTTTTTTGTGGACTTTTATGGACCTTTCTGCCTCGGGCGCCATAGACCTCCATTATTTGAATGTCAGCAGACAGCAAGAAGCCTCCCAGATCTCCAGATGCATTTGAGATATCAAAAAAGTACTCCAGAGTGTTGTTCAGCATGGGGGTGAGTAGAAAATGAAGGCTAATCATGTTTTGGGTGTACTATTCCTTTAAAGGTTATTTTGTTGGAAAACATCAATTACATTCATGTAATTCAGTATTACTTTCTGGAACTCAGATTACTTATATAGGTTACTTGGACTTTATGCAAGTTATCACTTAGGTCAGAGGTTCGCAACCTGCGACTCCAGAGCCACATGTGGCTCTTTGGACCCTCTACAGCAGCTCTCAATAGTGGCTAAAATTTATATAAAGAGCTAAATAATGTACTATATGTCAGAATGCGGTGTTGGTTTGAGGACCCAAATGCAGAGACAAGTAGGTTGAGATGAATAAAGTGGTTTAATTAGGATCTCAGGTACTGAGGCAGGAGTCAAAAATCCAACAAAAAGCTCAAGAACCAGAATCCTGGAGACATCAGGGAAAAACCAAAAATCTAATAACTAGGAAGAGATGAGGAAGGCAGACAGAAGATGATCAGAGGTTGACGAGTAGTAAGACGAGGATCCAGCAAACAAGAACTGAAGAGGGAGGGCTTTTAAAGGGGACAGAGACAGGGAGAGGCTAATGAGGGAATTGAAAACAGGTGAGAGCAAAACAGAAAACAGAGCAAGAGAAAGAGGACACAAGAGGGCAGCAGAGGATAACAAATGAAAAGCTGGAAGACAGGAACTAATAAGAAAACAACAACAAAATAATAATCAAATAACTAGGATAAAGAAACATGGTGAAAAGAAAACTAAACACTAGCAATCAAGGAGCAAAAGAAAAACATAACAGAAACAGAAACCTAACACTATAAGATAAATACCGGTCTTAAAAGCTTTAGTGGGATTTATAAGATGGATAAGAAGAACTTTTAAAAGAACCAGAAATATGTTTTTAGAGCCCATTTTTCTTTTAATTAGCTTGGAATTTCTGTGTTTTTATACTATTTTAAAAGCTAAAAATACATACTCTGCAAAAAATGAAATCTCAATAAGTAATTTTTTCTTAAAATAAGTGCATTTTTCTTGAATTGAGGAGGTAAGTGAGACACTTTTCCGATGGAACAAGACAATTTACGTCTAAAATAAGAAAAAGTAATTGCATTATTATTATTTCAAGTGAATAATATCTAATTTTCTTATTTGAAGAGTAAAAATACCGATTCCATTGGCAAATCATCTGATTTACCTACTAAAATGAAGGCTTAATACACTTATTTTAAGCATTTCTCACTTCTTTCTAGATCGTTTTTGCAGTGTAAATTGTTGTTTGTTTAAGATGGCAACTAATTTCTTAAACGAGATAATGAAAAAAATAATAAAACAGGTTGTTTTCTGAAGAAGTCATTCTTTGCGGCATCAAACAACTTTTACCTGTTTGACCCGTGGGTCAAAATGACTCTTGGATATGAACGGTTGCAGACCCATGACTTATGTTTATCACTTAAAAAAATAAAATAAAAAATTGTCACAGGAGAGAAATGACCAGAGCACAGACCTGGAGACTGAGGGAAATAACTCCAGGAGTCATTCATGCAGCACCTCTATTTTGTGCTGGCATTACAGCGGCCCAATCAGTATCAAGAGCGACTCATGCAGTATAAATTCTCATTTTATTTCTAATTTTGGAACGGTATCAGAGAATGCGTCACGCAGGCTGAAGGAGATCTGGAGGAGTTTAAAAGAGAAATTAAAAAGAAAAAAGAACATTTAGAGAACAGAGATTTATGCAGCAACATGAATGTATCCCACTGAATCCATCGGTGTCTTTGGATGACAGATTTCTGTGGATTTTTGGTTTGCAGGATAGAGGGTGTTACCTATGCACTGAAAAAAATCAAAATCTAGATAAGTAATTTTTCCTCAAAATAAGTGCATTTGTTATTGCATTTTTTTTTCTAATTTTGGAACGGTGTCAGAGAATGCGTCACGCAGGCTGAAGGAGATCCGCAGCGTGTTGCATCACTGATGCTAAGCAACAGAAAGCGGATCAGGGTGGATTTCAGTGCTGCGTTCACTAAAGAGCGGAGGAAATTGTTTGGAAACAGGCTGGAGCGTCTAAAGAAGTGGGTTTTGGTCTTGTTCTTTGGTCTGGACCAGGATCAGTGGGAGTCTTTTACATCGAAGATTTGATTACTCATGTTCTGAGACCTGAGATGTAAAGTAACAAAGTACAAATACTTTGTAGAAATTTTGTAGAAATATTTCTATCTATACTTTACTGGAGTAATTATTTTTTTAGGTAGCTTTTGACTTCTACTCCTTACATTTAAGAAAATAGACCAATTAGTTTTATTTCATTTATGTTCAATTTCATTATGGCTTGTTAGTATAAAAAAAAAATAAAATCCATCAAACTAATTCGTTTCATCCAGACAATTAATTTCTTTGTGGTTAGACTCGGTGCTGCCCCAACCTGTTGTTCACCATATACAAAAAAAAAAGCTTTTCAAGATGATACGACGTTACATTTCACACAGCTAACAGTTTTAGTTATAAAACTAAAAAAATTCCGTATAATGTTTATTTTTATTATTTTGATTATATAATAATCCAAATAGCTGCCCTTATTTTTTTTTTTTTTTTTGAGATTTAGACTTTTTTCATTACATTCTACAAATATGAGAAACTCAAGGTAGATAATATTTGTAGTTTATAATTTTATGAAGGCATTAGTTGTTGCCATGTGGCCAAGTTATTCAGTAGAATGAGTCTCTAATTAGAGTTTTAGTTTCTTTGTGGTAAAAGATTAGATTAGATTAAATTAACCTTAAACCTCTATTCCATAGTGAAAATGTGAGGCGAATCAAGACATTCCTGTTTTCTTTTTGGACTGTTTTTAAACATAATCAAAATAGCTGCCATTACACATTACTGTGGCATTTTTATGCTGAAGTTCTTTCCAGCTGAAGTTCTCAGGTGGTTTCTGAAAGTTACAAGGTTCTTTAAAATCACTTTGAAAGTTAGACAGAAATGCAATTAAATTAGAACATTTATATGCATTTTTTAAAACGTATGTACCTTTAAATGCATGAACTTTATAATACGCAAGTATTTTCAAAAGTGAGTACTCTAATACTTTAACTTGAGTAGATGTTTTATTGAGTAACGTTTACTTGTAGTTGAGTAAGATTTGATTACGAGTATCAATACTTTCACTCAAATACTACTGTTGAATACTTCATTCACCATTTTTCCTTAGAATCTCGCTCCATTAATAATCTGTTAGTTACTAAGCTAACTAACTACCTCTACTTCTAGTTTATTAAAACAAAGCGTGACCTAAATTTATGACAATACTTTTTGTATTACGGATGGAAACGTGGCCATTTCCCATTTTCTATTTGTTTCTTTGACATGTTTTAAATTTTGCTCAAACTTTGCTTGACATTTAATAATAATAATAATAATGAATTTTATTTATACATTTACTTTACATTTGACTTCAAATCTCAAAGTGCTAAATTGACGTTACCCTCTAGAATGGACGTTTTCTTTTTGGAAAGAAAACTGTCAGATCTGGAGACAAATATGTATTATTTTACAGATATTTTACAGAATAAAGATATGTAAGGTATTCCCACAGACTTCAGTATATATTTTATAGCATAATATTATGCAGTATTGGTCAAATAAATTATAATAATTGAATTCTGTATTTGTTTAATTTAGTTTTATGTCATCCCAGATTTCTTAGATTTTTTCTCTCAAAACAAATATTTTTTTTCATCTGTTTTTCAAGGCTTTTTGTTAGATCTTGTTTCCCATCCTGCTTCTTTTTCAGAACTGTAACATCAGTTCTGAATTGACATTTTAAAAACCAGAAATATTTGTTTCAGGTTAAACTCTTTTCTCTGTCCCTCCAAATGTGGTTAACTTCAGTATCTTTCTTATTGATTTAACGACACAAAATAAGTTGAATATTTTTTCTGGGTTACAGGCTGATTGAAACAGAGAAGCTTTGAAAGAAAAAGAACAAAAGACAGATAATAAAAAAAATGGAGATCCATTAATTTTAAGCTTTTAATTTTAGTAGAGGAAAAAAATACAAAGCAAGAAATAGAATAATATTATAATCTTTAATAAAAACCAAGAAAAAAAAAAGAAAATACATA
>NW_015150453.1:404837-406888 GCF_000732505.1 Cyprinodon variegatus | reverse complement strand
TTTATTTAAATCAAGGGTAAATGCACTTAATTTAAGACATTTTTACTTATTTCTAGATTGTTTTTCCAGTGTGGGATTCACTTTTCTACCTCTCCTAAGTATCGTATCCATTTTCCACAGAAAGTTGCATGTTTTCTGTGACAGACCTTTAACAATTCTTCAGCTGAATGACCTCAGATTGAAGCACTTCAGTATTTCTTCATATTTTCACAAATCTAATAACAGTTGTTTCCCAAACATAACAAATATGTGGTTTATGCTGCAAAAAAATTATGTTAAAATGTTGCTTACATAAAATAAATAAATATAGTTAGCAAGTAATTTTGACTCAAATAACATGATTTTGTAGAATTTTGTATTTTTTCCAGTAAGTATGTCAACTTGCCTTCAATATCAAATATATGTTCAAAGTTAGCATTAAAAAGCAGAGTTCCAGGTCAACTCTAAGGCATGTAGAAGGAGAACTATCCATACATGAAGGGTCAGATGGAGTTGCATTATTAATCTAGAATAGATTCTATAGAATCTAGAATAGAAAGGACATGATAGGATATGAGGAGAGGAACTGCTTTAGATGGAAGGCAGAACCATGTGAGGATGCAGAGGGATATGCACACTGATGGTGAGACAGTGGTGAGGTGTGAGGGTGGATTAGCAGATAGGGTTCAGCACTCAGCATGTATTTGTTTTGTTCTATGATGAAAGTGTTGGCAGATGATGTTAAGCAGAATGTAACTTCAGGAGCATTTTTTCTTTTCTTTTGGAGTGACTGAAGTGGATAAGAATCTAATATATCTGAGTTTTGCCAAAAGCCAGATTAGTTCAGTTAGAGAAGATTTCTCCTTCCAGCTCTGGGGTTAGTCTTTGATGCATGCAGGAGGCTTTAAATGCTCTTATATTTGTTGAGGAGAAATTAGGGAGGATGTTATGTACAAATAAACATGTAATTGAAAGCAACCATCTTTTTTGCAAACAGTCTCATCTATTTTATTTGAAGGAAAGAGATAAGGTTTAAATCATTCTAATCTGAGGAGACAAACAGTTCACTGTTTAGTGTGAGTTGGAGTAATGGGGGAAACAGTCCATTCAATCCTGTCAAAGTAACGCTTTTGATGACTTTTCCTGTAAAGATTATACTAGATTAGTGGGATTGTACAAAAGGTACTGATTGGTTAAATGGGCTTAAATACAAAATAGTGGCAGGATTTGTATGATTTATATGATGGCTGTTGCAGAAATAATCTGTGCAAATAAAAAACAAAAAATGGCGTTGGCTACTTTCTTTAAGAAACAAAATATTACCCTCATGTTCAAGGGTCAAGGTAGGATAGAGCAGGAAGCTGATCTACACACTGGAGTTTTCTCTGCATCTTTGCGACTGATTGAGGACCCCCACCTTCTGGGAAGTGGGTTCATACAGAGCCACTGCTCCTTCACATCAAAAGGGGTCACTTAAGCCCCATTTACACTACCGTTTTGAAACCGCGCCGAGGTCAGTCCGAGCAACCGAGATAACTGTGGAGTGTAAATGGTACACACAACTGAACCGGACCGTGCCAGAAACAACCGAACCGCGCTAAACTGGCACTAGTTCATTCACAGTCAGCCTTGGTAACCAGGATGTTTCAGACATTCCTAAAAATCCTAGCTTCCCTACCATGCCACACGATTTCCATTGCTGATTCTGCTTAGCAGTGTGATGAACCTCAACTCTCCTCTTTGTTTCCTGCGTCTGTAAGCCCTGATTAGACTATCGTTTGTCTTATCCACTTCCCAAAAGCCAACTAAATTCACCAAAGGCTGCCTTCTTCGGCTGACTCTTCGCAAACAATGAAATATCACAATTGTTACCAAACAATTTGGTAACAAATTTGGGCCGGTCCTAATTTCAGTGTACGAGGGCCGGCATGCGATGGCGATCATACCGCTCCAATATTTACCCTTCGGCCAAAGCTCCTACCTGTGACGGTAAATAACTCAAGGAGCTCAAGAAGTAATACACTGTTAACTACCTAAATGTTGCATGCAATATATATATATATATATATATA
>NW_015150453.1:398898-403105 GCF_000732505.1 Cyprinodon variegatus | reverse complement strand
TAAGCGAGACATGAGGCATTAATGTTAATATTTGGGCTCTTTTTATGACCCAAGAATTAACATTCAAAATGTTCACGTTCTTGTCCGAAAAATCTGCCTCAAAGTTATTAAAAATACACCTTATTTCATGAAACGTCATATTTTCTTTAAGCCCCCACACATTTGCCATCAGCGTTTCGTCCATCCCTCCCACCCATCCATCACCACCCTCTGATAAACACTGGGAATTATGTGAAATCTCCGTATCTGTCCCAATCCTTCCCCCGATGAACACTGATTACTGTGCACATGTTTTCTGTGTTGTTTTCCGTGTCTTCCAGTCAGTCCGTGTTTGGATATTCCTGTGTTTGTGTATGCGTCCGGCACCTGACTGTGTTTGGTTGATTGTTGGTGTTAGCCAGCTGTTACTGTGTCAGACCATGTCCAACACTCATTCTGTTTTTTCAGTGTTTGTTTCTTTTGCTGAGAAGTTTGAGTTCTTTACCTGGAAAGCTTCTTGCTCTAAGGCGTACAGTTTTAAGTCTTGTTAGCGATTAAGCCCATAGATACATCAGATTTAGTTTTGGGGTAAGAAAAGTTTCTTGAACATATATGTTCTCATGTCCTTATATACACCCTAACATTGCAGGGTTCCACTCAGTGTGCTGAGTTTCTGTCTTCAGTACTAAAAAAAATCATTTTCATTACACAGAAAGGCTACAACACTCGAATTAAATGTATTAAGTAGTTAAACAGCACAGCCACAAAGAGCCAAGCAAGTTGGTAAGTTAAAAAGGATGTCAGTCAACATTTTGCCATGTGTTTGTTCCCCTGCTTGGTTTCTGAGTTTAATAGACATGTGTATAAAGCCTACACATGGGTATTAAACTATGTGTTCGAGAGTAACAGAACAGTCGTCACTTAGGTTGTGTTACTGGCATCCTGTTACTGTTTATAGCACCAGTTAGAACCTCAAAATGTTTTCATTCATTTATTTGGTTCTGGTTGAGAAGAGAAAAGGCCCGGTACTTCACATTAAAGTTTGGGGGTTAAATTGAACCTGTTTTGTTGTTGTCCTTTTAATGTCTTTAAACAAAACAGAGACCCTTCCACTCAAAAGGGAAACACAACCACCAGATACATGAAAAATATCTGGTGATAATTTGCTTTTAATCCTTCTTTTCTTTTACTCGGCATAAGCTGTTTTCCTTCCTTTCTGTCTCTCTTTTGCAGCACCTCATTCCACTCATATTACAATGATTCATGTCTACGATGTACGACACATAAAATAATCTCATGCATGTATGTTTTCAGGGGCTTGGTAGAGGAACTTGTTAAACATTACTGCCCATATCCAGAAATCTCCAAAAAAAACAAAACATACGAGATAATTTCAGATGTACCAGCAGCCTGGAGGAGTGTTTGAAGTGGGGGCTATGGAGTTTTTTTACCGACAGTCTTGTGAACCATATCAGTTTGGAGAAGTAGTTGTTCCGATCTGATAATCAAGCTAACAGGTTGTCATATTGGGGCCGTTTCCATCCTTCCACCATTGAAAGACCAGCTCAAAGAAACAACAGAGATTCCCCTTATACTGCTTACACCTGAAATGATCACAAGGCAGTTCTTAAATTCAGTTGCAGACCCACAATCCCTCTCAAGATCAACCAGTCTCCCAACCCTACTCCAGATCAGGCCTTTCCAAAGATCTCTTTTGCCCTTTTTCCACTGCTATTGACTCAGAGCTATACACTAAGAATTAATTTCTTATTTTGATGCCTCCATTTGTAGCCAATACATAGATCCATTGCTCTTTTTATTGACTGCTCACTCAAGGTTCCAACTGGTCCAAATCCAACTAAATAACGCAGGGTCAAAGGCAGGGGCGGATTTAGGAAATTTGGGGCCCTAGGCAAAGACAGGCATGGGGCCCTCTGAATTGAGAAGACAACACATAAAACAGAACCATTATACAGATACATAGATATAGAATAGACATACATTATTTGTTCTACCTTTAATTCCTCTCTTCTTATTCTTTTTCTGCAAAAAATGGAAATCTAAATGAGTAATTTTTGCTTGAATTAAGCAAATTTTTTCTTAAAATTAGGAGATAAGTTGAATACTTTGCCAATGGAATTAGACAATTTACATTTAAAATAAGAAAAATAAATTTCTTTGTCTTATTTCAAGTGCATATTAACTAATTATCTCATTTTAGGAGTAAAAATACTCATTCCATTGGCAAATCATCTTATTTACCTGCTCAAATTAAGAGTAAATACACTTAATTTAAGTCATTTTTTACTTATTTCAAGACGGTTTTTGCAGTCTATGATTTCTTTTGTCCTTCTTTCTTCTCATATTGGCAATGTGCTCAGCTGACTTTTAATGCTGTCTCAAAAGGAATCCAAGATTTATTCCAATTACTAAGCCCATTCTATCTTAGCTAATTGCTCCTTCCTATGTTTCCAAAAAGGCGACAGCAAAACTAAATAACCCAGTCCTTCTTTTTATGCAGACAAGCCATGATCTGCTTATCTGTTCTCCATTTTTTATTTGTACGAAATAATAGCTGCATGAATCATGACAGCAGACAAGATAGAGGAGAGCAGGAGACGGGGTTACGAATACTTGCTCTGGAGAGCAGAGTTTCGCTGCTTTTAGATGTTGTCTCCAAAGTCTCCAGTAGCAGAAAAAAGTCGTTGGATTTTACACTTTGGTCAGAAAAGTCACTAAATAGAGTTGGCAAAACTGCTCTTTGCATTGTTTGTTTTCAAATGGTTTTCTGCTGTCTGTTTGGACTTTTCTGCACATGTGCAGCAAATGGACTGATCCAATATGGTGGATACTGAAGGGGGGCCCCTGAGACACTCTTAACATTATATGTATTCTGATGGTATTTTAACTATAGTAATTTTAGCAAAAACATAATGAAAGTGCACAAATAAGTAATAGCTGTATTAAACATACATGTAAAATGAGTTTTATGGGGCCCCCAGTAACTTGGTGCCCTAGGCAACCACCTATTTTTGCCTAATGGTAAATCCGCCCCTGGTCAAAGGGCTATTGGTTACTAACTACTTTTTTTTGGCACTGCCCTCTTTCTTCTAGTCTGAAAATAGTCGTAAACAGAGCCGACTTTTTTTTGGTGTCTCTGCAAACCACATTACATCAGTGTAGAGTCACATTGCTATTTAAGATCATGGCAAATTGAGATACAATGGAATACCGTTGTAATGGAAATGAATCAATCCAAAGTGAACTGCCCAGACCTGTTCCAGCCTGAATAGATTAGTTACCAATGGAAAAGAGCCATTGGAAATGAGCAAGAACGAAATCTACGGAACAACGTGACATTCCTGAACATCCAGTTTTTCAACAAACAGCAATTTTGAAAAAGCATGTCAGTGTCAAGCTTAACACTCCCCACCAAAGGCCGTGGCCTCTGTTTCACCATTGCACAAGCCTCTTGCGTATATCCTCAACTTAATAACCGCAGAAATTAGATATAAAGCCACCCAAAATAAAAACCCTGTCCCGGTTCACACAAGCTTTTTTTTTATTATCCAGTGAATGAGTCTGACTTCTGACTTCTGCCCTAAATTATCAATGGAAAGGTAGGAGCTAGTTCGTTACTAGCTTTAAATCTGTATTGAACCTCTCATAATCTCTGAGGTCCAAAAAGAAGTTAGACTCAAATCTTTAGTACTCCATTTTTTAGACTTAAACTTGTATCTTGAGAAGTACAGTAGGACTTCTCCGAAGTAAAAATGTCCTTTTGTTTCAAAAGAGGGGCCACTGCCTCTCACTTTGGCTTAAGGAACTTTGGGTAAATCACTTTTATCCTTTTGTTCTTGCCAACATAGGGTTCTTTTAACCATGTTTTTCCTTTAAACCAAATACCTTAGATTCAGCAGGAGGCAAGTCCCTACCTACAGACCTCTTAGGACCTCTAATGAAGACTTAAGTTTTATCAGTCAAGTTTAGACCAACCTCCAGAAGCAAAAAACTAAAAAACTACCTCAGCTGTGCCAGGTGGTGTTATGCCAAAACCGCCATAGAAGTAGACTAAAAGTCTTGCAGTGAAGCCTAACATCCCTAACCTGACTCCGCCAGATGGATTTGTTCCGCATATTCATCTGGAAACCTTCCGTTGAAGTAATTTTGGGAAGGGGCGAAAATACTGGTTAGCTGATTGGCCTATGTTGGTGATAGACGGGCCAAA
>NW_015150453.1:392572-397495 GCF_000732505.1 Cyprinodon variegatus | reverse complement strand
TTTATCTATTTATTACAGTGTTTTGAATTCATGTTAATCTGAATTTAAAGACATTTCAATTAGTGTAAAAATTGCAGGGGGGATAAAAAAAAAAAGGCTAATCAACCAAAACTTTCGCGACCCCCATGCAGTACCTCTTTGGACCCCCTAGTGGTCGCGGACCCCCTGTTGAAGACCTCCGATCTAAACGTTGCCATGGGAGTCCATACCAAAGGCAAAAATGTGCCTGGCAGGGAATCCTATGGCAAATTGGTCAAGGCCCTCCTATGGCAAAACTGTTGCCGACTTGGTGCGGAGAAAATGCTGAAGGTTAAACTTAACAGAACTCCCCTTCAAACAACCCAAACAAATTCTTTAAGTGCCTTTGTAGCCAGTGTCCTCATTTTAATCTATTTTACTTCTTCCTTTGTTAGTTGTTTTGAAAATAGTAAGAAAGAGTAAAGAAATTAACCTTAAAGTTCCCATGAAATGTTTACAGTAGTTGGATCTGCTCACACAGAGCTTATTGTAAAACATGATCTCCATCAGTCTGACAAAGAACGCACTGCTGTCAAACCACGGCAATTTTACATGTTGTATTTGACTTGTAAAAGGCCTTCAGAGGAACAAACACTTTAAAATTATTTTAAAATTACGACTATTTTCTGTGTCAATAATAAAAAAAAATCAATTAAACTTTACCAGTTAAGCATTCTTTCAAAATGCCTGAGTCAAATGAATAAAAGAAATGATCACATTTTTTCTGGAGTCTGACCTTAAAACACAGTTCATCCAATCCAATCACTGCTTATGGGAACAATATGTCCACTAAAAGATTGTGGTTTCTTTTAGATTTCACAGTAATTGTCTCTATCTCTCTAAAGTGTAAAAATAGAAAAATTTTCTTTCTTGTTTTTTTTAAAGTCAATGTATAACGGATGCATACAAACCTCATTTTATTTCAGTGTTAAATTCTGTTTAAAGTAATAGATTATAATTAAAAATGACTCCAGACCTGATTTTGAATTGGTTACCCCTCCTGTAGTGGCTAAGAATAGCATTTCAATCACAAGTTTCAGTTTTATTTACTCACATATCCATTAAATTAGCAGCCAGACCTGAACAGGCAGCTTTTAAGCTTCAATTCATTGCACTGTTCAAGACAGAGTTCAAATGTTGAGCAAAAAGCATTTGCCGTTTATAAAAGCTGTAGGCTTTTCCTGTTACATCGTGATCCAAGAAGCAGCAGTAACACAGAAAGGACTCTGCATATGATGAGACGCCTTCAGGATATCATTAGGGGAAGCTTGTTTATGTAAAAGAATAAAAGATCTTTATAATAAAAGTTAAATCACCATTGTTACACATTAAAGCATTAAAATATCACATAAAACAGTGAAAAAACATGAGAAATAAATTTAAGAAGACAAAGAAACATTGAAATAACTAAACACACATAATAATAATAATAATTTTTGACATGGTGCCGATAATCAGGCGATCTTTGGCCTTTATGGGCAGCAGTATAAGCTGCAGTAATACAGCTTCATCTGTGCAGCTAGTTAAGTCAGAATACTGCCAAAATGAAACACATGTATTAAGTACTCATAACAGCAGCAATATTTAAAAAACATAAACATTAACTACTTCCCATGTGCCATCAATAAGTTTTATGTTTGCAGCTTCATCTAAGCTCATAGCTTGCTTTTTATGCGCCTGCAGTTTCTCTCCTACTCGCATGTGGATCTGTTTCTATGCTTGTGTCAATTTTTGTTACCTTGAGGCTGGAAACCACCTGAGAAATTATACTGCGTGTAATTGACTACTCCGCTAATGCCCCTTTCTTGAGACAGCACTATTTTCTTCCTAGTTTTGGCTGGTAAAGTTAGGAAGCATCTTTAACCTAATATGCTGGTGAAAATTCTCAGTCATCCAGGTCATAGTCATTCCAAAAAAGTTAAAAAAAAAACAAAAACAATCCACTGGACTTTGGATTCTCTGAAAAACTCAAGAAGAGTATCCTAAAGACAAAACCCTCAGACCAAATATGAGTGGAGTGGTGTATGGAGTTCAGTGCAGTGAGGAATGCTCTCATCTTTATATTGGAGAAACCTAACAACCTCTCCACAGACGCATGGCCCAACACAGAAGAGCCACCTCATCGGGACAAGACTCGGTGGTACATCTACTCCAAGGATGTCAAATTGGTTCAAGAAAGGACCGTGTGGCTGCATGTTTTCTTTCCAACCAAGCAATAGCACACCAGACTCCAATCATCTCATCAAGTGAGTCCAGTCTTAACATGATGACTTGATAAGATGAAATCTGGTGTGCTCTTGCTTGGTTGGAAAGAAAAGTTTGACATCCCTGATCTACACCATACAAAGGACATTCTTTTGAGGACGACAATGTTCACATTTTGGACAAAGAAGATCAGTGTTTTGAGAGGGGTATGAAGGAAGCCATCTACGTTAAGAAAGAAAAACCAACCTTAAACAGAGGGGGGGTGGACTTCCAAAAACCTACCATGCAGCGATAGAGTTGATTCCTTCCTGCCCCTTTACAAGGGAATTGTTAGCCTGTTCAGCCAGGACAAAGACCCCCTTTCAGAGACATAAACAGGTATCAGGTATTACAGGCTAACAAAGAACCCAAATGACCCCTATTCCAAACGCATGGACCCATAGCCTCGCGAGACCATCCTGATCTCGCGAGCTTTCAAGATTTCACTCGCTAATCAGTCTGAAGACTCTCCGTTGAAGAAAATTTGGAGCCATTCACCAAACGAACGTCCAATCAGCGTCGGCTTTGAGGTGTGACGCAACGAGAAGCGCGACAGTTCAGTCTAAAGAACATGGCGGCTTCAGCCGATGAAACTAGCGTTAGCGTGGCTATCGAGCAAGTTTTATCGGAATTACAGAGTATTTCTTCACTGAAAGAAGAGCAAAAACACTGCTTTGGAGGCTTTTCTCAGAGGAAAAGATGTTTTTGCTCTTCTCCCGACTGGTTTCGGCAAGAGTAGCCTGGCTGTTAGTACGTCATATGCTTCGTTGATCTGATTGGTTTATTTGGCCCGTCTATCACCAACATAGGCCAATCAGCTAACCAGTATTTTCGCCCCTTCCCAAAATTACTACAACGGACTTAGGTTAGTGGACCCATTTGTCCTTTTCATTGTCCATGATTTCTATGCAAAAACAAGCCTTTGTTTTTGGTCCACTGTATAAAGCCTCAAACTCAACACTATTTCTGACATTCTGTATTTTTCTGGATGGGAAGCGAGAAGTCTTCAGACTTGGAAACAAAGTCCAGTGGATCATTTTTTAACTTTTTTGGAATCTTCAAGGTTATCGCTTTTTTTCCTCAGAAGTTAAATTCTGACTACATATGCAAAAGCCGTCTTTGTCACAACTTTATAAACACAATCCGGGACATAAAAGAAAAATAGCTTAAGAATAGATGCAAACTGATGTAAATGTTTGTGTTCATCTATGAACCAGTGGTCAATCAAGCCACACTTTGCTGAGCAGTAAAGCTAATGTTAGCTTAGCTAATCAGAAGTTTCAGATCTGACATTATTTATCATTTCAGAGCATATAGCTACTGCTGTCAAAATACATTCACAACTGGGTGAAACGAAGTAATTTAATGAAGACTTTACCAATTATTAACTCTTCAAGAGAACAGCAATTAGCCTAAAGATGTTTTGCTACAGTGGCTGTTCTTGACCAAGTTCACCAGGAAGCCACGATTGGGCCAGAGTTTTTTCATGCAGGCACAGAACAAATGTACAAATCCAAAAACCGACTGTTACCTGTGCACCGATTAATAATCCTGATTTCCTTAACTTTAGGGGATGTAAGATCAGACAATACTTAGATGTGAAGTGATTTTAGCCACTGATCTTTTTTACCTCTGCAAAGATCACATGTATTGATCTTTTTATTTGATGAAATTAAAATTGAAATATTCAAAGATTACTGTGAACCAGTGTAAACTGTTATAGAGAACATCTGGATTGGTCTGAAACAGAAAGGGCCAGTCAGGCTTTTTAAAGATTGGTTATCTGCCACAAAACTGCAGTCAATGCACTGCAAAAAATTGAAATCAAAATAAATAATTTTTTCTTAAATTAAGTGAATTTTTTCTTGAATTGCGTGGACAAGTGAGACACTGCCAATTTACATCAAAAATGAGAAAAAACAATTACACTGCCTTATTTTAAGTGTATATTATCTAATTACAAGTACAAATACTCATTCCTTTGGCAAATAATTTTGTTAACCTTCTCAAAGTAAGGGTAAATATGGGTAAATGTACGAAATTCGTACTTATTTCTAGATTGTGTTTGCAGTGTGCACCCCTAAACCTGTGGTCCTATCTTAATGCAACTGAAGCAAAGTACAATACATTCGACTTTTAATCATTGTTGGTATAAAATTGTAGGTTGAAAAAATGAAATATATGCAAGAGACCAATTAATGACAGTTTTTGTGCCAGCACATATAGTCATAAGAAATGTATTCAGTATTACATCTTCAATACAGGGGCCAACTTCAGTTTTACAAGCACACTGGCTTCTCTCTAGAACTGCCAATGCTTTGCTAACCTTACCAACGACAAACAAGTAAATTACTGTTTCAAGATATACACCAAAATACCCACTAACAAGCAGTTTACTTTCTCTGGTTGGTTCCACCTTTAAAGTGACAAACGTCTGCATTAGTGTGCAGAATCAGGCAGGGAAAATCTACAAGCAAATAAAAAGCAAGAGAGCACAGAGAAGGAGCATAAACTGATGGGTTTGACATATTATGTCAAGAACCGCAGACAGATGGACCCAGTATTCATGCATCTTCCATGCATCAAAGAGCTCCCAGGCAGGTTCAGAGTCAGACTGGGACCGGAAGCATGACCAGGCAGTCACGCACAGGAGCAGAAAGG
>NW_015150453.1:376403-392022 GCF_000732505.1 Cyprinodon variegatus | reverse complement strand
AATTGAGGCAGGGAGGGAAAACGACAGGTGAAAGGAATTACCAATTAAGGGAGAGCAAACAGGCCAGATCATAGCATTTTAGGGTTCTAACGTTAGTGAATCTGCACACACAACACATTAAAAAATTTGGTTTGCAGAGTAGCTTATGTATGTTTTAAATTAAAGTGCTCATCTACGTATTTATTATTCGCGTGTCCTTGCGGTTGAATTTTAACTCCATAAATGAGATGAAACCTAAAGTCGATGATCTCAGCCTATTGAGTTGATTGGTCTTCTCAATCCGCTCGTCTAAAACTCAACTTGACATCATCCAGGCTTTCTTACCTTTCCAGAACTCCAGATGGAGAGAAATACATCTAAAAGTAGTTTCATGGGAACTTTAATGAAGTTTTATTTTAATGCTTACGCTTAATGCTTACTAATCTAAAGTCCTTAAGAATATCAAGATTGTGTTGACTTTAAAATTACTATATTGTGTATTTTATGGTTTATTGCTTCTTGCATGTTTACAGGTGTAAGCTGGTCCTTTAGGGTTTCAGGAAATCAGGATGTTTGTTTTTATTCCTATTATTTGCTTTAGTATCTAAGTTTTGTTGGAATTTCTATTTATTTAGTTTATTTTTTTGCTTAATGGTACGGAAACCTTTACCTGATGCCCGTCACACGACAAACACTCCTCACTCCTCATCCCAGCAGGACTAGGAGCTCTTGGCCTTGGAGAATTTGAACTCCCCTTCATCTGCTCTTTCTCTGTGTCCCTTTTCCTGTGCTGCCATTTCTATTGGTGTGCGTCACGCATCGACCTCGTAACTCATTTGGCTCTTTCTCTCCTCTCTCTGTGTCTCCTCCTCTGATCCCAATCATAACTTTTTTATTTTATGATTCCTTCTTGTTTTCTGCTTGGATCATCCTCCTCTCCATGTCTTCATTCCCGCCCGCCTCTCATTACGTTTCAATGTTACCATTTTGCCTTTCGAATCGCATCCTTTCTTTCTTCCTCTCTTCCGGTTTTTGTTGGATTGTTCCTTCTTTTTTCCTCCCCCCCGGTTCCTGATATTATTTTCTCAACATGACTTAATTGGACATATCCTTATTATAACTCATCATCCCTCCCATCGTTCATTGAATGGCATTTCTCCTACGACCATTTCTCCCTGCTCCCACTCCTCTTTCCCTTCCCCTCTCTCTCTATCTCGCTAGGAGGACCAGCTTTCCTCCCTGGGTTCAGCAGACCCCGGTGTGAAATCTGAAGGTGGAGGGGGAGGAGGAGGAAAACAAGGAGGAGCGCTAACCAACGATCAAGGCCCCAGAATCTCTTCCTCTGGCATTTTCTCCAACACATCGCCCCACAATGGAGTCCTACCCCAAATTGTAGATCTTCCCTCCTCACCCACTCCTCAATCGCAACCTAGTCAGAATGAAGAGCTCCGTGGCAGTCTAAAGACAGCTTCACAGGCAACCGGGACCACAGCAACGGCAACTACAACAATGGCAGATTAAAGGGGGGAGTAGGTCAAACACAACGGCGAAGAGCCGAATCAGAGAGAGATGGCACCAAGGAAAGAAAAAAAATGTCCCCCCATCCCGTTTTGTTTCCATTTCAAAGAAAATAACTCATATTCTTTCAAAACAATATGACCCGGGCAAGAGAGAGAAGAACACTGTGAGGGAGAGAACTAATAATTACTCTGTATAGTGTTTAACACATCAACACAAAGGGCTCTTCAATAGACTTAATGCTCCCATCCAGCTTCAGATAGTATCAATCTTGCAGGACAAGAAAACGATACGTCTTAAAAAAAAAAAAGATAATAACAACCTGCTCTTTGATTTCATTGCCTCTCTTTGACTCCTTCACATTAAGGATCAAGCACTCAACATTGCACCCCAAAGACTTCGGAGTAGCCTTTAATAAGAAAGCAGTACGCTGTAAACCACTACGAATCCCATGGACCAGCGGTGCCTTTTGAAGGGATTTATACCCATTGAGTTTTTTCTCATTTTAATCGTGTTACAACAACATTTTACAGGAGTTCTGAATGGCCGACACAAAGCTGTACACGCTTCATTGATTCAATTCAATTCAGTTTATTTCTATAGCGCCAATTCACAACACAAGTCATCTCAACGCACTTTACAGTTCAACCAGATCATACAGAATTTCTAAATTATAAAAATGCATTTATAATTAAGTTTCTGAGTTATCGCTCAGTAGAAACAACCATAGATCTACAGCAGTATGAGTTTGTCTAAAACTGCTTTGATATTGACGAGTTTTTAGATATTTCTTTCTGTTTTCCTGCAACAAGTTAATTTGAGCAGGTAAATAAGATGATCTGACAATGGAATTAGTACTTTTTACACTTAAAATAAGATAATAAGATAATGTCAGCTCCTTCAGCCGAGGATCAGAACGCCAAGGTCCCCGCCCTCGACTGCCACCCGTCACACAACGTACCCGACCCTTTTGGCCCCTCCTACAAGTGGTGAGCCCATAGGAAGGGGGACCCATATTTCCTCTTCGGGCTGTGCCCGACCGGGCTCTATGCACTGCAAAAAATCTGAATCTAGATAACTAATTTTTTCTTAAAATAAGTGCATTTGTTCTTGAATTGAGGAGGTAAAAGAGACATGTTGCCAATGGAACAAGACAATATACACTTAAAATAAGAAAACACAATTGCATTGTCTTATTTCAAGTGCATATTATCTAATTATCTTATTTTAGGAGTAAAAATACTCATTCCATTGGCAAACTATCTCATTTACCTGCTCAAATTAAGGGTGAATACACTTAATTTAAGAAATTTTTACTTATTTCTAGATCGTCTTTGCAGTGTGGGTAAAACCCCGGCCACCAGGCGCTCACCAGCGTGCCCCACCTCCAGGCCTGGCTCCAGAGTGGGGCCCCGGTGATCCGCATCCAGGCGAGGGAACACTACATCCATTTATTTTACTCGTCATAAGGGGTCTTTGGGCTGCTCTTTGTCTGGCCCCTTACCTAGGACCTGTCTGCCTTCGGTGACCCTGCTAGGGGGCATAAAGCCCCCAGACAGCATAGCTCCTAAGGTCATTGGGACACTCGAACCCCCCCACCACGATAAGGTGGCATGGGTCATGACCGAAAGACCGAGATCCCTGATACAAGTGGCTGAAATGCATTTTCTCCGTAGTGTGTCTGGGCTTTCCCTTAGAGATAGGGTGAGGAGCTCAGTCATCCTAAGAGGACTGAGTAGAGCCGCTGCTCCTCCACATCGAGAGGAGCCGGTTGAGGTGGCTCGGGCATCTGGTTAGGATGCCTCCTGGACGTCTCCCTGGTGAGGTGTTCCAGGCACGTCCCAACGGGTGGAGGCCCAGGGGGAGAACCAGGACACGCTGGAGGGACTATGTTTCTCGGCTGGCCTGGGAGCGCCCTGGGATTCCCCTGGAGGAGCTGGACCAAGTGGCTGGGGAGAGGGACGTCTGGGCCTCCCTACTGAAGCTGCTACCCCCGTGACCCGACCCCAGATAAGCGGAAGAAGTTGGATGGAATAAGATAATGTGCACTTGAAATAGGACAATACTATTTTTTTTTCTTATTTTAAAGGTACATTGTCTTGTTCCATTGGCAAAGTGTCACTTACCTCCTAATTTCAAGTAAAAACACACTTATTTTAAGAAAAAACTACATACATTTCATGTTCTGTCTGCAACCTGCAGCTTGGAAGCTGCAAACGACTCCCTACTGTGGCTTTAAAAAGGGTCTAAAAATTATTAATTTGAATTTAATTTCCAAAATACACTTATAATAAAAGTACCAGAAGTATATTATTAGCTCAATTTTTCTTGTGCTTAACTTGGAAATGAGCCACTCTTCCTTTTTATGAAATATTTCATGATTTCTCGTTTTAAAACCCTTAAAATAAAACTAGAGTACTGGTTGTTTAACATGGCAACAGATTCCCTGCAGCATTTATTTAAACAAAACTAATAATTAGTGATTTAATAAAAGGTCCTGTCATATTAGAGGATCTGAACGACTTTATTTAGCTGGACTTGGATATAAAAGATTGCAGGCTCATGGTTTAGCTGGACTTTCACATCTTCCTTCCTCTTTCTCTGCTTTGAAGATGGAATAAATGTTCGTCTGTGAGATCTTCCAAATCTTAGGAGACATTTTAAAAAATCTTGATTTTTCAACGACTTTCTCTCTGACCGTCGTGTTCCCCGCTCTCCATGACGCTGTCCTCTGAAGACCTTGGAGAACGCCTTGATTAAATTACAGATGGGTGGATTCTACTAATTGGGTGTTTTTATAAAGCTACCTAATTGATCTTTTGGAGGTCATCTTTGAAAAGGCACTTTATGCCTCGATCGTTCAGAGTTACATTTCAGCTCTACTTTGTGTCGGTCAATCACATAAAATCCCAATGCCATACACTGTGTTTTGTGGTTGTAACATGAAAAAATATTTCTTAAAAAAGGTGCAATGAGTATGAACAGGTTTGCAAGGTACTGAAGGCGTATTAATACCCCGAACACGCCAGGCTGCAGTCTTCTAGAGACGTGGTGTTGGTTTTCCTAGTGCCTTTGAGAGTTTTTCAACAGGGTTTAACTACAGATGTACTGATGGGCCTCCACCTCTGCTTTGTTAGGAGAGTTCAGTTATGTGCCGGAAGGGTCGTAGGGGTTTGAGTTGCAGGAAAGAAAAAAAAGACTTTTTGGAGAACTTTTGTTTTGCTTTCTTTAATCTAAGGGACTACTTGTTTTCAGACTGAGCTCGTGCTTTTTTTTTCTCTTCTCAATCTCAGAACTGAAACATAATAAACTGGTGCTAAACAGAAACAAATGATGCCATTTTACCAAGTGAGCTGTCTGTGTGTCTGCCATACCACTGCCTTCCTGTCCCCCCCCCCAACCCACTGCAGTCTGTCTTTGACCGGACCCCCTCCCCCATGTGTTCTTGATGTCTCTGTATGTTTTGTTTGCATCCTGTTCTTCTCTTATGTGCAACGGTGATTGTCTTCCCCTCTTCTGAGAAAACAAGTGCACTATTTCAATTTTCTGGTTCATTAAAAGTAGTTTAGACGACATAAATTAGTTATAAACTTTTTTTTTCCATTTATTGTGGCAGCAAATGCAAAATTCATTCGCCCTGAGTGACAACTTTAAATTTCTACAACAGCTTCCCCCCTCAGACTGTTCTTTGTGTGCAAATAAACAGAAGTGATTTTAATGGTTATTCCATAGAATGTATCATATAATATATTTCCATATAAACAGATCATTTATAACAATAGAGATTGTAATAGATTAGCCATTAAGTGCCTGAGATGAATGTACTTAGACAAGCTCAACCAAAGGGTTGATTTAATGCAGAAGAAATTTGTATTTGTAAAGACGACTTTACAGATGTTCTTGTTTTGATTTTCTTCATAGGAACAAAAAAGAAAAAAAAATATTCTGAGGTTTTTTTCAAGGTAGAAAAATTAGAAAATCATGATTTTTGAGAAACAATGTTGTCTCCTTTGTGTAAAATGCTTAAAGAAAAAGAAACAAAACGTGTTTCTAACATACATTCATGTTCGTTTTCATTTTGAACTCTGTGTTGCAAGATGTGTCTGTTTATTTCACTGTCTGCTTCCCGTTCTGTTGTGAATGTGATACGACAGGAGGTCTGAACAATTAGGTTCGATTCATACGAAAAACAAAAAACAGTGAATGTTAAACCAAAACCTAGTCACACTGGCGGTCTTAACACACAGGGACACGTAGGGCTACTTTCTCCTTTCATTGTGACATCTACCTGTGTGATGAATGATTACCTGAATTAACATTGCTGTGAAAATACCTCAGTGACTCAGGTAAACAAGCAGTTGCCTCAGAGCGGAGCACTAAGACACACTTAATAACAGAAAAACAACAGGATGAGTCCAGCTTTGGAGAGACTGCCGCTCCATATCTATGCTTTAACAGCACCTGATCAAGCACCTCTGCCCCGTTTCTTCTCTCTCTCTGTCTCCCCTTGTTTTTCTCCCCCCCTTTCTAGCCACTCCCAAAGCTTCATGGAGGACAATGTGGAACCTAATTGGGTGATGCACCATCGGCCGTCTACGGGTTGGCATGGCCAAATGTCCAGAGCCCTGTCTCGTGACGCCATTGGCTGACAAAGGGAGAACTTGGGCCGTTGGTCCTATTCTCTTGTCTCTAGGGATGGTGCAAACCCCCAGCGGACCATGTAAGGAAAAGCTGGGATTTCTTTCATCTTTCTTTTTTTTTTTCCACTTTACTTGGGCCCTCTCTCTCTCTGATTTGACAAAAGGATTGAAATCAATAATTTCAAAATGTGTTGGATCCATATTTCACCTGTTTAAAGCGGGCAGGACATGTTTTTGGTGTAAGCCTGCCGAGCATGCAACGAACAGCTATGCAGTCTGATCAGTCAGCAGGACGGAGGAAGACACAGGCCAAGGACAGCGAGGTTCTCACGCTAAGAGAGAGAGACCTTAAGTGTATTTCAAAGGTGCTTGACTTCTCTTATTATTTCAAAGCTGACTCCTATTTAACCTCCCATTAACTCTTATTTTGGTTCCTCTTTGTTCAGACTTTATCGCTCTTTAATCTCTACCTGGATTCTTGACAGACTTTATGTTTTAGCTCTCTCTTCAGTTTGATTTTAAAGGAAACTAAATATGCACAGCCTATATAAAAAAAAAAACTGCTGAGGAATAAAACTCTTGCTTCGAAGAGGACTTTGGAAAAACTGGACAGAATGTTATTTATATTTCTATAACGGATTCATCTTATTCTAGTATTTAAGGGGAACAAAAGAAACTTCATTAGACATCTTCTGGATGGAGGAGATGTTTATTTCTTGATAAAAATCCAACACAGCGATCCATTTTATACGATCGATTTTCACATTAAGACAATCCGGTTTGGAACAAAGTTGCTCTAAATCCTTGAGGGACGAGCTTGTGTTCTGCCTACTCCCCCAACCCCCCCATACCACAGTTTGCACGTTGCTGTGATCGGCCTGCTCTTTGCTTTTATTTTTATTTTTCCTTTGTACTAGTATTTAAGGATTCAAAGAAAGACACGTCCTCCGATGTGTTTTTTCTCCCAACAATCGCCGAGGAGCTCTCCATTTATGGACGATTCGATTAAAAAAAGCTGCTGGATGAGAACGTTTGATCACCATGGGGGGGTCAACTTGGTGTTTTTTTTTTTGGGGTGTGGCCATATTTCCAGTCAAATTGCTGGTTTATTTCTGCAGCTGGACTCCTGGAAAAAAAAATCCCTGCCATTTCTGCCTGACACGAGAAACGGAGAGAGATATGTTAGAGGTTCTGCTGAAACGAGCGAATGTGTTTGTACATACCTAAATGTATAAGTGTGTGTGTATATACTCAGATATGTGTGTGTATATATGGTATGTTTGTGTGTATATAGATGGTTTGTACATGCAGAGTGTACAGTTATTTTTCTCCTCTAATGTTTCTCTCTCTTTGTATGACTAGGTCTTCTCAAGCTCTTAACATCGAGGCACGGAAAGGGTTTTTATCGAGTTACACAGACAGCTATCAGAGGCACTTTTTACACGCAGACCTAGAATATCAGCCAGGCCTGCCTATCACTTCTAGCTACATCCTTGAATAAGAAGCTAACTCACGTAATCTTAAGCTTGCACTCATTTTCTGACCAACTTAAAGCTTTTCTAGATACGATTTGGGTGAGAGGGCATCGTTTGTATATATTATAGTCACAACAACACCTTTTTGGGGGTTCTTGTATTTATTTATTTATTTATTTTTTTTTTGTCCTCCTGAAATCTTTATTTGCAATTATTTGAATAAAGGTCTTAACTTTGCTCTGAGTTGGATCACTTTTGGTTTATATGATATATGTTTGAGGGTGTTTTTATAAACTCATAGGTATGTATTTAATTCTATTTAATCTGACAACCCTTATATATGTTTCCTTAAATTTTGCCCCACCCCCCCCCTAAATCCTGCCACTCATGGAGATGTTTTTATGCAGGTACATCCGTCCACGAAAGCGTACTGCTACTACTTCAGATTGCTTGTTTTTGTATAGGTCCTAACTAAATAAGTGTGCCTCCTCCTTATACTCTTACTAACCATTTACTCTGCTGGTCTCACTTCTTCTCACCCTCCTTTACAAGCCATAGCCCCTCCCTCACCGCCTCCCTGTCCCCCTCAGATCTCCTCTATTGTTGTTTTACCAGGACAGACCTTTGGGGATTTTGTGTATATTAATGGAAGAGTGGTGTTGAAGAGTGTTTTGCAGTTATATATGGATTTGTTATGAATGTGGATATTCTGCCAGTTGAATTATTATTGTAATAATGATAATAATCATTGCATTTTTTTTTTTGTTTGGTTGATTAATTCCTATGATGCAGTTGAAGAAGATGACATTGGTTTTTGTTTTCTTTTCTTTTTGAATAAACCACAATTTATATTTTTTGGGTGGGTGACAGCGGAGATAGAAATACATAATTAAATTAATAAATAAAAGAATATTTGAATTATTATCTTGTGGTGTGTTGTTTTCCAAAGAATTTTGAAACCACTGAATCCAGCAAAGAGCACCTATAGAAGGATTTGCAAAAAAATTATACATTTATGGGCAATTTTTTTTTTTTTTCAGATTTTGCTTTTTTTAATATTAGTTTTTAATTTGTTTTACAGATTTTATTTTCAAATATAATTGCTTTCTAATGATATTTTTTTCCTTTTTGTGATTTCTTTACGCAGATAAAAAAATGTATTTATTTTTTTTGTCTTTTCAGATCGTTTTAAGGATTGCATTAATTTCCAACGGCATTTCACAATTCACATTAGCCGTGTTTCAATTCAACTAATATTCGAATTTTAAGCAAACTGTTAAAAGTTTTAAAAAAAGAAAAAGCGAATTGGCAGTCGTTCTATTTGGTTTGAAGAATAAACCACCAGTTTATGGCAGGCCATTTTATCATAAAATCAGCTTCTTCTGCTTACCTGTAATTACTTCTAAGATATAAAAGAACAGTTTTGACCTGGAATAATTATTTTGACTATCCAAAATGATACTTTAAGATATCTTAATGTATATAATGACAAGTGAAAATAAAAATTCAAGATATCTTCGACCACATTATCGTGAATCAAAATGCGTTTTGAGAAATCTCAAATGAGGTCACCTGATTCGTCATTTAAAGAGTCACAGATCCAGAATTATAATCAAGATGTCTCAAAGTAAATTTTGACTATTCAAAAGTAAATTTTTTGTTATCAAGCATCCTACCTTATTGTCCACATTACATCGTAACGCATGGCTTTAGCAAACAGGAAGTTGAGGCTGCAATCTAGCACAGACCAGTATTGGAGCAAAGAATTAATATGGTGTTACAATCGGGGCAGCCATTCTTAAAGGAATAGTACACCCAAAACATGATTAGCCTTCATTTTCTACTCACCCCCATGCTGAACAACACTCTGGAGTACTTTTTTGATATCTCAAATGCATCTGGAGATCTGGGAGGCTTCTTGCTGTCTGCTGACATTCAAATAATGGAGGTCTATGGTGCCCGAGACAGAAAGGTCCATAAAAGTCCACAAAAAACGTGTCAATATTCCTCCATACTGCTCGTCCAATGTATTCCAAGTGTCCTGAGTTGGTAGCATCCAGAATTTACTCGAAACTAAGTAATTTAGAATGTTTTTAGAGCATAAACAGTAGTGTATAGGATTTCCTGAAAGCGCATTCAGCGTCTGCTCTGCCGATAATGCAAGCGTAGAAGAAGAAATGTGCTGTTTACCTTTGCAAAGAAAAACAACGAAAGAAAAATGTCTGAGGACTTCAGTGTTGAGGAAGAGCATGAGTTCTTTGCTGAGCTGAATGCGCACTTTCATCTGGTTTGGTCTGCCGCGGTTTCCGTAGACTTGTGAACTCGCAGTTGCGCGCTTTTAGGAAATCCTATACACTACTGTTTATGCTCTAAAAATATTCTAAATGACTTCGTTTCGAGTAAATTATGGACGCTACCCACTCAGGACACTTGGAATACATTGGACGAGCAGTATGGAGGAATATGGAGGAATATTGACACATTTTTTTGTGGACTTTTATGGACCTTTCTGCCTCGGTCACCATAGACCTCCATTATTTGAATGTCAGCAGACAGCAAGAAGCCTCCAGATCTCCAGATGCATTTGAGATATCAAAAAAGTACTCCAGAGTGTTGTTCAGCATGGGGGTGAGTAGAAAATGAAGGCTAATCATGTTTTGGATGTACTATTCCTTTAATTTACCGTGTCAGTTATTGCAATGTTGCTTCCAGCCATGTTTACCCTCATAACAGGAACATCCAGGAAGCTGGCGACATCAGAACCAGCTGATTGGTCATGTAAGTAAAAGTTTGCTACATCAGAGCTGATTTCAAAGAGGTGTTTCCATTTCCCGTTTCGCGCTAGAACTATTTTGCGAATTTTAGGGAATTCAAGTTTCGCTGTTTCCTTCAAGCTTTTCTGATGCGATCCTTTAAAAAGCACATTGGTGGTGAAACACTTTGGACCATTCTAACTGCCATGAAAAAGTCGGATGTTAGTTGCATATCGACAAAGTAGTCGGATTTGTTTCAAATTTGCCCGCAGAGTAAAGGTAGCGAAAGTCAAGACCTTCTGTAACATCTGTAAAATTTTTAAAATTTACAAAAAATCTGAAACATTGACACTTGAAAAATGGAATCGGACAATTTCAAATGTCAAACATTTTTTTCAATGTTTTCACAAATTAATATGAAGATGGAGATTCTCAGTCACCCTGGTCATAGTCATTCCAAAAAAAATTAAAAACAATCCACTGGACTTGGTTTCAAAAATTTATAATTTCAAAAAATTAAATCTTCAAAGAAAAGTTACTCTGAAACTTAATTTTTAATAAGACATTTTTTAAAGTTTTATATCTGGAATACAATTTTTACACATTTCTTTTTACAAAATCTGTTTTCTTTTTTGCGTTCTGCCTGCAACAATAATGGAGCAAAATTCACTCCATATAGATACCCCCCAAAATGTACAAGTCAATCAAAATATTTAAGTCCTGGTTGTTTATTTTTAGGTTTCCTTAGTTTTACTTCTGATTTACTTGTCCTTTTTTAGGCTAAGTGCTATTAGGCCTATTTTTTTGCCACTTGGGGGAGTGTTGGCCTAGTGGTTAGAGCAGTGGCTTGTGCTTTGAGAAGATTTCAAGTATTCGGTTCGTACCCCACAGCCTGCACTTTGGGTTCCTGAGCATAACCCTTAACCCCACACTGCTCACCGGGCGCCGCACAATGGCAGTCCACTGCTCCCCAAGGGAAGGGTTAAATGCAGAATGAATTTCCCCATTGTGGAACAATAAAGGGATTTACATTGTGGGACTATTTTTTGCTACGTCAAAAAGTTTTTAAAGGATACCGATTTACTGTGATTCTGATTTTTTTTTTGTTTTGACTCCTTAGATACGTTTTTTTAAATATATTTTAACTCAAAGGTGAGTCTTTTCCTGCTCTGACCTGGATCACTGTCCTCGATTGCCCTATTCATACATCGTCTGGCTTTGATTCAGATGGAACTAGATTGTTTCTTCACACTCTCCCCAGCCAACGTAGTGAAGATGAAGAGGGCGAGATGGATCAGAGAAGAGAGGATTTAGCAGAGCACAGAATGTCCTGTAATGGTGCTCACCATCTCACAGCTGATTGCCTGCAGGTCCCCGGGCAGTTTAGCATCATGTGACTTTGTAATGAACCTAACAGATAAAACACCACTTAGGAAAAAGTTTCATGCAGCAGGGGATGTCTAAAGGATTCTCTCTTCTTTTAGGCTGGGTATGATTTTTTGATTAGCTAGAAATATCTAATTACAACAAATAATGCAAGAAAATGAACTCTTATTTCATTTCCTGTATTATTATCCTGAACTGACCTGCCTGTGAGGTTGTTTATTGTTAGTTTTTGAATAGAAAGAAAAGCAGGACTACAAACAGCCTCATTCCAGCTTTTATTTCTCTATATTTGTTTATTATAACTGGTCAGACTGATATATTCTATGTTAGGAAATCATGTCTCTCCAGCTCTAGCAGTGGAATGCAGAGATGCAATAATGCACACTCTCTGTAGACCTCTGCTGACAAACAGGGGAAACTGCAAAGCAACAGGAAGCCAAATTGTGACGGAGGAAGAATCAACTGCATATGGATATTCTTGTTATTTAGGAATTAATCAAAACGCCTGCACTGAAAATTACCTCCAGAGTTTCTTATTAAATAGATTGGCACCAGCAAAGTCACACAGGAAATGAGGAGTGGGACTTTGATTTGAATCCGACTTGGTAGGCCTATAGGAGGGGGTCCTTCAGGTGCTAAAAAACATTGGCGTTCCAACTACAGGTTGCTCTGGTTCAAGCCGACAGAATTGACAAAGGCTCCTGGATAGTGTTAACAGTATTTCATGAATCAGTGAAGGTTCATTGCCATTTGAAATCTCTTCTGTGGTTGCCATGACCTGGATCACTGTGAATTTGCACAAATATTTCTATCTAAAACATCTATTTTTAAAATCACAAAATTCTGGAAATTGTATGTATTTTTCACCTAATTATTTTTCTGTTTATAATCCACACCACAGAAAAATAATCACCAGAATCAGATAATCTTTAATTCAGTTACTTTTTTCCATTTTATTTCCCCCTCTAATGCTGGGTTTGACTTCTCTACTTAGTTTAAAAACTGACATCAAAACAGAGCTTGACCTTATCAATCCCATTTCAGATTATTTTAAGCCCATGTCTGGACAGGAATATTAATAAACTGGCATAGCAGGGTCATAGAATTGAAAATAAAAGAAAATTGTAGTGCAGTATTTATTTATTTATTTTTTTCTCATGGTATAATTTCTGAAATGTGCAGCACTTGATTAATCCGAAGCTAGGTGTAGATCTTGTTTTTTTCTTTGGCTCTTTTTTTCATTAGCTGAAACAATACAATACATAGGCAAAGTTGTAACTTAGACCCCTTTAATTGTGACTGAATTATAAGGTTCACTTTGGGCAATGCATAATTTAGGCAATAACACACTCTGAATAATTGCATCTTTTGAACGAGCATACACTGAAGCATCAAAGAATTCATACCAATTGCAAGATTTTGTTAAACTTTAAAGACAAATTTGCATTTTTCAATTTGTTAGGGTTAATATTTATGACTGTCAACGTGAAATAGAACTAGCAGAAGGAAAACAACTTATTTTGGATAAATTGTCTTTAAAATGTTGCATCTATTGAATTTATATTGTAAATATGTTTCATGTCAGTATTTTTTTTGCCTTGTCAGACTGTTTTCAGGTGTTCCCACAATCCATGGCAGGCTACTAATAGCATGATAGCAATTTAATTGTAAGATTCCATAAATCATAATGTTCAAGTATGGTAATGTTTCTAACATTAAAGAATGTTGTCTCCTCCAGACCATAACAAAAGGTTGAAAATCCAGGTTCAGAAGGTAAATGTTCCCACTTCATTTTGATTCTCAGACCTTACCAATATGGCGACCTTAATAACGCCCTATCGACGTTGCATTATACGTATGTGCTTGAACTATCGCGGGATTCAGGCGGTCAATGCCTGATATGAATAATGGCCGCCTTCGTAGCGATGGCCGGAACGGAAAATAACACAAAAGGCATGTTAGAGGTTTTCAGTTGACTAGAAAGACTGCGAGGCGCCGGTTACCCCTTCCTACCCCCTTTACCGGACGGATGGGTGGAGGGGGTTTGGCCAAAGGATACAAGAAACGAAAAGAGACTTTAAAGGAGTATAGTGAAAGCTAAGTGGGGAGCTAGCGCTAGCTGGCTAACAACACGGTTGTCACTACCGGGGAACGAACCCGAGGAACCACAACAGCTGTGTGTCGGAAGGCCTGAATGAAACGGTGACTCCGCTGACTGATCAAACCGCCGGCCTGTCGCTAATATGAGCGGACCGGGTCAGGACAGCGAGCCTGAGGCGAAAGTCCTGCTTATAAAGCGGCTTTACAGGTGAGGAAGAGGCCGTCTACGCTAGCTAATAATGTCTTCTACCTGTCTGATTATTACTAATATTGATGATTATCTGGAGGTGTAGCGGAAACTACACTGAAATCTGTCGGTGGGGGGGTCGTTTTTTTCACAAACGTTAAACTATCTGCTGTCTTGTTGATGCAGAGAAGTGAAACAGAAAGCTTTTGATATTTCAGAGCAAACAAGCTCCTGTTTCTCGTTATCTACTAACGCTTCCTGTCCAGGGCTGTGGTGGAATCTGTGCACAAGCTGGATGTCATCATCGGCAGCAAGTCGTCGTACAGAGAAGTCTTCAAGCCGGAGAACATCAGCCTCCGGAACAAGTATGTCCGGCTCCATTACTAATCTCTAGTCATAGCAGCTCTACCGGCTGAATAATTACTGCTGTTTGCAGATGACAGGTTCACTACGTTGCCTTTCAGGTTGGGATTGGTCTCATTTTGTAGTAAAGTGGCAGAAGAAAAGCAAAGCCATGATGTGTTCTCCTTTAACTAGATCTACAGATATTACATAAAAGATAAATTAACTCAGATATCTGATACAGCTGTGATTCTGAATACAGGATTGCTGTAACCCCGCCTACTCCTTAAGGGCAGATTATACTTCTGCAACCTCACACATCAAATGCCGCTTGGATCTGGTCGCAAACCAGTTTTGCTGGTCTGCTTCTGCACTTTCGGTGTGGAATTTCTAGGAACGCACAGCTGTTTCCTGCCAAAGCGCAAGGGGGAGCCTATTCGAGAACTTGCAAGAACTTCAGTGGATGGTCACGAGAACTTCAATGGCGCCTGCCGGAGTGTTTATCTTTCAAAAGAACAATGGCGCATCTGCAAGATATCACAGTCACAGAGATGGATCTAGGGTTGCTAGACATCCAAGAGGAACAGGTTCTGTTGAAGCGAACCTCCTCGATTAACCTTACGTCATAGCTGTCTATTGTAGTTGTTCCTCGGTTTTTAAAAATGGCGCACCCCAACACTGAATCGAGAAGGACGACCACAAGGACAGCTGGAAAGACATACCAAGGACCAATAACAGCTGATTTATGTCTGCGCACTTCCACGTCTGCATGGGTTTGTGACCGTCCGATGTGTCAGGATTTATTTGAGGTGCGTGATGATGGTTGCAGAACCTCTGCGTGGGGGGCGTGATCGCACACAGAGGCAGATTTGACAGTTGCAGAAGCTATGTGTCAGAATCATAAATTGGCCTTTAGATTATTAAATAAGGAACTGGGATACTGCAGAGAATTATATCCTTTGTAGATGAAAGGGGAAAACATTGGTAAATATCTTCCACATGCTCCTTAGGCGCTTCACTCCACCCCGCTCACATAGAACCTGGTTTATGCTTAGAAACCAGGTCGTCTACGTATGTGTCCCATATAAAGGGCTGGTTATCCTCCAGCAGCAGTGTGTCACAGTGAGCTTTAGGGTTGGGAATTGAAAAGATTTTCATGATTCCCTTTTCAATTCTATGAAACGATTCGATTCTTTATTGATTCTTTTTTCGATTCCAATTTGGGGGAAAAAGGAGAAC
>NW_015150453.1:374511-375404 GCF_000732505.1 Cyprinodon variegatus | reverse complement strand
GATGTAGATTTGACCAATCAGAGGCCTCCTGTCTGCGGACACCTACAATTTTGGGGAGGTGCACCAAAGTGTCTGCAGAAGGGGACCGCAGACAGTGCTGCAGATGGCTTCGCAGGGAGGAGAGAAAGCAGGCCTCTGATTGGTCGATTCTACACTAGTGGCTTGTTTTTTTTTCGACAGTAGACTGACAGGAAAGGGTGTATGAGATAAGGGGAGAGACATGCGGCAAAGGACCACGAATCCGGGTTTGCTGCGTCGAAGACTAAGGCCTCCGTACATGGGTCGTGCACGCTAATCACTGTGCCACCTTCATGTCCATAGTCAATGCTTTTTGCGTCGCATTGTTCATGTAACTCCTCCTTCATAACGCAGTGCCAGTGCCACCTATGTTATTAGTCAACGCTGTTGGGTAGCAACAGCCTATGGCAACAGGGGGCCGCTGTGACAGCAAATCCCATAATGCTTTGCGAGGAGAGCTCTCTGCGCAAAGCATTCTGGGATATATCTGCCTCTTCTGAGGCCTTTCTTTTCTTCTCATGCACTTCATAGACAGTTTTTCTCTTACGACCCTTGGCCATTTTCTTAGAACCGCAGTGAGACAGGTGAGCTTCAATGACTGTCTGAAACCATAGCTAAAGATAGCTAACGGTTCGAGCACGTAGGACGGCCTTACACAAACACATCACCAGAAATATGGACAATTAGGAGGACCACTTATTTAGATGATCCACCTGGAAATAAACGATCGTCCTCCATACTTTTAACTGATGCTAACACGCTTGCTTTTTTGTTTTTGTTTTTTAGCTTACTTAATGAATATTTATTTTTTTTTTTTAAATCGTAAGCGAAATCCATAAGTAAAAATAAGCATTTTTAATTAATCAGGATAACTG
>NW_015150453.1:368957-372433 GCF_000732505.1 Cyprinodon variegatus | reverse complement strand
AATTTTGGTGTCGATCATTTGATTTCATCCTGGAAACTACAGAAAATGGGCTTAAAGTGTTAAAAACCGAACTTCTCCTTTAATGGCAAACAGTTACTAGGAGAAAAGAAAATGCTTCCTTTGGGTCACATGAGCTTATATGATTTTTTTTTTTTTTATGACTTGACCCCTTTCTGCCTCTTTTGTAAAAAAAATTCTTATGATGCATTAAACAACAAGCATCACCAAAATCATTATACAGGTCCAAAGAGCCTGAATGGTTCATTAGGGAGGGATCAGACTGACATTATGAAAACCATAAACTTGCATTAAAGGGATCAGCTATTGTAAATAAGTTCTAAAGCATTTAGAAGTCTTTTTCCCCAATCAATTTAGCAACATTTTGGTTTTATGTGTGTAACCTAATTTTACTATTGAATTTCTAGCTGTTGTGCTTAAAATTTCATCACCAAATCAGCTGAGGCAAGTTTATTTATATAGTAAATTGTAGTTGCCGGCAGTTCAAAGTGCCTACATTAAAGAAATAAAATGCTGAAGTGGCATAAAGGTGATAAAGACAATTAAGAAAAAAAATAACAAAGTGATTTATGATATATCCTCAGAAAAGTATGACTGCAAATGTGACTAATATTGTTTAGCTCAGTCAAACGCCATTCTAAATAAATACGTTTTAATCTTGACTTGCAGCACCTGAAGGGTCCAGAGATGTTACCGTTTTATGGGAATTTGATTTCACATTAATCCAGGATGAAAACTTTATGCTGCAGGATATTAGCTAAACCTTCAATGTGGAATATTGCAATGGAAATACCTCTTGATATATGTGAATACATTTTGATGGTGCATCTGTAAAGCTTTTACTGTGCCAAATTTATTTTGCGGACTTATCACAATAGTTGACAATAGGGGTGGGCGATATGACGATTTAAGACCGAGTTACGATCTACACCTCTGATGATCTGTCATTATTAAGAGATCGTTTTATCAGGATCCACAGAACTGCAGCGCTGCTGCATTTCTGCCACTGACCACATTTACATGCAACCAAAAAAAAAACCTTCACAGCTAAAATATAATCCGAGGGTTTGACGTTCGTCCGTTAGTTGGCGTGGGATTTAATAAAATGTTTTAGATCCACGCTACGAGTTGCCCAGGCGCAAGTATTTTTCAAACACCGCTATTCCACGTATGTACGCTGAATGCAGAGAGAAAGTTTCACAAAATATTAAATGTGTAGTTCTTGGCCACCACAAGCGACCTCTGGTCCAGCCGCACGTCAGAGCCGTATTTGAGCTTAACCATACATTTCATCAGCAACTGGGATCTATGTAATGCAACACTGCAGACAGCCTATTAAAATGTTTCTTCAGAATAATTTAGTTTGTCAAAACAGAAGATATGAATATATGGAAATTGGAGCTTCCTTTGCTGCACATTCCATTATATAAATTCATGGTCACTCATCAGTTCACCTGCCAACGTTAAGGTGGTCATTTGTTTGTTTAATGTATGGTTTTGTTCTTCACAGGCTGAGAGAGCTGTGTGTGAAATTGATGTTCCTTCATCCCGTCGACTACGGCCGCAAGGCTGAGGAGCTGCTCTGGAGGAAGGTTTACTATGAGGTCATCCAGGTTATCAAGACAAACAAGAAGGTAAAATTTCAAAAAGTAAATGTTTCCTATGAGCCTGACAAGGGGTCTGAAGCTTGAACGAAATAGGGACTGAAACTTGCTTACGTGACTTTCCACGTAAGCAAGTAAGTAGGCTTAGAGTAGGGCGGCAACTGCTTTCTGTCATCCCCACTCTTTAACTCCATAACTTAACTCCAGCATACAGACTGCTACAAGACTTCTAAACAATCCCCCCTATTTATGCAGAGGAAAGGCACACTCAACATATTTTATCTCATAAATGGGTTTTAATCTCATAAATTGGGATTTAACCGATTTTGAATCGATTCCTTTACATTTTTGCAAAATCAATGTCTAGTGAATGAGATCGATTAGTTTTATAGTGACGTGCGTGACGTTCACATTCACATGAGCAGGAAAGATGCACTCTGATGTCACTGGTGAGTTTGAATCAAGTAGGCCTGTCACGATAACAAATTTTGCTGAAAGATTAATTGTCTCAAAAATCATTGCGATAAACGATAATATTGTTTTAAGACCTTTTTACGCTGATTTAATGGAAATGACACAATAATACATGCATTTTCCTGCCAAAGATAAACACACTTTATTTTCAACAGAACACTTAACACTGGAACTGGTTAACGAAATAAAACGAGAAATAAAAATCAAATGGACTCTCAGTCTCTGTTAACTAAAAATACACTTGAATAAAAACTAAACACAAGATAAAACCACAGTGGAAATAAAAACTGTAAGTTTTCCTCGGGAGTTCATCCTGTCTATCAAATCTCTGCAACATTTTTCACAATGCTGGCTTTTCAACAATATTAAATGGGAGAATCTCTTTAGCAATTAAATGAACTACGCTGTCTGTGAGCGCGCGGCACTTTGCGCCGTCCTTTTTGTATGCTGCCTGTCGATTAATTGCTTCAGTGATGGTGGACTGTCGCAAACTTGAATACGCAGACGGGCCGCCGCTTGTACTTTTTGTTTCCAGCTGGAGAAACTTTGCAGAGTGGTTGTGCTTTAGGTGCATGTGTAGGTTGGTTGTATTGCTGCTCTTAGTTGCTACTGTTTTATGACAAATGCAACATACTGGCTTGCATAGGTTCAGCGGTTCGCCTTGGTCATTTGGTTTGAATCCGAAATACTCCCACACTGCGGCTGTTGCGCTCGGCTTTGAAACCAGTTCCATTTTGAGCTTTTCCCCCAACATAAGATGTGGGGTTTTTTTTTACCTCGCTAACTCCTCTAACTCCTCTCAGGGCTCTAAAGCTGCAGAAGTACAAAATGATGCGCGCTGACTACCTGATGTGATAGTCCACTCCTCCTCCCTCCTCAAAAATGAGGAAGGGGAGGGGTCAATAGATAGCACCAGAGTTAAGCCTTTTCATCCAGCGTCAGCAATAGAAGGAGAAAAACACAGGCAGAGACGATACAGCCGATAAATTAAATGACGTGGATAGTTTTTATTTATCATGCGATTAATTGATTTATTGATTATCGCGAAAGGCCTAGAATCAAGTAGATTTGAGAAACTGTTTATACATCAGTGAATCATGAGGTACACAGTCATGCTTTTGTGATACAGGTTTGTAAATTGTGTTGCATGCATGCAAAGTTCACTTTACCTTTTCAAGACTTATTAAAAGCCTGAACACACGTTGCGTCCGACTTTTTTCATCTCCGATCCGATTTTTTTTCCATGTCATGCTGACTGTGTATAGATAGGCTCCGACTAGGCAGGGTGGGCAGATCTGCACAGACATATTTTTTTTAACTCCCATCTCTGTTATTTCCCACATTTGACTTGGACAGATTATTAATCATTAAATAAATACA
>NW_015150453.1:366231-367637 GCF_000732505.1 Cyprinodon variegatus | reverse complement strand
TTGCGAAAAATCGTGTCGAGTGGGATCCTCCCCATTGACTGTGAAACATCGCTGAACACCATGACTTCGTTCGACACGATTTCCTGTCAGATCGGATTTTGTTTTCCAGCCTTTAAGCTCCACAGATTACCCTCATATTTAATAAGCTTGAGTAAGTTTTGCTGCACTTCACTATATTTACTCTTTCATCACATAGTTGGTACCTCAGGCTAATAGCTAATCTATTTAAACTGATTCTGTCCAAGCTCAAACTGAACGACCGTTCGCCCTGATCATGGCTTCTGTGTTTTTTAAGTAAATAACTCATTTAAAGCAGAAGAACTTCATGAGATTCGACTAAACATTTTGAACTGATTTTGACCTGATTTTATAAGGACCTGGATCAAATTAAGATGTTCCCATTTTTTTTATGACACTAGTTTGCTAGTTTGTTTAAACTTGAAAGCTCCTGACTAAACCTAACCGGCTCGGAAAAATCTTGTTTGTAGCTCACTGAGGATGATATTCTGTCAATTGCAGTAATTTAGGTTCTTATCTTGGTTTTAATATAGAGGTTTCTGTTTTTAGTTTTTATTTGTTCTCTTTTAGATTTGCATATTTGGGCTAAATCCTTTTCTGTATTTCCAGCACATCCACAGTCGGAGCGCCCTAGAGTGTGCTTACAGAACTCACCTCATCGCCGGCGTGGGTTTCTACCAACATCTGCTGCTCTACATCCAATCACATTACCAGCTGGAGCTGCAGGACTGCATCGATTGGACGCACGTCACCGATCCTCTCATTGGTGAGACCTCTCCTCCAAACCAACGAATCTTTCTTTCAACGCTCAGTGAAGATCTGCGTGTTTTTGCTCTATTTCAATACGATGCAACGATCTAATATCACTGTGATTGCAGCCGATTGTGGCTAATAAGATCCAGATAAAAATCAACCAATCAGTCCATTTTCATTTGTTTACAACCTTCTACTGTTTTAGACTAAATTATAAAGAGAAAACTACCTTCTGACCTCTTTGTAAAGTGATTTAAAACAAAAATTTCCACTGAAATTAGCGGGTTAACATGGGTTGAACCGCTAACTAGGGGTGTAAATCACATCCATCATGGTGATTCGATTCAGTATCGATTTCCTGACCCAACGATTCGATTATTTTCGATACTCAAGAATTTTTTTTTTTTTTAACACCTTACAGGCAAGTAAGCAAGTTTCAAGTTTGAAATAAATCAATGAAAGCTGTAATATCGTTATGCATTTCTTTTTTTTTTTTAGAAACAACGGCAAATAACAGAAGTAGAAAAGTTGCATCAAAAAATACTGCATATAATCAGTGCAATGAGTGCAATTCAATACCTCAGCTCCAGACGTCCCCCACTACACAGACGCTCCGCTGCACCTCCCCCAAATTG
>NW_015150453.1:360692-364133 GCF_000732505.1 Cyprinodon variegatus | reverse complement strand
CTTAAATTTTTATTTCAAGTGGCATTAAAAAGTCTGGAATTTAACTTGCTGTATGCTGTAGGAACCCTGTCAAAGATGAAATTGTGGATTTTGACCAAACAGATGTTAGCAGCAGCCAAGCATACATCATCCTTTGCGACAACGTGATTGGCGAGCCCGTTTTGGTCGATTTTTGAGCGGTTGAGGTTGGGAATGGGAAATGGATTTATTCTCATGTGAATTTGAGCAAAGAAAATCAGCTTTCAGGCTGTTATTAAATTTCCCCATATCTAAAAGGTTTATAACGCCCGGTTTTAAATATTAGTTCTAAATATTAACCACCTTTTTTCACAGGAATGCCTTTTAACCAACTGGGAACACTGGCTGGGAGCAAGTTCTACAATGTTGAAGCAACCTACTACTACTTACGATGGTGAGGGTTGATTTCCAGTTTAAGCCAGATAATCGAAAAACAAGAGGCTTAACGGATCTTTATTCTGACCGCAGCATCCAATCAGATACTCCGTTTGAGGGCGCCTATGGCAACCTGAAGCGCCTGTTCGACAAGGCAGCCAAGATGTACCACCAGGTGAAGAAGCAGGAGATGAAGAAGCTGTCCCCGTCCCGCCAAAGGTGATGAGCGCTGTGATGGTTATTTTTTTCACCCCAAACTTCTTGGTTTTTTTAAGCAAATGGGGGAAATTTTACAGATTTTAATTGGCTTTCTCAGGTCCTGAATTTATTTTACCTGAAAAAGGAAAATCTGTTCCATCTTCACTCAGTCATCAATTCTCCACCTCAGTCGGCTTTTGCAAGTCCGGACAAAATAAAATGATTTAAACACCTAAAAAACATGAATTAAGATGAGATAATTGTCCAGAAAAGTATGAAAACAAACCACTGCACTTCTGAATTGAAGGTTTTTCAATTCAGAAGAAAGCGGGATTTTTAGTCTCCTGCCAGACGGCAGCAGCTGAAAGGAGGATTGGACTCTTGAACATCTCTTACTTTTTTTTTCTCAAAGCCTTTTTATGTGAATTAAGAAGAAAAGTTTGCTGAAGACCAATTATTTTACTGGCCTGTTTAACTACCAGATTCTATTTCTTCTTCTCTTTGACTAAAAGATTTCCATATCAGGAGTCTATGTTGAAAAGAGAGATCACTTTAAACAAGCGCTGTATACGCCAACTGTAAGGAGATAATGCCAACATTAAAACTATTAAGTTTCTGAAAAGAGATGCTGTCTCAACTTTATATAGACACAACCAGCGTTCAAGNAAAAATAAAAATAGGTTTCAAGAGTAATTTTGCTGATATCTTAATTTTTCCCTTTTATCTGTTTTCCTTTTTCAAATTTTTTGCTTTTTTTTTTTTTTCAAATTTCAGATGAAGTTTTACTAATAACATTCTTTTCAAATCGCATTTCATAGATCCTAAGTTCTTCACTTCAAGCCCAACAGAAACGCTCCTTCTGGTCGCACACATTGGCCAATTTAAATGTTTTTGCTCATGTCCGTTCACAATAATCTTCGCTCCTCCCCCTGAATTGAAAAGAACCTGATCTGTAAAACACATTTTGAGAGTAATGAAATTTGTCAAACTATATCTGAAAAAAATATATATAATTAATAAAAATGGTGGGGGGAAAAAATCTGGAAAAACAGCAAAACTTTTTTTTTTTTTTTCATTAAAACAGTTTTTCTTTTGTGTGGTTTGAATTTTTTCGAATGTCAGCTTAAAAAAAAAGTGTTCTTTAAATGCAAAAGTAATGAAAAAAATTCACTCCATACCAGGAAATGGAGAAAGAACAATCGTAATCTGGAGTTAAAAATCAATCTAAAATGACAGAACTGTGACATTGAGATTGTATTGACACTTTGAATTTGTCCCAACTATGTCTGTCTTATGTTCAAAATGTTCAATAAACAAAGTAAAAAAGAAAAAAAATCAATCTAAAAAACTGCAAAAGACCATTTAGACTCATGTCAAAATAATCTGTATTGGCATTGACTTTAAAATAACTGTATCGGTCAATCAGAATCAGAAATGCTTTATTTATCCTTTGCAGGAAATAATTTTCTTGCAGTGCAGCCACAGAAGGCGGAAAAATAAGATTGTAAGAAATATAGAGGACAATAAAATAATATAATATAAGAAGGCAGAATAGAAAAAGTAAAAATACAAATTAAAAAAAAAAAAAAATTACAAACCTACACAGTAAAATTACACCCTTCCCAAATAAACGGTGTGAAATAAGACATAAGAATACAATAAGATAAGGTCTATCTGAACTGATAACCAATGGTTAAATATTATTGAAATGATGAATATACGCCCTGGTATCCTTTTGGACCGGAGATCTAATTGTTTCTAATCTGCTCGTTTCCAACAGGTCGAAAGAAGCCAGTCTCCGCCTCACCCAGAGAGATGGAGTGGGCTCAGATGGCCTGTCATCGCTGTCTGGTCTACCTCGGAGATCTGGGTAATAACACGTTAACACTGTATTTAATCAGCTCCTGACTCTCCCATCCCTGTAAAGGAGTGAGGCAGAGGGTTTTATCCAGCGTGGGAAAAAATTTGCTTCATAATACAGAAGTAACTGAGAACAGGCTGTGTGTGGTGTGAGGTTTTCTTCCAATTAATATGTGAAAATAGTTTTATGCTTGAGGTGTATTTTTATATGGAAACTAAAAAAAGACTGGAACTAAAGTTTTAATATCTCATTTTCACGATTTATGCTGTTTTATCTTATATGTTTGTATTATTTTGATTCTGTCTTCAGCTCGCTATCAGAATGAACTTGCTGGAGTAGAAGCTGAACAGCTGGCAGAGAGATTTTACCACCAAGCCTTGTCTGTAGTCCCCCATGTTGGTGAGTCTCTTCATGGCTTTACGAAAACCTCCTACTTTGATTTGACAAGAAAACAGCAGGTTTAATAGTATAAATGTTGTGTGGAGGAGGCCTGAGCCACATCGCTTTGACCTGCTGCCTCAAACATTCGGTGTAGCTGTTCCCTCCTTCCTGGGGACCATCAATAAATATCTGAATTAAACATTTTTGTCAAATAGAAATTAAGTTTCACTTCTTTTCACATTTTAGACTAGAAATTTAAATGTATTTGTTTAGCACATAAAAACACATGTTGAAAAAAGTGCTGTACTGTTCAAAGGAATAGAACACCGATAGGAACAATAAAAATCAATAGAAAACTAAAACAAATACCGTATTTTCCGGACTATAATCCATGCCTTTTTTTAAAGTGTTTTTTTTTTTTTTTTTAAAGCGGCCTAAAAACCTGATTTCTACATTTGTTAATATAACTTTATATGTATTACATTTTAACTGAACAAGAGCTCTTAAAAGGCATTCAATTCTTCAAAATAAAATTAAGGCCTTAATTGGTATTAAAATGTCTTAAATCAGTCTTTCTTAGGTCTTAAATTTTAAAACATCATAAATAG
>NW_015150453.1:355928-357164 GCF_000732505.1 Cyprinodon variegatus | reverse complement strand
GCCTCCCTCAGCCACTCACGAGTTACGTATTTCATCATCTCCTCATGGAGCAGATGATGACAGAGTGGCTGAGGGAGGCGAATGTAAGGAGACCAGGTGTTTTTTTTCCACGCATCACCATCACTGTTAATCTGTGACTCCATGCGTGCCCATCTCACAGCCGATGTGAAAAACATGGTGAAACAAATGAACGCTGTGCTCGCTGTTATTCCGGGGGGTCTGACAAAGGAACTTCAACCGATCAACATCGGTGTGAACCGGCCGTTCAAAGTAAGGCTGCGAGCGGCGTGGGAGCGATGGATGACCGACGGAGACCAGTTTCACGAAAAGTGGAAGGCAGCGCCGGGCAAGTTACGCCACAGTTTGCGGATGGATTGTAGATGCTTGGACTAACGTGTCTGCTCGCTCTGTTGTTCAAGCTTTCGCAAAAGCCGGCATTATTTCCGAGGAGCCGCCCGGCACGGAAAGTGATTCTGACAGCGAAGAAGGGGAAATTGGCATGTCTGATATAATGCAGCTGTTTAATTCAGAAACAGAAGATGATGACTTCGATGAGTTTGATAATCCGGTGCGCCTTATGTGTGTGTTAAATACAGTAATGCCACACATAACTGAGACTGCACCTTTAGTACGGTGCGCCTTAAGGTCGTGAAAATACGGTATTTAAGAACTAGTTAGCGATATGGCTACATGTGCTAACCTAAACCGGGAACATGGATTCTGGCGTTTTTTTTGGTAATGTGTGACCTGAGATCTGCAACACCTCATTTTCTTTCCCACAATAGAAAGATTTAATGATGAAGATCCACCGCAGGTAAAAATAAGACTTCACTCAGTTGTTTACTAAATATATGGACTTTTTTTTTGTCTGCCCTTCTCTGGGTTGAAGTTTGATGGAGACGGAGCTGACTTCTCTCTGCCAGTCGGTGCTGGAGGACTTCAACCTGGTCCTCTTTTATCTTCCGGCTCCAACACACGGGGGCGCCCCGCCCTGTCCAAGCGAGGAAGAGGAGGAGCAGCCGCAGCACAGCGACAGCTCCTATCCCGTTCTGCCTGACAACCTCATCTTCAAGATGGTGGTTACATGCCTGATGGTGGTTCACAGCCTTAAGAGAGGAGGTGTGTGTGTTTTTATATTTTTTTCTATATGTTAATGATCTATGTTATTTTTTTTTTTTAACAGAAATAAACAGATTTCAACAGAATGTTATTGACAATACCTAAAAACCAACAATA
>NW_015150453.1:351285-354272 GCF_000732505.1 Cyprinodon variegatus | reverse complement strand
CATATATATTCAAGAAAGTTGGCGTCAACAGGTGGAGAACAGGCGTTGGGATTCAGGTGTGGAGAGAAAAAAAAAAAAATCCTGACCCTATGACTCTGTGTTCACCTATTGACCAAAAGGTGTTGCCATTACTTTGAACTGTGTCACTGTTAGAGGCTGATCTTCAAAGATTCTAAATAAGAGACACTAAATTGCACATGTAATTAATTTTGTATGTACGTAAAATAAATGAAATAAATGGGCGTGCTGCATGGGATCTACAGATTGTGGTGCAAACAGGCTTGGTTCTGCCAAAGTAATGAGCAGATTGCATGTTCTACTGGCAGTTTGAGGTTTAAAGTCGGGCGGGGTGAAAAATTGACTTTATCGATTGCTCAAATGATTTGTTTTCGAAAAATTTCGGTTTCAAAACCTGGATTTTTTTTATTTTATTTTGAGATATGGAAGCCAAATCTTCTCCTTTAGCTCCCAAACCTCAGTTGATCACTTTTTGTTGTGTGTAACTGATAAACTAGCTGCAAACATTTAGTTTTTAAATTAAGGGATGTTTGATTTCAAAAGCCAGTTCTTGAAAGCAAAATATGACATTTGTCGTTGCAGTTATATAACGCTATGAGAGGGGAAAAATTGAGAGATTTGGTGGGAAAAAAATCTAAGATTATACCATATTATATCATATTGCCCAGCCCTAGTTCCAAGCAATGGAGATTAAGGTAATACAGATAATTAAAATTCATGATAATACTAAATAATATTTATAGTGCACCTCCCAGCCTATATCTAGGTACTATGAAAAGTAAAAGATAAAATTGATGGAGAAAAATAATCTTTAGATTATTTTAATAAACATGGGATAACATCAAAAATTCCTTCTTTTTTTGTTTTGTTTTATTGTATAAAGATTGTCTGCCGTCCTGCTCCAGTCATTTGAGCCAGTCTGTGTAGACATTTTTTTCTTTATTGATGTTATTCTATTAATTAATCCAGATATGTTAGCATGGACCCAGGATCTCTCTCCATCATTGTACCATTCCCTCCTTTGTGACTGCAGACATTGTACGTGTCAGTTTAAGCCTGACTTTAAGAAGTACTAACAAAGACACATAAAAAAGCATCAAAGTTGAGTTTCAGACATGGAAATTTGCTTTACATGCAGCCATTTTTTCACATTTGCATCTCCTCCATCCATTAATTTGTGCAGTTTGGTCATTAGAATATGATCTTCATATGAAGCTGAAACTTGTTGCTCCATGCGGCTTTGATACCATCCCTATTTATATGTGAAATATAAATAGTTTCCTATTGCAAAGCTGTAGGACGAAGTATAAATGCAAAAAAAAACTTTTTTTCCTGCACATTTGAGGTCTTATTACCAAGTAGCAACAGAAAGCTGCAGACAGAAATCTGTAAGTTTCATTCTGTTCCAGACACAAAAGCTCCTCCTCTGTTTTGTTCTGAGCTAAAATAAGTGAATAATGATCATAAAAACACATAAAATGGTCTTTTTTTTTCCAACTTGAAAAAATCCAAATTTTAATTCTAATTATGTTGTTTTGTTTAAGGATCAAAGCAGTACAGCGCCTCAATAGCTTTCACTCTGGCCCTGTTTTCACACCTCGTGAACCACGTGAACATCCGGCTGCAGGCCGAGCTGGAGGACGGGGAGAGCCAGGTGCCTCCGCTTCACACCGACGCTGCAGGTGAGATGGAGAAGTCCCTCTCAGACAGGACAGAAAAATCACAGCAATGCAATTTTTTTTGCAAGGATGTTTTTAAGGATTGCATTTAAAAATTTTACCTTTTCTATTCAAAGTGATGAAAAATGACATTTTTTTCCCCTTTACATAGATGACCTTGAGATGAGAGATTTGTCAATTGCAGAGGTGGATCCTTCCAGGGAGAGGCCTCTGCAGAATGGCTCTCTAGAGCAGGAGGATGAGGAGGACAAGGATGAAGACGGCGGTGAGCGAGCCAAAGTTAAAAAGCTCAGCAGTGAAGAAGAAGACCAGCGGAAGACTGAGGAGGAGAAACAGAGGCAGAAGAAGAAGTACACCCGCCTGTCTCGGCTGCGCCGCCGTCGCTGCGCACACAAAGGCGGTCCAGGAGAGGACGAAAGCGATCTGAGCGAAGGATTCGAGAGCGAAGAGGACGAGGAAGATGATGAAGGAGGAAGGGTCCGCGCTGATTCGATGGGCGGAACGGCAGCGGACGAGCCGCTTAACCCCGGATCTGGGACGAAGGAGATGAGGAGGGATGCCCTGGGTGAGGAAGGCGGCTGGGAAAGCGGCTCTGAGGAAGAGGAAGGAGGAACAGCTTTTGATGTGGAGACCGACTCTGACATGAACAGCCAAGAGTCCCGCTCAGACCTGGAAGACATCGAGGAAAGCGAAAACGCAGAAGGTCAGGCCCAGCAGCACGAGGAGGAAGAGGAAGACCAACCCAAGGCAAAGGGAGAAGAGAGGGATGGGGAGACTCCTCCCAGCTCCAACGGGCCCCTGGTGCAAAGCGACTCCAGCATCAGCAGCAACCTGCAGGCCATGTCCTCCCAACTCTTCCAGTCCAAACGCTGCTTCCGCCTGGCTCCAACGTTCAGCAACAAGCTCCTGAGGCCTGCTCCCGCTTCGTCTTTGGGAATTCCTGCCCCCACGGAAACCTCTGCTCCTCCCTCCCAGGAGACGCCCCCTCCTCCTGGAGATTTACACTGCGACCTGAACCCTGGTACTGCCAACGGAACAAACGACAATGGTATAGTATATTCAGCCTCTTTATTTCATGCACATTGACAATTTTAATCAAATTCTGGAGAAAAACAAGTACTTGTTCACATTTAGTCATTTTACAACCATAGATTTAGATGGAGATGGATTAAGGTTAATTTGCTTTGGCATCCATTCTCCCCTTCCCCCTCTGGGGGACGCCTGACCGAGAGAAGACGACCTCACTGATTGTTTTTGTTTGCTTGTTTTCTTTTTTTTTTTTTTTTTTTT
>NW_015150453.1:348055-350579 GCF_000732505.1 Cyprinodon variegatus | reverse complement strand
CAACCATAGCAAGTTAGTTTTTAACTCATGGGAGCAGCTAATATCTCAAAAGCTGATATAATACTTCAGCTACTTCTGTAAGTTCCAGTTAAGGTGAATAGGAGGCACCAAGTATGCAGAATGGAAGTAAGGAGAAGAAAATTCAAGTCATTTAAAACATATTAAAGGGGTCAGAATGATTCTATAGGGTATCTGGTCCTTAAGGTCTCTTAATAGGGTGTGTAACATTGGTTGGGCTGAAAATGGCATATTAGCTGTTCTATGAGCCCTAATGCAGCCTGGTTAAAAGCCCTAGAATGAAACGACAGGTTTCCTTCCTTTTATGGTATGATCATGAATATTTAGATGAGCTATGCTCTGATTGGTTGGTTTACAACGAGTGAAGCTGCTGAGGAAAGACGTATCATACCAACAAGCACTCACTCACTGAAACATCGAGATTGTAGATATGGTAGGGTGACCAGACGTCCTCTTTTTCCCAGGACATTTCCTACTTTTCATAACTCAAAAAAATTTTCGGTTGGAATTTACAGTGCAGCACGTAGTCGAAATGAACGGAGCCTTCAGCTCCGGGGTCGGTCCGGGAACCCCGGCGGACAGGGGCAGAGAGCCAGCGGGGGACGGAGCAACCAAACCCGACTTGGTGATGGTAGCCTGAACGCCGGCGGTCCTCTGCTTCCCCCCGACTGCCTTACCGGCCCCCAGCCCCCCTTCTCTGGCTGAGGACGGGGGTCTCATAGCTCTCTGCTGAGGTTCGGTCCAGTCAGCGGCCCCGCATTCGTCTCTATCTACCTCTATTAATGTTCTTGGGCCAGTGACCAAGTGGGCTGGTCTGGATGTCAATTTCGGGGTGTGACAAAAGTACAGGCCAGAACCAAATAAGGCAACATCCCAGAGTTTATGTCAACTTGGTGCTTCGTTTGGATTCGCCTCTTTTATTGAGGAAGTTTAGAATTGTGAGATTTGCAGAGAAAGGAGGTGTCGATGGGGTTTGAACTTCTCTCTACGTCAATTTCACCCACTGAACTATCGTTATTCATCTATAACACTTTGAAACTCGGTTTGCATTCTATGACCTCTTTAAACATTATGGGCTCTAGCAAGGGGAAGTGCTTTTCAAAAGCCTCTCCAGATCCTGTCCTAGACAAAACGCTGCAGAAAATTCCTCCTGTATTTAGCTCTCAACACATATAACAGCTCATGTAAAAAAAAAAAAAAAAAAATTAGTTACAACTTTAATTTCCCTTTAGGAAGATATTTCTTAATTTAGTTTATGGTAATACAATTTTTAGAGCTTATTGAGTTATAAAGGCGTAACCTTCCTTCCAAATCGCTCTGCTGTCTCTTTTCACTCCTGTTAGAATCCAGTTTAATTGTTTGACTCCATCATTGTCTTATTTTTCACCAGACCTCGGCTCTGACTCAGAGGAAAGTCAGCACAGCACCCAGTCTGCACACAGTGAAAAAACCCTGTTGGAGAAGCTGGAGATTTTGACCAATCAGGGCTTAATGCAGATCGTGAAGGTCTTCATCGATTGGCTCAGGACAAACACAGATATTATCCTCATGTGTGCACAGGTGAGTGGTTGATTAACCCGTCCGTTATGTTTATCAAATATAAGACTTTGTGTTAACTAACGGAGGTGAGCTTCCTTTCTGCAGAGTTCCCAGAGCTTGTGGAACCGTCTGTCTGTTTTGTTAAACCTCCTTCCAGATGGCAGCAAGATGCTCGAGGCTGGTGAGTTGGTCTCTCACTGCAGCAGCAGTCTTTTTTTTGTTTTTTTTTGCTGTGTTTTGATAAGTTGTTTGCTTAGCTGATCCAGGTGGTTTATTACCATTATAGCCGCTTCGAAACTCCTATCAAATGTTAATGAAGTACAAACATCGTCCTGAACTGCCTTTAAAACAGAAACGTTTTTGATCATTAAGTCTGGAACGGGCTGCTTCCATCATAATGAGAAATGTAATGCTGAACATTGCTTTGTGATGAAAGTCTGGGTGTTTTCTGTTTGTTCTGCAGATCTGGGGTTGAACGCAGAGGTGACAGAAATGTTAAAGGAGTGCGAACAGCCGGGATTGGTCCAGGCTCTGCTGCTGCCGGAAGACGTGGCTCTGCAACACCTCCCCGCTCTCGGTGTAGCTCACCGCCGCCTGGACTTTACTCGACGCAACACCTCCCTCACTCCCCTGCAGGAGGTACTCTCTTTAGACACCAGAATGGAACGTTATGTTCTCTGACATTTCAAATGTCCTCAAATAAACTGACGCCGCTGCTCTGGTTTTCTTCAGTTTAGCTATTTCTCAAATCTTTTCCTTTGAAATATGTCATATCCCTCCTAAACCCTTGGAGTCTAACAAAATGTAAATGACCTTCCTCCATGTTTTATTTGCAACATCACAACTAGGTTTGCATCAGTGTTTTTGGATTTTGTTTCTGGAAGCAAAGCCGCAGCTTTAAGGGGTTTATTTTAGGGATGCACAATATTGGGATTTTGGCTGATATCCGATATGCCGGTATTTTAAA
>NW_015150453.1:345247-346841 GCF_000732505.1 Cyprinodon variegatus | reverse complement strand
GTCTTCTGGATCATAAAGTTGTTTCTAAGCATATTTTTATGTAATTAAGCCCAAATTGTATATTTATTTTAACCGTTTCTGCTGTAGGGAAAGGAACAGATCCTGCTCTGTAAAGGCGAGACAGAGAAAGTCCACTCAGCATGTTCACCATCTGCCCCGTTAAACTGTGACTTTTCACAAGTTTTTTATTTGGAGAAGCTTCTCATCAGCATATCAAATCTTTGAGCACATATTATAAATATTCCGGTCCTGTTTCTTCCTTTTTAGCTAAAAAACATGCTCTGATATATACAAACCTTGCTTTTTGTTGTTGTTTTTTTTCCCCCTTCTATTCCAGTGTGTGGTGCGAGTCTGTTGCATCCGCAGTTTTGGCCACTTCCTGACAAATCTCCAAGGCAACGTCCTGCACTTCAACCCAGAGGCGGGCATCTTCACCAGCATCAGCCAGTCGGAGCAGGATAATCTGGTGCAGCAGGCCAAGGCCCAGTTCAGGATGGTGAGTCAGAACTAAACAGAACCAAACGTACCGACCCACAATGCACTTTTTCAGCACGTCCACAGTTAGAAATATCAAGCAGCCCTCATCTGTGTGGATAAAATGCTGCAAATAATGAATAGATAAATATTTTTTATTTGTTTTTAATACCCTTTCTGTGTTTTTTTTTTTTTTTTTTTGCTGATTCGTTTAGGCTGAAGAGGAAGCTCGTAGGAATCGTTTAATGAGAGACATGGCCCAGCTTCGACTCCAGGTTATCTTTCAGCTCCTGCCTGAAATCAGAATATAAACAAAGCCACACTAACAGAACCTTGTTTAAAAAAAAAAACAGCCATGTCTTTATTTTTTTATTAATCTTTTTAAATAAGTCAAATGTAAATCCTACTTTTTTCTGTTCTTCATGTGCAGTTAGAGGTTTCACAGCTAGAGGGCAGCCTTCAGCAGCCTAAAGCTCAGTCCTCCATGTCTCCTTATCTTGTTCCTGATGCCGCCGCCCTCTGCCAGCATCTAAACCTCATCAGACAGCTGGCTGGCAGCGGCTGCTTCATCATCATCATCCCAAGAACAGGTCAGTGCACCGCATTAGCCGAACAGTGCAGATCAGTAACCAGAACTTTGACCTTATCTGTGCTCCATCTGTGTCGCAGTGATTGACGGATTGGACCGGTTAAAAAAGGAAAATCCGGGTGCGAGAGACGGCATTCGCTTTCTGGAGTCGGAGTTCCGCAAAGGCAACAGGTTAATGTCTTTAATAGTAAGCTGATGTCTGGGGCTGTTTGGATCAGTGACATAATATTTAAGTAGACCCCACATTGACTGTTGCGGTGCAGGATTTACGGGCGCCATCTTGGGGAGGTCAAGCTGCAACCCAAACCAGCTGGTTTAACCAGAACAGAGGGAGGATGCGACAGCACTGTGCGGCGTATTTTAGTTTGAATCAATGGACGGCTGGAGGGAAAACTTTGTGTAGCAATCAGAGATTTGTGACAGTAATTAGAGACAGAGATTTGTGTATATCTGTATAAATATATTTGTGTATATAGTGATGAAAACGTATGGCTATGCTTTGCAACATCCATCAGAATATTCTATTACCAG
>NW_015150453.1:342923-343636 GCF_000732505.1 Cyprinodon variegatus | reverse complement strand
CACCATATACCAACCGTCACAAAGATGTGCATGACAAGGAAGGGCTATAGATACTGCATGCATCATTGAGCTCCATGAGTTATTTACTTCCACAGGTAGGGGCTTCGGCCGAAGAGAAAGTGTCGGGGCCGGTATGATTTAAGGAGGGCCGGCCCTCGGAAGCTAAAATTAGGGCCGGCAAACCGGGCAAATGCCCGGTATCCCAGATTACCAGTCCGAGCCTGGTTTAAAGACCCTGTCACACCTTGAAGATTTAGACCAGCGTATGCCTGACGTACAAAAAATCTGGTAAAAACGCTGGCATACGTTGGATAAGTTATGGGTAGGTTTTGTATTAGTTATAAGCATGCTGAAGCATGCTGGCACACATCGACATACAGCAAGTATGCACGTATACAATGTATGCCAGTGTATGCCATAACGTACTGGTACGTTATCTGATCACTGACATATGTTAAGTGTAAGTTACTCATAAGTCATGGCGTCTACGCCCCCAGGCTCATCGCTGCTCCTGAGGGCAGCAGCTTTAACTGATGCTTCGTAACGCCCATGAAACGATGCTTGTGCATTACGCTGCTGTGCGTTATGCATAAGTTAGGCTGTTGTTGGACACAAGTTCTGGACTCGTGAATACTCTATGTATACGCTAGGGATGTAAATCACATCCATCATGGCGATTCGATTCAGTATCGATTTCCTGACCCAACGATTCG
>NW_015150453.1:340249-341068 GCF_000732505.1 Cyprinodon variegatus | reverse complement strand
TGACAGCTGTTCTTGCCAAATATCATTACATAGAAGTTCAACTAAGTGACATTAATTTTGACAATTCTTATTAGCAGGATCCTGGATATTTATGTTAAGACCATGTTTAAAAACCTGCTTATTTAAGTTATCTGATTCTTTATTGAGTTAATTTTGTTCCATTACTGTTGCACAAAAGATGTAATCCAGAAACTAAACTTCTTAATCAAAAGATTAAAATATTTCAGATTATTTTATTTTTTATGTCTTGTTTCTTCAAGGTAGATGTTGAAAGACATGTAGTGATGATTGAAAGCATTTTTTCTAACTTCTTTAAAGTATAACTTTTGTTCTGTACTTTGATAAGATCTGCGGTTTGTCTTAAAGCTGTAAAAGCAATGAACAGATTTTTGAAAAGAAAAAAGTTAACTGATGATGTCTTTGTTTGCGTCTGATCTCTTCAGGTACATACGCTGTCAGAAGGAGTCTGGTCGCACTTTTGAAAGAGACAAACTCAAACGGCAGGACATGGAAGCTTGGTAAGCTTCATTTCACTCCAGTCACCTCTTGCTGAATCGACTCCCGTCTATAATCGGGCTCCTTGCTTTGATCCGTCTTCATTCAGGCATCTGTACAAGATGGTGGACAGCTGCCGCCAGCTGACGGTGTCCCAGAGCAACGGAGACGAAGACACGGCCGGCATGGTGACCATCCTGACAGGCCATGATGTAGACGAGCTCTGCTCTCGGTCTGCAGCCATGAAGGTCCGTCTCCTTTTTTGTCGTTTTGAAGCATTTCTGGTGTTATGAAGGTGGAGCTGATGGATGTTTCTTATGCTAC
>NW_015150453.1:335829-337768 GCF_000732505.1 Cyprinodon variegatus | reverse complement strand
TTCCCAAAATTACTTCAACGGAAGGTTTCCAGATGGATATGCGGAGCAAATCCATCTGGCGGAGTCAGATTAATAAGTTATACCTCCTCCCCACACACTTTCCTTCCAATCAGCCTAAATGTCCCTCCCCTCAGCACCATGGTGCTTCCACCATGCTTTGAGGAGTTACTATTATAATATTGAAGTTTGTACGAATTATGACTTTTTTTTTTATCTCTGTTCCAATACTTTTGTTTTGTTCTTGTCTTTTCCAGTCAGCGACTCAGGCCGCTTCCTCCGCAGGCATGGAGCTGAAGAACATCGCAGAGTTTTACCGTCAGTGGAAGGAGATCGGCTGAAAGCTCAAAGGGGGGCAGCTGTCTGTGCTGCGAGCAGCTGATCGATCACAACACTCGCTCCCTCTCTCTCTCCCACTCTTTTGCTCTGTGTGTATCTGCGTCTCCAAAAAGGAAACAAAACTCCAAAGAAAGCTGGACGGAAGAGTTAAAAGGTTTTTTTTAAGAGGGCCGGACACGGAAATAAAGCAGAGTTCAAAAAATAAAATAAAAAAATGTAAAAAAGCAAAAGAAGAAACGCAGGCGAAACGACGCTATAAGCAGCAGCCGATCTCCCACCTCTCTGTTTGTTAAACATAAAGCGTGAGCGCCTGCAGCGGTCAGTGGGGGGGGGAGGAAACGGTGGGAAGGGCGCTGCAGAGATTCAGGTGCCCCTGGTTCACCTCTAACCAGGAATACACTGTATATGTTAGCAAACGAGTACATTTGTGTTGAGAGAAACCGCACACAAACTCATTCACGCTAAGATGAATCCATATAGATTTTTAGAGCAGTGGTCTGGATGTCCCTTCCCTCTTTCCTTCAGTATGATTTCCTGGAACAGGGTCAGGAATGTGAGTCTGGTTGGGCGACAGGAGGCGGCGCAGCCCGACGTCCGTCGCTCAGAAACAAGCCGGGCGCCTCCTAATTCAACGGCTTTAAGGAAGGATTATAGAAAACAGACTTTTTGTTTTTCTTCTGTCTTTATTTTGGTTTTCAAATATTTTTTTTTCCTTTTTGTGGTGTACCTTTGTGACCAGTGATGTATGTTTTGTGCTTTTCTTGTCTGAGAAAAGAAAGGAAAAAAAACAAAAAACAGCAGGACTCGCCCTGTCTGAAGATTTTCATTTGGATTTTATTTTTGTACCCAAATTGTTTATTTTGCTTCTTTTTTTTAAGCTCAATCTGAACGATAAACAGGAATGTCTAAGGGAAGGGGGGGGGGGTGATTGATTGTGTGTTGATCCACTGAACCAATCCTGAAAAGAAGCTAAAAAAAAGAAAATGTATTTATCAGGCGCCACCTTAAGAGAGAGCAGGGAGCTAGAAGCTGATTGGTGTAGGTGGAGATGATGGAGATCAGCTGACCTGGGGGCGGGGGTCTGTGGATGTCTGTAAATCCTAAAATGTGTCCCATCGCCATCTCCATAGTGACTGTCCCATCATGCACGGTGCAGAGGAGAACCAGTTTGTGTGGACATGCATTGAACAATAAAAAGAAACCGATGCTGACCTTTTCACGGTTCTTTCTGTCTTCTGTTCAACTTAAATAGTTTGTCCACTGGACCCGCCTGAAATCTGTCTCACAGAACCAGATCTCTCCTGTACAGGACTTTGAGCTTTGCAGAGGTAGGAGTGTGAAGAGAATAACCAAAAGCACACATTTTAACTCCAATATTAAGTTAACAGTTCAAACTTTTACTCAAAAGTAAAAAATTGTTTGACATTCAAGAAAAGATACTTTTTTGTAAGCAGAAAAAAATCGCTTATTTAAATCTTGCACACATACAAGTGTGTCCAAACATTCGCTAAGGTAAGAGTAGCTAGATGTTATGAAGACATTTAGGTTAAAATAAAACCTATGATGCAATGAAACAATTTCTAAAAGTGTGTTTATGTCAAAA
>NW_015150453.1:331107-333434 GCF_000732505.1 Cyprinodon variegatus | reverse complement strand
ATATTTAATGTGGAGCTAAATATTTAAAAAACTAAATATTTATTTAACAAAGTAAGATTTTTATAAATGAATGAATTACAGATTTAAAAAATGACTTGGAGAAAAAAATAACCCCTTATTTTTCTCTTAAACTGCACTAAATAACCACAAATATTGCTTCTAATTTTTGACTGCCTAACTTTAGAAATGGCGCCCCATACATCTGATGATCTTTAAACTTTTAGCTTTAGAGGAAAGGATAATTGAGCTAATAAAGAGTTAATGCATTTCATATCCATGTTGGATGAAAACAGTTAACTGTTATAAAAGCAGTTCTGGACTCAGCAGACTGATCAGCACCCAGAGTGAAAACTGAGAGCAGCTCTTGACATTCCTCCAGTCAACGTGAGTGAGCTCCTCGTGTAAATCCTCCTTAGGGCCCCTTTCTCCTCCTTTCTCTGAATCTGGGTCTCTCTGTGCCATTCCTCCTTTTCTTTTCTCCCTGCCGCCCCTTATTGTGCGCCCCTGTGTCCCCACAGGCGCGGTGCCCGGCGCTGACCGAGCTCACAGAATAAATAAGCAGGCCCCTGACAGCAGAGACACACAGGACTGCTGGCACTGGTGCTGACCCAGTTTGGCTCTTTTATTTATTTATTTTTTTTAAAGTTCTTGCTGGGTAAGTGGGTTGAGGAGCCTCTGTGACCCACTTGCATTAGAGCCTGAGGGTCTGTTGGTGTGGACAGACTGGACCTGGCTGCTGTTTGGGGACGGGATGAGGAACTATTAGAACCAGAACCTGAGAAATGTCCACGCAGGGGTCGGTGCTGGCGCTGGGGAAATGTCTGGCCTGTCTGGAGTTCATGCGTAAGTGACTTCTTTTCATTTTGCAGATGGTTTGAAACATGGTATGTTAACAGTCTCGAAACTTTTTTCTGTGCTCGATTGAGAATAAAACAAAACTCATTTTCTCCCCCTGCAAGAAAAAAAGAAAAAAGAAACTGCCAGAAGAGTGAGTTTGATCTGGACATTTAAGGGGTCCCATTGTGTTTTATTTATCTTATTACGGCCAGGGATGGATTTAGGAAATTTGGGCCCTACACTGGAAAAACAATCTAGAAATAAGTCAAAACGTCTTAGATTAAGTCTATTTACCCTTAATGAGTAGGTAAACAAGATGATCTGAGTATTTTTACTCTTAAAATAAGGTATTTAGATAAAATGCACTTGAAATAAAATAATGCAATTGTGTTTAAATGTAAATTGTCTTGTTCCACTGGCATAAGTTACTTTTACCTCCTTAATCCAAGAACAAATGTACTTATTTTAAGAAAAAAATCACTTAGATGATCTAGATTTTGATTCTTTCCAGTGTAGGCAAAGACAGGCAGGGGGGGCCCTCTGAATTGAGAAGAGACACTCTTAGTATTATCAGCGTTCTGATGGCATTTTACGGAAAAAATATATTTTTATCCAAAACATTATTAATATGCACAAAAATGGAATAGTTGTAATAACTATATGTGTAAAAAGAGTTTTATGAAGCCCCGTAGGAACTTGGGGCCCAAGGCAACTGCCTGGTATTGCCTAATGGTTAATCCCCCCCGATTGCGGTAATAAGGGGAGGGAAAAGAAGATCAGAGATAAACTCTCCTCTCTGCTCTGCGTTCGGCTGCCTGAGCAGAGACTCAGTGTTTTGCTCTTTCCAAGAACATGCCTAATGTTACAGGAAACAAATTCCAGTGGATTGTTTTTAACTTTTTATTTTTTATTTTTTTGGAAGAACTGTCCCAATATATACAGTATTTAAAAAAAATGTAATTTCTTTTTTCAAATTATTGGTTTATTCAAATATTTTACATCTAAAAACTGCAGATTCATACTATATAACATTTAAGTTGTTTATACAGACTCTGTGGAAGAAAAAAAAAACAGACATTAAATATGTGACCTTTTTTTAACCCATATTTTCAGTTCTCCCTGAAGGAATTATGGGATGTGGCTGCTGTCTTGTTTTCTGTTTTGTGTTTTCTCATAGCTAAAAGCGTATTGTTCAAATTAACAATGTTGCACTCTACCCACTCTCCTCTATCTTTAGGTGAAGAAAGCAATGTCGTCTAACTTGGCCCTTGGCTCTCAGACCCTCAGACTTGCACAATGTCTGATATGTAGAATTTAGCTAAAACATCTAAATAAAAACAAACAAACAAAAAAAAAACTGTGCACAGTGGTGCAATTTGTAGTATCGTTCCCTTTCAGCAACAAGGTTCTGGGTTCGATTCCCAGCCAGAGGGTCTTTCTGCTTAGAGTTTGCGTGTTCTACCCGCAGCATTCTTGACCTATGGCAGCAT
>NW_015150453.1:327708-329274 GCF_000732505.1 Cyprinodon variegatus | reverse complement strand
TCAGCATGGGGGTGAGTAGAAAATGAAGGCTAATCATGTTTTGGGTGTACTATTCCTTTAAGGAACAATGGAAAGAGTATTGCTAGACTTCTGGAAAAGTTTGGTATAAAAGTAGGCCACCAAATCATTAAGTTAATCCAAAAATGTGAAGAAAAAAAAAACCCATATAGTTTATACCCTGAAGTTGAACTCCAGAAAAAAAGAGAGCAGAGGATTTAATCATGAAGGAACATGAAGGAATCCATCACTTAAACCAGTAAATTCAGTTTCTTTTGTTTGATGGTTGAGCTTGATTTAGAAACATGGGGCAAAAATAACAGTTTTTCCTTCTGTGCTTAATGTGTCAAAGCAATGAACTCAAACAAGACCTCTGCAGAAAAATGAAAAATATGGGACTGAGGACTGGAAGTTTATGCTGCACTAAATCAAACAGGATGTCCTTTCTGGACAAAAGCAGCTTCCTCTCGGGTTTTATGTGAAGGCTCATCATGATGAAGAGAAATAGAATCGAGTCAAAGAATATTTCTATCAATTCTGTGTAGTTTAGTTCTATTGCAGCGGTTGGCAGCTTATTTAATCTCTAGATGATTTTATAAAATTTTTGTACATGTGGTTCACTTTGCTCCTGATTAAAACAGGCAGAGTATGATGATCCTATATTATCAACTGGTAGAAAGTTGTTTTTCTAAGGAAGCCCAGCAAATTGCTTTGAATTATGGAACATTGCAGCAATACCCCATTCCCAGGATGCATTGGGAGAAGGAGACCTCTGGCATCACTTAGTGATTATGGGGGCAATAAGGTTAAATTGTTTTGAAGTGTAGAAGACACTGGATAAATGAGTAAAACACAGAGCAAGGGGTAATTTCTATAGAAAAATAAAACAAACATCTCAGCCCAGCTAGACGTGTAAGCGCTTTGCCACTTTATATTTAGGAAAAGAAAGAAGGTGGAAAGGTGGTGGAGTTTGTAGCACTGCTGCCATACAGCAAGAAAGTTCTCGGCTCGATTCCCAGCCCGGGGTCTTTCTGCATGCAGTTTGCATGTTCTCCACGTGCATGTGTGGGTTCTTTCCTGGTACTCCTGCTTCCTTCCACAGGCCATAATCATGAATGTTAATTGGCTTCTCTAAATTGTCCTTAGTTGTGTTTTTGCATGGCGGTACATCTCCGTGTTGACTGGCGACCCGTCCAGGGTGGACCCCGCCTTACACCCATAGACAGCCAGAGATCAGGATAGAGAATAAGAGAGAGAAGATGGACGCATTAAGAAAGGAAACTAGATTTAGAAAGAATAGCTGTCCTACCTTGAGTAACAGAAATAGAATAGTTCTTCGCTTTCTGCGCCGATCAGAGCAAATCTCTCTGACTGGAACCAAAATCACGCTGTGCACTGAATAGGTGTTCCTCTTTCTAGAAGAGTGATAAATAATTTGGGCCGCTATATACTCTATTTCCCGTTGGATTATTCATTTATGCATCTGTTTTATTGAACTAAGGCTGTTCATCCAAATGCAACCGTCAGATGTAGAACTGGTGTTATTATAAAGCTGTTAATGATTTTTTT
>NW_015150453.1:321254-322983 GCF_000732505.1 Cyprinodon variegatus | reverse complement strand
TATATATATGTGTGTATGTATGTATATATATGTGTGTATGTATGTATATATATGTATGTATATATATGTATGTATATATATGTATGTATATATATGTATGTATGTATGTATGTATGTATGTATGTATGTATGTATATAGGTATGTATATAGGTATGTAGGTATGTAGGTATGTACGGAACTGCTTTCGGCTTTATCATAAAGCTGTATGTTCGGAAATAAAACTCGTGGCGGAGAAAAATCTAGAGAATGGGAAAATGGTAATGGTAGGCTGCAGCCTGTCGACGGTAAATATAACGAAGGATTTTGCTGTGTTTTATATTGGTATGTGTATATATATATGTATTAATAGGAATAAATAGGAAATAAAAAACTAAATGAATAAATAAGGAAATTATTAAACTGTTCAATTGATTGTATTTATTAAGCATTAATATATTTTTGTATTGACTCTTTGTGATGTCAGCTTTGGTCTCCCATAAAGATCTACTTGAAATGTTTCATTTTGTTGTGGACTTTGAAAAGTTTGCTAGATGCTAGATCAGATGTTAGTAAACTGTATTATAGATGTCAAGGTAATCTCCTAGATGGATGAAATATTTATGTAAACTTTCAGGAAGTAGTTCTCAGATTACAGAATAAATCTCAGTTTGTATTAAATGTGAACTCTGAAAGAGTTTTCCACTGTAGGGAAGATATTTGCTTATCATAACTTCACAGCAGATCAGAGTTTAACATAAACAAAATGAGAGGAGATGGACGATTAAAACATTTGTAGGATTAGGAAAAAAAAAGTGTGAAGAAAAAAAGTTTCATTTTAAATGAAAAATGTTTATATTTCTTATGCTGGTGAAGATTCTCTGTCATCCAGGTCATAGTCATTCCAAAAAAGTAAAAATTTTGAAGATGTTTCGCTTCCCAGCCTATTAAACCTACAATGCAGCAATAAAGTTGATTTTTTTTCCTGCTATCATTTACAGGGTACAAAACATCTGGCCTGGGCAGCGTACCCGTTGTTCAGGTTCAATTTGCATGTTTTCTAAGCCAAAACAAGTTTTTGGGCTATTATATAAAGCACAGGTGTCAAAGTCGTTCCAGAAAGGGCCGTGTGGCTGCTGGTTTTCTTTCCACCCAAACAGTAGCACACCAGACTCCATTCATCTCATCAAGGTGAGTCTAGTCTTAACCTGATGACTTGATGGGTTGATTGGAGTCTGGTGTGCTAGTGGAAAGAAAACCAGCAGCCACACGGCCCTTTCTGGAACAACTTTGACACCACTGATATAAAGCTTTGAACTCAACGCTAATTCTGACATTTTGAATTGAAAGCTTCCTGGATGGGAAGCGAAACGTCTTCAAACTTGGAAACCAAGTCCAGTGGATTGTTTTTGAACTTTTATAGAATATTTCTTATGGAGTTAGTTTTAAAAAAAGCGATTTAAAATAAGGTCAAAACAGAAAAGGCACATTTATATATTAGGGATGGAGCAGTTTATGAAAACCGTCCGAACCGTTCGGTTAGACTGTCTCGGTTCGGTTCGCGTGTGTTGCGTTCGGTTCATGCGCTGCTCCTTTTTCTCATAGGCGAAGCGTTTACACTCCAGAGCAGAAGGTGGCGGTACTGCGACCAAAGCCAACCACCAGTAGTAACCAAGAAGAAGAAGAAGCGAAGAAGCGTAGCCGGGTGTAGCAGAAAAAAATGAGTTGTTGTGGAGAATTGTGTGGGTATGG
>NW_015150453.1:317928-320856 GCF_000732505.1 Cyprinodon variegatus | reverse complement strand
CAGCAAAACATACGGAAATGATCCAGGGTTTCCGCGGATCATTAAAAATAATTACAATTCATTAATTTTTTGGGATTTTTTTTCATTAATTTCATAAATTTTTATGGGATTTTCGGTGTAACAATCAACATATACCGAACCGAAAACCGTGACCAGAAACTGTGAATCGAACCGAACCGTGGATTTTGTGAACCGTTCCACCCCTATTATATAGTAATTGTAACCCTGTTAAGCTTGACTTTGACCTTAACCTCAGCCCCATCATAAACCTTAGCTTAGTAATAGCTTAAAAAGCTAGAGCCTATCATTCTGCCTACATCCCCCAGAATGCCGTGCAGTTCTTCATCTGTCTTTTTCTATTGATTTTGATCAGTTGATCTGTTGTGATATTGATCTATTGCCCAGCCCAATTAGGACCTCAAATATCTAATATTCTTTAGGCAAAAGCCGACCTGTGGGGCACCTAATACCACATTTATTCATAAAAAAAGAAACAATTTCCTAAATGCACATTTTCAAATAACAATGTGTTTATTTATCCCAGCTAAAAGAAAACATGTAGTCTGTACCCAGTAAATGTATTCAAGTATGTTGTACATCTTAAGATACCCTGATATACATGTTAAAAATAACTGTGATGAGTGATGGTGTTCACTCAAGGTTAGATGTTCAGGGAATTACAATTCTTCAGATTATTTCATCCAGACAGAGCGTGTTTAGCTAGCTAATTTATGTTGCTTTTTCATAAAAGTGTCAGAATCAGGAATCGATAGGAACCACATCGTAATCCCAACGCTACGGGTGAGAAATCCCAATTTTAAAACATTTCCCAAATTATTTCTGGAGCAGTTGATGGTAATCTCTGTCTGTCTATCTTTCTAATCTGACAGTTAAAAATATCCAGTTGATTTTGATGGTAAAACGGAAATGAAAGTAACTTCTGTCTTTAATGAAATCTGCACTTTGATTCAGAAACAAAGACTTTTTATGGGAAACTGAGACAGTTTAATCTTTAACTTTATTTAATTTATTCAGGGAAATTATTTTACCAGCCTGTTTTTTTAATCATTCTATGGAATAAAATTTTTCTATTTATAGTTACAAGCAAAGAAGACATTTTGTAACTTAAAGAAAAAACTATCCAGAAACAAACAAAACACATTTTTTTAGACTTCATTTAGCAAAATATGTATTTTTATATACATTTTTTTTTTCAATTTTCTTTTGTAAAGATTTAATTCCTATTGCTCTTATTTATATCAAATTTCATGAATTACATTCCACTGTAAATTGCGTTTTCAGATCACTCTAAAAATCTTGCGTAGTTCCTTTAGACCAATAGAAATGCTTTTTCAAAACTTAATCCAGAGGAGGAGCTCGCCCCCAGAAGGAACTATGATGTCATATGTAGCACACAATTTAAAAAAAGAGTGAAATTCATCGAAAAAAAAATCTGAGAACACAATACAATATCAAAACCTTTTTAGGTTCAAGAACATTTTCTTTCTTAATTGCACATTTATCAAAGTTTCTATTCACTAAAAGTAGTTTTAATTTTCACTTACAAAATGTGTTTTTTCTTTGCAACAATAATGGAACAAAATTCACTCCATACAATAACTAAGGAAAGAAACCAACCTGGATCTTTATGCTCAATTAAAAGTCTGATTTTGCTTTTTTTAAAGTCTCTAAACTTCCTGCATTAGTCTGCTGTCAAAGTGTAAAAATAATTAAGGTTAAGCTGAGTTATCTGACAGGTTAGTGTCGCATGCAGAAACATGCTGGTGGGGATAGTTTGGAGGTGTGAGGTTACCGAGGGCCACTTGCAGTGATTGTTATGCTCCAAGTGGACGTGTTCCAACAGAACGGTGGAATTTTCCTAATTTCAGCACGCGGATCGAGGCGGCTCTGTGTGGGCGGCGCGATCTCTGCAGTTCTGACTTTTTGCCAGAATTGGACCCATAAAGACGTCCATTGAAGGAGGTCACATGATGACATCACGGGAAGGGGGGGGGTCTGAGATGGAGGGGAGATGAACAAAGCAAAATGAAATGTTTAAGTAATTTCAAAAATGTGCTGAAGGTATGCGAATACACTGAGCAACAAGAGAAACAGATGCAAAGGGAAATGTTGACATGAAAAATGTCATCACTGGTCACTGATGACCTGCAAACACTGATATATAATCATAATCAGGAGCCGTCTTTAAAAATCTTGGACGCTATCTTCCAGTCTTTGCTATTAAAGCTGTTGCATCTCCAGCCAATAATTAGAATTCAGAGTCCTTTTGTAATTCAGGGTGGAGTGTGCACGTTAGAGCTCTTGAAGATGGTGTTCTCTGTGTGTGTGTTCTTCCTGATTTCCATCCAGTTCAATGTGTGACGGCCATTGTTTGGTTCTCTGCTCTCAGAAGGCTTCAGGCGCCACAAAGCTCACTTTGTCCCAGTTTGTAGGCCAGATCCTGCAGCTGGGAGTCTGTAGGCAGCAAGACCCTCTGTGGTCCAGGAGAACCAATGGAGGCGGGAACTGAAACGTTTCCACCTGTCAGTCTGAGAGCAGAGCTCAGACGGGGCGGGAGGTTCATTCAGAGGTTCTCTGGTCTGATCCACCAAGGTTCTGCTTTTATCCAAGGTGATCATGGGTGTTTTTATGGAGTGAATTTTGTTCCATCATTATTAAAGGAAAAAACACACATTTTGTAATTGTAAATTTGAAACTAATGCAATCTCCGTCAAGTGATTCAGACACCCCCCCCCCTCTGTTATTGACATTTATGCACTTTTTCTGCACGTCACTATGACTTTACTTGGATTTAGGTGTACATAGATAGATATACAGAAGAGTTATATGTTTATATATATTTATATTTTTATTATCTTGTGTGGTTGGTTGTGTGTGTATGTATGTGTGTGTGTGTGTGTGTGTGTG
>NW_015150453.1:315546-317027 GCF_000732505.1 Cyprinodon variegatus | reverse complement strand
TACTGGTGGTTGGCTTTGGTCGAAGTACCGCCACCTTCTGCTCTGGAGTGTAAACGCTTGTAAATGGAGCGTGTAACAAAAGTAATTTCCCTCTGGGATTATTAAAGTATTTCTGATTCTGATCTAGAAATGGAAATTTTTATAAACGCTTTAATTTTAAAAAAAGGTTTTAAGAGTAACTGCTATCTTCTCTGAAATGTTAAATTCTTTAAATCAAGTAAAACGTTTCTTTAAACTTGAGTCATGTTTAATTTCCCTTCATTAAAATTCTGCTTTTGTCAGCAGAAAATCTCCCTTAGCTCACCCCACCCCTTTCTTAATGCAAGGTAAATGTAAAGTAGCAGGTATTCGCATTTTCCGGTTACACACCCATTTTACAACCAATGCATGAGTGAATAGACTTTTTAGGGTACTTTTCTTGCCCTTCATCTCTTGTTCTGATTTGGTGTTAAAAAAAATACTCTGAACAGGATAGTATTCCCTGTAAAAAGGTAAACGTGGCGTAGTTTCCACAGTTACCTTAAAGCAGAAAGGTTTTGTGTCAGAAAGTATTCTTTTCTTTCCTCTGGAGTCGGGAGAAAAGACTTATTTCTATTTGTTTGCATGGATATAAGCAACACCTTTAGTGGTCAAGAGCAAGCTTTTATATTGGCCTTAAAAAGGAAATTGTGTAATCTTTAATACAAAAATTGCAATAAATCAAAATTAATCTGAAAGAAAATACAAAATCTGTGAAAAAACAAAGCAAGGAAAGTTAAAATGCAGATTTTGGTTAAAAAATAAATAAATAAAAAAGCCTTATAATAAACTTTGGAGAATGAGATTAAGATTTATTTTCTTGCTTCTTCATCTGAGCTAACATTGGGACTTGATGATGGATGATTTCTACCTAATTAGCTGTTCTCTGCATCACAGCAGGCAGCTTTTCACCCGCCCACACAGTAGCTCTTGTCGCTTTTTGCTAAATAATTATTTTTCTTGAATTATGAAATGAGTAATTTACATTCTGAATGACATCAGCATTGAAAAACCATTTTAAAGCCAAGCATCAAAATTCCTACTTGCTCATGAGTCTATTAGGAAAGTAGTTAATGTGGAATATGTGGCGATCAGACGCTGTCGCTGCAGCCTGTCTGACATGAAGAGTCCCCGTTCTGTAGACGTACAAGGAATGCTCTCTGCAGAGCTGTTGGTACCCGCAAACATGTCATTACACGCTTTGCGTCTAGTCACAGGCGAATCCTGTTTGACAGACTCAGTCATTCTTCATATGCGTCTGCAGAGATTATCAGCCACAATGACAGATTGTTCTGCTGCAGATAACAAACATCACATGAACTTGAATGCAGCAGATAAGCTGTGCAGTCCTGGTGGAGAACAAAAACAGGAGGAATCATGGAGAACGTTTGGGTCCGTTGGCTGCTGTAGAGCATAGGAAGTAGGGGTGTAAATTAGGGATGCACGATATTGGGATTTGGGCC
>NW_015150453.1:312121-314274 GCF_000732505.1 Cyprinodon variegatus | reverse complement strand
TAGCGCAGACCACGCTTCAATATTGAGCATAAATCAAAAATGTCTGTCAAGCTCACTGCAACACTCTGCAGTAAGAATATAACCAGGAAGCGAGGTAGGAGGGCAAAATAGGTTTAGCGCCACCGCAGCACGGGAGGGAGAATTACGTCCAGGAGCAAGTGGATAAAAATAAAAACATGAATCGATTCTCTTGCGGACGTATCGATGAATCGGATCGTCGGCAGTTGGATCGATGCATCGATACAAAAGGATTATTATTTACACCCCTAATAGGAAGGACCAAAACCAACCCGATTGTGTTTGGGGGGGGAATAATAGCCAATTCTTAGCGTGTGTTCTTTGTGTCCTGCAGTGTTTCCCGTGTGGAGGGGAATAGGGGCCAGTAGCGCCGTCGGGTGGAGCCAGGGCTGGGGCCGCTGCCTGAGATGGGAGCCGGACAGCAGAGACCGGGGCACCAGAATCCCAGTGTTCGACTACCCCGTCTGGTTGGTGTTCTGCCGCCGAGGGCGTGCCAGGCTCAGGGAGGCGTGTCAGAGGGGGAGAGGTGCCATCAGACTGCCCACAGACCTGCTGAACTTAAAACTGCCCCAGCTCTTCGACATCCATCAGGTTCCCAAGGTAAGAAAAAACAGAAGGCCCCACTGTCAGTAATCCTGTCTTTCTTTTTTTGTCCTGCAGTAGATAAAATGAATCCTACAGTTAGCCACGGCCGTGTGGGAAATCTTTGAAAGTCACGCATCTTAATAAAACACTGAAAGCTGAACGACCCTAATTAGATTCTCAAAAGACTTAAAATGACTCCTTTTGAGGAGCATCTACTCAACTTTGAAGTAACTGGGATTTCTCTGTGAAGATGAGAAGTTTCTGTGCTTTCTACATAACTTTTCTTGCCATTGGAGTTGATTCTCCACTAACCTGCCTGAGATGAGGAGGAATCTTACACATTACACTAAAGCTGGGCATATTTTCAGTTGTACTCAGCTACAATTCAAACTGTAAGACTAAACCGCACGCTGGAAAAATGATCTAGAAATAACAACATTTTTTTTTATTAAGTGTGTTTACCCCTAATTTGAGTAGGTAAATTAGATAGCTTACCAATGGAATGAGTATTTTTACTCTTAAAATAAGAAAATTAGATAATATGCACTTGAAATAAGACAATGGAATTGTGTTTTGTCTTATTTTAAGTGTAAATTGTCTCTTTCCATTGGCAAAATGTCTCTTTTACCTCCTCAATCCAAGAACAAATGCACTTATTTTAAGAAAAAATGACTTATCTAGATTTTGATTTTTTTTCCAGTGCAGTTTAAAAGCCCGACGCTCTGATGCGATCTACCTGCTCACACTGCACATCCAAAAACCACACTGCAAAAAATTGAAATCTAAATAAGTTGAATTGAGTAGGCAAGTGAGACACTCTGCCAATGGAAAAAAACAATTACACTGTCTTATTTTAAGTGTATATTATCTAATTATCTTATTTTCAGAATACAAATACTCATTCTATTGGAAAATCATCTTATTAACCTACTCAAATTGAGAGTAAATAAGGGTACATTTGTGAATTTTGTACTTATTTTTAAGACCGCTTTTGCAATGCACACGTTGGACTCGGCAAAGAGAGATGGCGTGGTCGGACTCGCCATTCTTGAAGAAAAAGAGAAATTGGCTCATAGCTCTGCTTCAACAGAAGGATTTGTCCAAGAACACCTCACGACGGTTTGATTTTCTCCCAACATTGCGATTCCTGATGGGGAGGTGGTCATGAGAGGCTAATCGCCTCTCGTTACCCCCTGTACCCTACATGACGCATAATCAGGCTAAAAGTCGGCACGATCGAAAAAATTCTTGCACGACTGGAAAAAATCGTCCCGACAATGGCAAAAAAAATCATACAGTGTATGCCCAACTTAACCCTCTGCAGCCTTTAGTTGCCTTTTCATAAATCTCATAATGACCAATAATTGTATTATTATTTTTAGTTTGAGAATAAAAATTTGCGTTCAACTTGATCAGTTATATTCAATTGACCTGAGGTAAAACAGCCAGCATGAAAATGAAGAAAGGTCGAATATCTTAGCCTCGTGAGACCATCCTGATCTCGCGAGCTTTCAAGGTTTCACCCGCAGATCAGTCTGGAGACTCTCCGT
>NW_015150453.1:309037-311197 GCF_000732505.1 Cyprinodon variegatus | reverse complement strand
GCAGGAAGTCTGATTTGGAACTGGGAAAACAAAAGTAGTGGATCTATTTTAATACATCCATCTCTGATACACACATCTTTCTTCAATGAATTTTTCCTAACAATATTATTTTGAACATTATTGTATGACGAAAGTAATAGAAATGTGATTTGATGACGGAAAAATGGTTTTGACCTTTTTATAGTTTGTTGAATGGCTTTTAAGGGTATCGCATCAGACGGCTGACATATCAGGGTCTGGCTTCAGCTGGACAGGAATGTAGTAGCTGTTGACAGGAGCCGGGGACCTGCGGCTCTAGCATTTGTGTTGGCCGCCATCCAACGTGCTGCTATCTCTTCAGTCCATTTTGGAAGCAGTTTTTACATTAGATTTTCCAGTCACGCAAAATCTTCAACTAACTGGACGTCCTTCTGCGTTTCAAGGACTTGTTTCCATTCGCTTCTTCTAATCTCTGATTAAGTTGAGCATCATGAGCTCTGAAGAAGTACGTTAATAAAACTGGCCTTGAGATAAGCTGGTATCCTCCAAATTACATTACATTTTATCTGAATCACTAGATTATTACCAAGTGTTGCTGCTGCTTCTAAGAATCGAAGTGGATACCAGCTAAGATTTACATTCACTGTAACGTCAAAGGAGTGAGTGTTCAAATATAAGGGTAATTATAATAAAGGAGGGAAATAAGTCTTTATTTTTATAGTGCCAATTCATGACAAGTGATAACAAGGCACTTTACAGAGACAAATCAAATGCATAGTCAGACTGGTTAAAACTTTTCTATCCAAGGAAATGCAACTTATGGAAGATAACGTAAATTAAAGTTAAAGGTTACAGAAAGGTGGTAAAATGGAACAGGGTTGTATGGAAATGGTGTTATTTCTTCACATTCAATACCATATGTCTGCACAAGGTCTAAAGAATGAAGATGACAATGTGTGGGTCCATGAACATTTTGTACAAAGCCAATCAAGTTTAAGATGGCATTAAAGACTGCGTTTAAGCCATCACCTTCAATGTCAGCATTGATGTTAAAATCACCCATTGGAATCCCCCTGTCAGTATTCAACAATAAATCAGATAGGAACTCAGAAACCGATCTAAAAATTAGTAAAGGCCTGGTAGACAGTGGAACAAGTTACAAAGAANCCCTGTCAGTATTCAACAATAAATCAGATAGGAACTCAGAAACCGATCTAAAAATTAGTAAAGGCCTGGTAGACAGTGGAACAAGTTACAAAGAATGGGGGAAACTAAGGATTAAAAGTTCATGCAAATTGTAACTATTAACTGGCTTTGGACTAATCGGTAAATTGGACTTAAAGCTTTTTGCTACTCCTCTATCGCCCAGAATTTCTGGGTATTTAAACATTTAAAAAGGTGGAGTGAGTTGTTTCATATATGAAAACATAATCCTTTTGTTGCAGCCAGGTTTCTGTAAGACAACAAAACTCAATTTGATTAGTAAAGGGGAAATTATGAACTAGCAAAGTCTTGAGGAGGTAGATCTTATTTTAAATAAATGACATTTGTTTTATTTCGGTTAGCATGATTTAGCCTTTTAGCATCATTATGTTATTATTTGATTTTGGTCATTGGCAAGACACTCTCTGATTGGAGTAATAGGTGGGTAACATTATATCAGCAGCAGATAGGTATGTTAAACTATAGACCCGTTTACACTACTCTTTTTGAAACCGTGCCGTAATCGGAGCATGGTAACCGAAATAACTGTTTAGTGTAAATGGCACACAAAACTGAACAGGACCGTGCCAGACACAACCGAACCGCACTAACATGGTACTAGCTCATCAGTAAGGCTCGTCGCGATTCAGTTCTGGCTCGGTTCTCAGATAACAAAGAGCACATGAGCAGGCCGCGTCATCTCCTTACAGTCAGCCTCCGTAATCTGGAAATTTCAGACAATTATAAAAATGCTAGCTCCCCTATCATGCCACATGATTTCCAGTGATGATTCTGCCTAGCAGTGTGATGAGCCTCAATGTCTATTGTCGTTTCCTGCGTCTGTAAGCCCTGATTAGACTATCGTTTGTCGTATCCACTTCCCAAAGCGACTCTGTAAAGTAAATTCACCAAAGGCTGCCTGCGTTTAGCCTCATGAGACCATCCTGATCTCTCGAGCTTTCAAGGTTTCACTCGCAG
>NW_015150453.1:304377-306443 GCF_000732505.1 Cyprinodon variegatus | reverse complement strand
TTTAAGTTCCCATGTTCTGAGTACAGTTTGATCCAGTCAGACCAGTTAAACCAAACAAAACCGATTTCAACACTAAATCTAAGCATACAATGTGCCAGGGATGCAGTTTAAAGAACATCGACTATTTGGCTCTACTTTTTGATACCATAATATCTGGGTAATGTCCTCAGGGCTGCAAGCTGGTCATTTTCTCTCTACTTGAGAGCTGTTTTTCCGCTGCGTCTGCTGGAGAGTCTCATATTAGGAGAGAATGGATGCAGAGAGTGACAAACTGTCATAAACCCTATCAGCTTTATGACTTTATGTTGTTACTGTAGTTGAGGTAACTGGTCAGGAGGACTCTTTTATGGCAACCTGTGTGTAGAAATACTACAACTAACTGATCTAAATGGGTGTGAGCTATGTAGACTTATTCAGGGATTTTCCTTTTTTCTTAGGAGCCAACAGCAGCTTGCTTTCTGTTGATGAGGCAGAAATATGTTCACCTGCCGGTTTTAGTGGTGCAGGGTTCACGTTTTCACAGCCTTAAAAGTCAGAATGTCATCGTAATTCCATCGTGATAACGGCGTACAACCAACATCTTTGCTGAAAAGAGCATATCGGCCTGATTTTCAGCATAATGGTAACTTGCAACTTCCTCCTACGTCGAAACATACTGGTGAAAATCCTGTTATCTTCTCCTGTGCTTCTGGAAATCAGCCTGGCTTTTTTTGTAATCTGTTTTTGAATAAATTTGCACCAATTAGATCAATGTGTTTTATGTTTCTGCTCTCAATTTGCTCGTGCCACTAACATGCTGCCTTTGGACGGGACTGATCTGGAAGGAAAGCAGCTAAACTCCTCACAGCAATCCCCCAAAATGTCTTATGAAATAATAAATGACTGTAGATTGAAAACTTGTTCTGTTTAGATATATATACAATAATGATTAGGTTGACTTAATGGATTAACGTCTGAGCTGAAGTGACGTATCCGTTTCTCTGCTGAGGCTACGTGTCCGTCTGTGTCGCAGGTGTTCAGGGAGGACAGCATCGTCTCAGGATATCGTCATCCTCGGAGCTCCGCCATGGACTGCATCCTCAGCAGCTTCCAGATGAACAACGAAACCATCAACATTTGGACCCACTTCCTGCCCACATGGTCAGTGAAAACCGTCTCTAAGCAGAGATGGGTTATATATATGTCTATATCTCTCAGTAATGTGGTTTCTGTATCCCATGGCTGCAGGTACTTTGTGTGGCGTTTCTTGGCTCTGTGCTCCACCATGAACTTCCTGAGCGACAGCTACACCTGGCCCCTGCTGGTCTACATGCTGCTCATCTGTATTTACCCCTTCACCTCCAGCTGTGCCCACACCTTCAGCTCCATGTCCGCAGAGTCCCGACACATCTGCTACTTCTTTGACTACGGAGCTCTCAGCCTCTACAGTCTGGGTAAGGTGCCTGCTGATTGGAGGACAATCAATTAGAAACAACCGAATTCTGCTCTGGATTTCATCAAATATTTAAATCACTTTTATCTGGAGAGAAAAAATATATTCTAGTGAACTCGGTCAACTTACCACAGCGGTCCGCTGTGACAGCAAATCCCATAATGCTTTGCAAGGAGGAATTTCCATGCAAAGCATTCTGGGATATATCTGCCTCTTCTGAGGCCTTTCTTTTCTGATTCGATTTGATTTTAAAAACTGTCCTGATGTAATGATGTAATAAGGTGTAACGCTTTTCCCAAGGCCTTCCGACGAGAGATGATCCTCCTCTGTGCTTCACAGTAGACAGGCGGGGATTCTCCCTGCATTCATCCTGAGTTTTACAGCAGCTGGAGTCTCCCAGTCTGATCAAAGCACCCAGTAGAGTTTAACAGACTCCATAGTAATGTGTGTCTCTGTCATTTCTATTATGTTATTTAAAGTCGTAGGGAAATCATATTTAAATTTCAAATCATTCTGGCTTAAACATGTATATAAATATACTTTTTATCAGACCATATTGTCCCAAAATTTATATTTAAAAAAAACAACCATGTCTTAAAATCAGGCCAGTTAGTTTGACGTCAGCCTGAACACC
>NW_015150453.1:301458-303736 GCF_000732505.1 Cyprinodon variegatus | reverse complement strand
ACGACTTTAAGGGAAAAAAACTAATTAATCGAATTTGTTATGAAAAATATTAGAGATTAGATTTTTTTAAACCATATCGCCCAGCCCTAGTGACTTCAGTAACACAAGAAACATTAGGTAGCACACATATTTATAATCAGATATTCACTGTGAATTAAATATTTACAAATCCTCAGAAGCCTCTTTAGACCTTGTATAAAATCCTAGGGACCGAATTTCACTTCCTTCTAGTCTGTACTGTTGGAACTAAAGGTTTTCCTTTGCTTATTTTTTTAGTCAGATAAAAAAACATAGAACCTGATGAACAGAATATGAAAAACATTCCTCATGCGAAGCATTTCCTCACACAGGTGGCCTGAACAGCAAAGAAGAGCAGTCTGGGGGGGGATTTACTTCATAGAAACATTTCTGAAAGGTCAAATGCCAAACCGTCAGCCTGTTCAATCCAATTATTCACCTTATTAGAGACGAAGCATGTGGACCATTTCTGACGAGCTTCAACAGATAAATGTTTTCTCTTTTTTTGACTTGCAAATTCCCGACAGTTAAATTCAAATGATGTTAATTTCATCTTTGTTCCAGAGCCGTCTCCTCGACGACCTCAGCTCGTCTTATTTACATGTCAGAAGTTCATATGATAACGTTTTTCTGCTCCTGGTGTGCATGCAGACGCTGATCCTGTTGATGATGGCGATTATATGTATTCTACCTGTGTAAACATTGAACCATTTCAACATACTTGGTCCAGGATTAAGAATAATCTGAAGAGAAATAACTAGACTATTGAGTTCAGACGTAGAAGATTCTGAAAAATCTAAATAGCAAAACCAACGTAACCAAATGCTGCACTGAACTGGAATAATCCAGTTTATCTAAGGGCCAACTTGATCTCTTTTATCTGCAGATAAAAAGGTTAAAAGTTGGTCCTTTGGGGACCTCTAGTGGTTAAATCTGGAACATCACAGAAATCCTACCTTATATTTCAACATGAAACCCACAGATGATGGTGTGAATACAGTCAAAATTTATTTTAACCCACAGAGGTTGTTCTGATTCCTGAGGTTCGGCCACATTTTCAGTCGAAAGTTAAATAGCAATGGATCCTCTGAAGGAAAACCACGTGAGAGGCTGTTGATCATTCCTGCTTGTTTCCAGGTTGTGCCATCAGCTATGGGTATTACGTGATGCCAGACTGCTGGGTGAACAGTTGGATCCATCAACACTTTGTTCTCATCGCCATCGGGAACTCGCTGTTCTGTACCAGCATTTCCTGCTATTCCAGGTAAGGGGAGCATAGAGACGGCAGCTAAAAACCCACAATAGAAGACTTTTGCTCTTTATTCTTCAGAAGGATCTAAAATATATAATTTATCAGATTTCAAATGTAAAACCTTGAGGTTTGAGATGCATGAAAGAAAAAAATCTGGGCCTACACTGGAAAAATGATCTAAAAATAAGTAAAAAATGTCTTAAATTGAGTGTATTTACCCTTAATTTGAGTAGATAAATGAGGTGGTTTGCCAATGGAATTAATATTTTTATTCTTAGAATAAGATAATTAGATAAAATGCACTTGAAATGAGACAATGCAAGTGTGTTTTCTTATTTTAAACGTAAATTGTCTTGTTCCATTGGCAAAATGTCACTTTTACCTCCTCAATCCAAGAACAAATCCCCCTATTTTAAGAAAAAATTACTTATCTAGATAGGGATTTTTCCAGTGTATAAGATCTGACAATAATCTTCTTAAAATAAGGAATATTAACCGGCATTGTATCCTATGTAAATTATGGTATTTAGGATATATAGGTTCTCGACACCATTTTAAAAACTCACTATAGTGCTGATGTTGCTGTGTCCTTTAGATTTACAGCCACAACTATGAAGTCAGGATTATATAAAGAGGTCACATGTGTAATAAGTAATAATACAAACGGCTTTATTCAAACCCATGAACTACTCTCCATGTGAATTTGGAGCGTTTAACATGAGCAGATTTAATACCATGAGAACACCAATATGTCTCTGCTTGTAGATTATCTCCTAATTGCACGTGAACCTGTTTCTGCACTGGAAAAAATCAAAATGTATTCATTCATAAGTCGTTTTTTCTTGAACTGAGGAGGTAAGTGAGACCCTTTGCCAATGGAACAAGACAATTTACATTTAAAATAAGAAAACTATTTATTTGTCTTGTTTCAAGTGTGTTTAATCTAATTACCTTGTTTTAAGAGTAAAAATCCTCATTGCATTGGCAAATCATCGTATTTACCTACTC
>NW_015150453.1:298178-299527 GCF_000732505.1 Cyprinodon variegatus | reverse complement strand
GTCTTATATGGACAAAGACTTGACTATGACTATGACCTGGATGACTGAGAATCTTCATCAGCATACTATTTACTGCTTGTTTGCACACATGCTGTAGTTCAGGACCGATGCTGGTCTTTGGCTGTGTGGTGAGGCTTGGTACCGCCGTCGCTCTGCCCGCTGAGCCTTCTGCTGAGCATTCTACACATTCCTCTGCAAATTTCAAATCCTTTTCATAGCAGCAGCCTGTCTCCATGTGGATCAAATTACACCGGGGAGTATTTTTAATTTAAATGTTTTTAAGTTACAATTTTGTTTGAATTTAATAAAAAAAACGCCCCAGCTGGAAGCGAGTTAAAATCTAAAAAGTGTGACTCCTGTTTCCAGTGTGTTTCACTGGGCTTTGCATTCTTCCCTCTAACTGAAAGCATCTGGATCAGCATTACGGCCGTCATGCGGCCTTTAAACTCCCCCATAGAGACCAAATTCTTTTAGCTTAAGCGGCCCTGGAACTCGATTATCAACCCTGGAAAAGCAGCTTGACTCGTTCAGGAACACAGGCTGGTTTTATCCGACGGAAATCTGCATGGAGGAGGTTCAAAGGTTTTCCTTTCTCTTTTGCACAGATTCGTGGAGCTGCAGTTCCCAAAGAGAAGTAAAGCCTTACGAACAGGAGCGTTTGTTGTGCCCTTTATTTTCGACACGGCCCCTCTGTTTTACAGGGTGAGTCCCCTTCATTTTGGAAACATCTGTTTAGTTATGTAAGCTCCCAGACGTTATTAGCATCAGATTTGACCCAGGATCTGATTCCATACAATTAATAGCATTAACGGGTTTGATAATCTGTTAGATAGCAAGTCTGTTATGCAATCTAACATTCTGTAACCGTGAAGTTCTCATTGTTTTGTTTTTAGGTGCTGACCTGCTTCTGGGACGGCAGCAGCCCCAGTGACGCCCTGTCCAGTCACTGTTACCACCTCCTCTTCGCCTTCCTCACCTGCTTCCTGTTTACCGCCCACCTCCCAGAGAGGTTGGCCCCGGGGCGCTTCGACTACATCGGTATGAACCCCACCCTCCGTCCGCCGTCTGAGCTTTCTGATAGAGAAGCAGCCAGAAGGAGCATGGTAACTCTGGAGGAGCTGCAGCTCCTCTGGGAGAATCTGTCCACAAAAAAAATATTAATAATGCAAAAAAGGAAAAAAAAAAAAAAAAACACAACAGAAGATTATTACTGAGAGAGAGGAGGAGAAATTATAAGAGGATGTGGTAAAAAAACAAACTGTAAAGCGCTGCCTACAGTGTTAATAAGGGCTTATCAAAAGATTTTTGTAAAATCATTTAGGGATATTCTGGCTTTTCAGAGCTAGTTA
>NW_015150453.1:292901-296902 GCF_000732505.1 Cyprinodon variegatus | reverse complement strand
GTGTTTTTACTCTTTGAGTGGGTAAATGAAATGCTTTGCCAATGGAATGAGTATTTTTACTCTTAAAAGAAGTTATTTAGATTAAATGCACTTAAAATAAGACAATGCAATTGTGTTTTCTTATTTTAAATGTAAATTGTCTTGTTCCATTGGCAAAATATATCTTTTACCTCCTCAATCCAAGAGCAAATGCACTTATTTTAGGAAAAAATAACTTATCTAGATTTAAATTTTTTCCAGTGTATTGCATTGTCTTATTTCAAGTGCTTTTTATCTAATTATCTTAAAAATACTTATTCCATTGGCAAATTACCTCATTTATCTACTAAAATTAAGGGTAAATACACTTAATTTAAGAAATTTTTACTTATTTCTACATCGTTTTTCCAGTGTAGCAGAACCATGCTTGATCTTAAATAACCCTATCCCCAATAGACAATCAGAACTCGAAGTAAAATACGCCCCCTGGTGGCGACAAAAACACAGGAGAGGACAAATGGCTCCTACACGCTAGCCCCTAATTGAGTGTGGCAGTAAACATAGCAATTGTCAAACTTAAATTAAAGGAGCCACAAATAAAGATATGTTTAAATATACATAAGAGGCAAATCAAGTTTATGCATTCATTATTCTGCCAGTTTAACAGTTTGTAGCTTCATATAATGGACAAATATTTGTCACAGGTCTTTCAATAATGTTTACTTTTGTTTGCATCAGACCCTTTTTAATCTGGAAAACTTTTAATAACTTTTCCTTATATCCAAGATCCTCAAGGTGTTGTTGAGTCCATAACTACCACCTTTTTTTTCTTTATCCATTTTTGTCATTCTTGTATTAATGGTAGATATTCTCCAATCCAACGTTTCCAAAATATATCTCGAATGTATTGGATTTGTTATATCGCATCGACCAGAATAAGGAAATGATTCATAATGAGTTTTGTCCGTATCGCCCAGCCCTGGTCAACATAATCTCTCTGTTCATTATAAAACAAACTCTATTCGCTAATATGAAACATGGTAGTGGCAGCATGATGCTGTGGAGATGCTTAACTCTACAGGAAACGAGGAAATTGTTCAGTTTATGGGAAGATGGAGGAAATGCAATAATTGGAGGTAGTTGAAGAAAATTCATCCAGCTTTCTGCAAAAGAAAAACACTAAACCTGAAAGGTTTAAAGTGATGCATCAGTTTCTAAGAGACATGTACTTCTTCGTGTTTGTTGGTCTGTTGTATAAATTCCCAATAAAAAGTACTGAAGTGGTTTAATCACTTTAAGCAATTTTCCCATTAGAGAAAGAAATCTGTGCCAAACTGTTAAATAATGCCGTCTTTAATCTCAGCCTGAACAATATTGGCTCCACATCAGAGCGGCTTTTCATGCGACTCCTCCAATTGTTCCTTTGCTCTACTTTGTTTGTTTGCTTCTTCCAACTTTTATTGTTAGGAATTATAAAGAAGAGGAAGCAGAACCGGTTTATAAAAGAAGCCAAATGATAAACAGTCTTTCTTTATTTGAAGCTACAAACGTTGAACAGAAATCAAAAGATTAAGCGTGTTACCTAATAGGCTTGACTTTGTTTTACTGCAGATCACAGAATATTCTCCATAAAATCCCTTTTTTGATCTGATTCTGTTGTCCTTATCTGACAGTTATTAATGCTACAACCCTTTAGGAAAGATATATTGCTTAAATCAGTTCATACAATACTAGTTTCTCAGATATTTATTTAAAGTTTTTTAGTGCAAAAAACATATCAAAATCTAATCATAATTAAAAAAGGTTTTATTCACAGAACATCCGTCCTGATAGAGCAGGGGTGCTCAAGTCCAGTCCTTAAGAGCTAATATTCTGCAACTTTTTGATGCACCTCATTTTTATCACACCTGAATCAAACGAGTTGCTTGTTGCCGCGCCTCTGCTGGGCTAATTGAGGGGTTGAGCCTTTCCATTCAGGTGTGTTAGAGAAGAGATGCTTCTAAAAGTTACTGGATGGTAGTTCTTTAGGACTGGATTTGAGTACCCCTGAGTTTAATAGTTTAATACCCCATTTCCACTAACCTTGAAAAACCGATCCATGCCGAGAACTGTCCGAGCTCGGATCAGTTAACCAGGCCGAGCTCGGTTCTGACGACCGTTTACACATCACGCTATCTCGATTCCTCGCCTCCTAGTGACGATCTGCGGTATTACTGCCAGTATTGTTTGCCAACCGCCATAAAACACAAGAAGAAGAAGACGAAGGAGGGAATCAAGCAAATCAAAATGGCGGCGCCCGTCACATTCAGAAAGTTATGCTTGATTATTATTGCCGTACTTCGGTGTTTGCGGAGGGTCATTCGAAGACGGCAACCTTTCGTAGATGTTTATAGTTGTTCTTCTTCTGTTTTGTGTTGGTTTGCAAGCAACTTCCGGAGGGGCATTACCACCAACTACTGGAATGGAGTGTGAATCGCGATGTGCAGCCAGACGGAGATGACGCGTTCTGCTCATGCGCTCTTGTTATCAGAGAACCGAGCCATGGAAAAACCGAGCCGAGCCCACCTCTGGAACTGGTCTGCAGTTAGCTCGGTCCGGTTCTGTCTAGCTCGGTTCAGTTCAGTTTGCTTTCCATTTACACACCATAAGTTATCTCAGTTACTGAGCTCGGACCGGTCTCGGCACGGTTTTTCAAGGGTAGTGTAAATGGGGTAAATATCGCCCTTTTTAAGCCTAAATGGAACCCCAGCACCCGGTGCAATGAGCAGACATAAACGGATGTAGCGCCATCTGCTGGCAGTACACCGCACTATCAGAAAGCCAGACGGCTACTGCCAAATTTACCCCTTTCCCACTGGCCAAAAAACCCTTTAATCTCAGGAACAATGGGGTTTTAGTGGCAGTGGGAACAGCTCCCTGACGCATGTCCACCTGGGTCAAACGACTCGCCAAGCGACACACGTTAAATTAACCTGGGCTCTGATCAACATGCTTTGGGAACACCACTCCTGCATCGATTGGCTAATTTACGTAATGCTACTGAATGCGATTTAAGGACGTCCCTCAGCGGTCTGATCTAACCAGCAGAAACACCTCTGTTTAAATTTTATTAAATGGAGCAGCTTTGGTGAGAGGGATTCAGACAGATAATGGAGCGAAAACATTAAAGCTCACTAACTTCGTCCTGGCTTCCTCACATATTTCTCTCCATTGTTTACTTCCCTGATTTCCATAGCAGTGTTGACATCAAGGTTTATATGCAACCAGAGTCAGGTACTGGTGAAAAAAAAAATTAGAAAAATGTTAAATGAATCGACTATACCTCTTCAAGAAAAACGTTTTCTGCCAGTTATTATTTTGTTTTGTCTGTGAATGAAGGAAATACTTGCAAGGACCAAATAAGGTCCAGATCAAAAGTAATGATGAGATAAAATAGATTACTGTTAGATGGTATATTGGAAGTAGATGATTGAATTGGGGAAAAATGCTTTTCCAGTTTTTATTCTGCAAAGGTTGACCTCTAAACAGAACTAAGACAAAAAAATGTGAGATGATGGTGAATAATTGGCAGAAAAACAATTAAAACCCCAAAGTCTGCTAGAAGTGTCTCTAACTGCATTTTCCCAGGTTTAGACTAAAGGACCTCTATGGATTCAAGTATGAAAATAGTGTTGGATTTTATTTTTTTTATTAGCTTTCCTATAAAAACAACGAAAAAAACTAAACAAAACAAAACACTACTCTGTTCTAAATAAAACTGTTCTAAATAAGTAAATATTTCTAAAAATAAGTGTTTGCCCTTAATCTAAGCAGGTGAATTAGATGATCTGCCAACAGAAGGTGAATTTTTGCCATTAAACCACATCATTCTATATTATCAGATTTAACCTCTTACACCCTAAGGGGGTATAAATAAATTTCTGCCTGACAAAACACACAAAAGTAAATCACTTATAGCCTCACAGCTATTAGATTTAAGAAGAAACTTTTGGTACGTCTGTAAAGGTAAGATGTCATAGAAT
>NW_015150453.1:284187-292813 GCF_000732505.1 Cyprinodon variegatus | reverse complement strand
AATACATAAATTTCCAGAAAAATTGACTCATTTACATTTTTCCTCAGTGCGTGGGACAAAGACTCAGATGCATGGGACTCAGAATTCACCTTAAAAAAAAACGAACCTTCAATTCACCGACTGAGTCGATTCCTTTCCGTTATCATCGCAACCCCCACCACCCTTACAGGGGAACAGAAGACCTCACCTGTTCAGCCAGGCCAACAATTCCCTCTAATAACCTCCCTGTCACGGACAATACCAGTTTTGGGCATTACAGGCTAACAAAGAACCCAAACGACCCCCATTCCTAAGGGGTGGACCCGATCGTCCGGTTTAATTTGCATGTTTTCCAAGCTAAAACAAGGCTTTGTTTTTGGTCCACTCTATAAAGCCTCGAACTCGACTCTATTTCTGACATTTTTAATTAAAAAAACTTCCTTGATGGGAAGCGAAACATCTTCAAACTTGGAAACAAAGTCCAGGGGATTGTTTTTTCTTAACTTTTTTAGGAATTCAGATCTTTTCATCGAGAATCAGACGGTTTTTAACAAAATGTCAAATAATGTGTTTTATTTATGATTAGTTTGACTTTGTAGCTTCATGACAGGAAGCTCAGAGATGTGTAACCTCTCATCCTGAAGGTGAAGCTGTGCGTCTCACTGACCGTCTCCTGTGCTCCTTCCTTCAGGCCACAGCCACCAGCTGTTCCACATCAGCGCCGTGGTGGGAAGCCACTTCCAGATGGAGGGCGTCATAGCGGACATGACGTCGCGCAGGGCGTGGTTCCAGCTCCACGGGGCCATGCCGTCCTTCCTTGGGACCATCGGGGCGCTCGCCGTCAGCCTCACCCTCAACCTGGCCGTCATCGGCATTTTCAGCGCCCCGCTGCTGTGGAGGACCAGAAACGGCTCCACCCAGCAGCAAGCCTGCAAGGAGCAGTAAGGAAACAAAAAAAAACAAAAGTAAAACTAAGGACTCAGTGGCTTTCCAAAGGAAAGGTGTGACTTTCCATCAGCTGGTTTAACAGTTTTCTCACTCGGGTTATTTTAAGGGCTCATGTTTTTACCCAGCAGCTGAAGACCCGCCTTACTTTATACAGCCTTGCTCTGACGCTGACGTCAAGGAAGGTTCCGGGTTGCAGGACGCTTGCTGTTTAACAACAACATCTTATTTGAATGTTTTAAACCTCCAACCAGAAAAAAAACATCTTGAATTTAGCAAATTTCTAAAAAAAACAAAAAAAAAAACTCATCCTAAATATTCCTAACTAGAGCGACGGCCGTTTGGGGTTCTGCGAGCATAACGGCTCCGTTAAATAACGCCGCTTGGATCGGCGGCCCTTAAATGTCCGCCTTTCGATTCCCATCCCGGCTGACGGGAATTGATTTTCAAGCCGTTTGGTTTTTCTTCCTTTCTTTGATCCTGATTGCCTGCCTCATTATGAACCACACAGTCTGCCCTCAACCCGCCAGGTTACCGCGGCAGCGCCGAAGTGGCCTCTCATCCTTCGTCGTTCATATCAGCGGATGTTTTAGATCCGGTGAACTCAAACACATTTGCCTTACAAGACGTTGGTGGGATAAAAACAAACATAAAGCGGAGTTTATTATGATTATTAACATTTATTAAGGCGTTTGTGAAAACTAAAGAAAAACTCAGTTATGCTTCTTATATCTCAAGCCAGGGGACTGTTTACATTAACAACTAAAAATCTTTCCTTTTAAGCTTTTAATGGTTGTTTTAGATGCAAAATACAATGAAAAGGTAATTTTTTATTTACTCTTATTTATCTGAAAAGTAGAAAGTTCTCTCCGCTCATTTTATGATCTTAATTAGCCTAAAACAAGTGGAAAATAAAACAGATGAAGAATTTAATAAAACCTTTCCAGTTTTCAGCTGAACAGATTTTTTCGTTAACTTAGATTTTCTGTATTTTTTATTTCCTGATCTTTTTTTAGTCCTGATCTACGTGCTAAACCAGCGAATCTTAAGGAAGGGTGATGGGATAAATGTGAAAGAATAAACCATGCAATAATTAAAAAAAAAAGCTAAATCAAAAACCGTCCAATGTTAAAAATGCATTTAAAAACTGATAAAATGTATGTTTTTTTAATTATAAAATAAAGTATGTAGAGTCAGAATCCATAAACCTTCTTTGTGAAAAAGCAATACTGTTAATGTTTTTGTCTCAATTAGCATCAAAATAATAACAGACACACTTTGGAAACTAACAGAAAAGCAAAAAGTGCATAAATCCTATAAATGGTTTAAAATAAAACCAGCTGATTTCTGAAATCTCGTCTGTTTTCCACTTGTTTCAGGAGAAATTTTAGGTCTAAATGAGCAAAAATAATTTCGTAAACTCATATAAACCAGCACTAAGAGGAAAGGATTGTTTATTAGAAGCCGATGAATTTAGACTAGATGTAGAAGTTAACATTCTGCAGATGAAGGTTTTCAGTACTCCTCATTTTAACGGACTAACAGACTTAAAATCTTTCTAAAAGAGGTTTTCTTTAGCAGTAACACAAACTCTTCCTCTAAACACAAACACTGAGTCGGAATGACTGAATCGGCGGGAGAACTGTACGTGATTAGAAGGGAGCGAGGTGGAGGGGTTCAGGTCCGCGTCGGACGCTGAGGTGGAAACGGATAGAAAGTGAACAAGTAGAAAACACAAAGTAAGAATCCACTTTTTAGGTATTTCCAGGGTCGCGGTGGGCGGGGGTTTTAGCACCCTTTGCTCTCATCAGGGGTTCTTTATTTTTTCTCCTCTCCTGCTGCTCAGCGTTGGTCGTCAGGTTTCAACATTCCCACGTTTGGTCCTGTTGATTTGCTCCATTCTTTCCCCCTTTAAACACAATTCTCAGATTTTACATTTCATTCTAGCTGCATGATTTTTGGCCAGAAACTCGAACCTGGCTGACCTGAACATGACTGGATCACTGTAATGTTTATGCAGCTCATCTGTTTGGTCTCTGTGGACAGAGCCATGCAGATTACTTTTTGGCATTTTGTTTTTATATACAGTTTCTTCCAGGTTTTTTTTTTTTTTTTTTTTTTTATTACATGTAACTTAAAGGTGAGATTTTGCAGATAGATGAGGATGGTGATGTTATAGGTTAGTGGAGGGAAAAAACTATTGGTGCCTTTTTAAAGAGAAATGTGTTGCATAGCTTGTTTTTTTTTATCGCAAAGCTCTTTAACGGTATAAATACTTTTTTATTGTATTATGTATCATTTGTAATATGCTGCTTTCTTCTAATAGAAATTAAGATTAAATTAAAGCTTTTATAAAAGTAGTGTTTGTCACTGGAATTATTTTATTGTCCAATAAAGCAAAAATTAATGAGTTTCAGAGTTTCCCTAAATGTGCCGTCAGACTGCTGAAAAATCACGTTACCACCAGTGCAGAGCTCAATCTGCACTGGCAGCAGGTGCTTGGCGGGAGCGATGGTGGAGAGAAGACGACTCGGGCAAAGAGAAGAAGGTAATTCATAAGTTCTGTGTTAGCAACACAAAAAAACATTCAATCTTTTCCATGTATCTGTATCCTTTTTAGTGTAAATCTGGGTAGTGTGTTCAAATGGCCACCAGGGGTCAGTGCAGAACAAGATGCATTGTTCAAGCTGAGCAGAATTTGTCCAACTCTTCTTTGCTCATCTTTTTATTTTGAAAAAATTTTTTTTGGGCAGATTTTCTGTTGGAAATTCAGCGTTTAATTCAAAATATTTGGCTTTAAACCAAGAGTGAAACAAAACAGGAGTAGTTATTAGTTTTATAATAATAATGCAAGTTAATTTACTTACTTTATTCCAATTATTCATGAAAGTTTTGAAAAATGCCACCTTTTATATTACCTTTATTTCAATTCATTTAATTTCACATTTATATTTAAATTTTATTTCAGGCTAAAAAAAAAAAATAATAAAAATAAAAAAAAAATAAAAATTTTTTTATTTCAGACATTTCAATTATGTTATCGTTCTTTTATTTGTTTTATTTTATTTTAATCGGGGTTTATTTCCTAAAAATGAACTAAAATACAGAACCCTTTGAGACAAGTTTACTCTAATCAGTCTGGTTATAAAACGCAGCGAAGCCACGTTTTGTTTTTAACAGCTTTTAGATTTTTCTCTCTAACAACTTGTGTCGTTTTTGTCTGTTTTTGTTTTGATTCATTAGGTCCCTTTCTTTCCTGCTTCCAGAACCTCACAAGGTGGCCTGCAAAGCACAGAGTGGTTTATTATTAGCCGTAGACACGGGCCACAATGAATTGGCTCTGCCATTATCCTAAAAGAAAAAATTATTATGAGAAATCAATATCCTGTGTGCGTACATTATGAGATGAGGTGAAGGACTGAAAAGGAAAGTTTCCTGCTGCAAAGCTCTAATAGGACTTCCATTTTAAAAATGGCCTCATTTCCAGCTCTTATTATCCTCCATATTCAACATCCAACCAGGGTGGAGCCTCGAGTGCTTATTAAAAAAGGTTCATTCTGAAACCACAAAGGGAGCCTTAAGGAGACCAGGGACAAATACTACATACTGTTCTAATCCTATCTGGCTTGAATCTGCTTGTAAGACACTAGAAGAAACAATACGCCAGACACGAGGTCCTCCAAGTGGGTTTTTTTTTTTTTTCCACCCTTTGCCCCCCTCCTTCCTCCTCACCCGGTCCACCAGGGAAAGAGGGGAGAAAGGGATGATAGCATTACTCACAATCCATTACCCCTCCCTGGAGACACTCTGCATACAGAGTGATAGAGGGCGGGGAGGGAGGTGAGTGCAGGAACAGTGGGGGGGTGGAGGGGGTGTTTGTTTGCTGGAGGGGTGATAGTGAAACCTGATTATTCCTTTTCAATAACCATCTTCTGAGCATCCCAAAGAGGTTGCTGATTAGTTGGTCCAAATAAGAGAAGGTTCTTGAATAGCTTGTTAAGATGCCCGACTTTAAGTACAGACAGCAGCGCCGATCATTATTCGCTCTGAAGGGAATTTAATGATGGATTGACCGATGCAGAGAAACTTTTTTTTTTTTTTACTTTATTTTTAAGGTTCGACAGAGTCAGAAATTTACCTACGTTTACGCTCTCCGTTTATTTATTGAACTCTTAATTCAATTCAATTCAATTTTCAATTCAGTTTATTTCTATAGCGCCAAATTCACAACGCATGTCATCTCAAGGCATTTTACAGTTCAACCAGATCATCCAGTCAAATTGATACAAAGTTTTCTATCTAAGGAAAACCAGTTGATTGCATCGACTTATTGACTCAAATACAATCCCTCACACTAAGCATGCTTGTAGCAACAGTGGAGGGGAAAAACTCCCTTTTAACAGAAGAAACCTCCAGTAGAACCAGGCTCAGTGTGAGCGGCCATCTGCTGAGGCCGACTGGGGTTCAAGGAGACAGAAGCAGCTTTAAAAGGCGGCCCCGTCCAGGAAACACACAGCCAGGCAGACGAGCTCTAAACCAGCTCCCATGCCAGAGGACGAAGAGAGCACATCCACTCAGTCACGGTCAGAGAAACGGGACCACACTGGAAAACAGGCAGATCTCCAACATCTATAAAAAAAGGTGTTGATGGAAGCAGCACAGCTGATGTTTCTTTCCAGGATGGAGTCACAGCCAAACAGGAAGAGACGAGGCAAAGCTACTCTGAATAATGCAGAGCGGAAAGATTTAAGAACACGAGGGTTTTAATAAAAGAGCTGATTTCATTTAGTGTGATTTTTCCTCTCTTCTAACAGGAAACAAATTATACAAACATCCCAGCTAACTTGATTCAATTTAAAATTTTGTCAACCAAACATCTTCTGCAGGTTTGAGGTTGGGGATTTGGGAAACTAAATGATTCCTGATGTGTTTGGTCCTTTTCCCTGCTTAATTCAATTCAAATAATAATAATTAAAAAAAAACCTGATGGATTCCAAATATAGCCTTTTTTTTGTTTTGTTTTTTTTACCCAAGGAGTAATAGCTGCTGATAGTTGTGCTGATTAATTTCCTGTAGCAGCCTGTTTTATCGCGGTTCTTAAGGTGCCTTTAATTGCCAGCGCTTCCTATTGATTTGGTGAGGACATTTTTATCTACCCTGCACTGATGTCCTCTCCATGTGACTGAAACAGTGAATCCCAGTTTATTGCCTCAAAACAACTTTGCAGAGCTTCTTCATCTTCCTCGGACCATCATCCAATAGTTCTTTTTAATGCAGGGCGTCTCTGATTATGAGCAGAGACAAAAAAAAGATTGTGATCCAATTACCCATGAGGAGGTTGTTCTTTAAAGTTCAAAGTTTTTTGTTTTCTCTGACACAGCATCTGTATAATTATGATGGAGTATTAGGGCCAGGCAAGAGGGTTTTTTTCCCCTTCTATTACGAGAATGAAGTCATCATACCACAATCAGTTTCAGTAAGAAAGCTTTGAGCTCCTAAAATCAGCAACCTGAGTCCACTTTGACATCCTGCCCAGTTTGATGCTGGTGATAAAAGATTTCCTTATTTGTCAAACCAGAGCCAAAATATAACTTCACATGATGCTCCATATTCCTAATTTTAGTGAAGAAAGTGCTTCTGTAGGAGTTATTATAAAATACAACTTGTTTCTCATAAATTTTAGGACTTTATTCACTGAATATTATAACTTTATTCTTGTAATGTTACGACTTTATTCTCGAAATAAAAATAAAAAAATCTCTAGCCTTGCCTTATTCTCCGTTGTGGTATAATAATAATCCTGCTATTTAGAAAAAAAAAAAAAAAGACTTCAGCCATCATTTGTGGTTGACTGTATATATTGTAAATATATATTTTATCTTTTTTATTTTTATCTTTATTATCTGTGTATTTGGATGTGTGTGTATATATATATATATATATATATATATATATATATATATATTACTATGCGATAAGTCAAGATTATTTTTTGTGTAGTCTTCTACTGGCTGTTATCAGGTATATCTGATTGTGTACGATTGGATTTTGAGCAAAGTTTTTACCATTAAGTTATGCAAAAGGTGTCAGACGCAAAACATTTCAGAAACCGTATGTATCGTATACGATACATTTGGTATTACAGGGTTAAGCTGATTAAAGGAGAAAATATAGAGCTTATTCTGGCTCTTTGGGGGTGAGTCGTCCTTTAAGAATGTATGAAACTTGTCAGTCATCCATTTAGTCTCTTTTTCCTGCAGTGTGAATGAGCTATTTATTCAGATCAGGTGTTTTTAAGCAGCAAGAGATTAAAAACCTATTTGAGACCAGAACTGCCCACCCATAACCTAGATGTGTATTTTGGGGTCAAGTTTAGGTCGTTTTTGGCATTTTTACCTCAGTTCAATGATTTCGAATTTGCTGATTTGTAAGCAGGGGCTTTTATCTTGGTCAGCCCATGCCAAGTCTTTAACCCTTTATAGGGCAAGTTAGTGTTTTTGATCACGTGCACACCCTTAACAAATGGAGCCCCCCCCGCGTCCCTCAGTGAAGTCTAAAAGCACAAGATCTATATCCAGCCATCCAAGACAGTGCTACATGGCTGTACATCTTATTTTAGCATTTGACCAATTAGATGAGCCCTTGAATGATATATTACCTACTGGAAATTACGTTGAAAATAAGATAAAAAGCTAATAAAAAAGCTAAAAAGTAAAGTTAATAATTTGATAAGCCTAGTGAACAATTATATTTAGGTTTATAAACTAAAATTTCTACGTGCCATATGAGCATTAATGCCTTAAAGGTGATGTTGGACCCAAAAAAAATGAGTTTCTCTCACTTTCAGAGTGTTTTTCATGAATTTCTTATTTAAAAAAACACTTTTATTTTTCTTAATATATGCGTGTAGTTGGCGTTTCTTGTTATTACATTGATTTTTGCCATGAAAATATCCATATTTTTTGAATGTTACAAAGGTAATAAGATCTTGTCCTGGATTTTAATAACACTGTTGGCTTGAAATTTGGATTTTCAGTGTTTTACTGAGTTCCCTTTAAAGGTTTAAGGATGTAAACCAGTTTAAACTGGTGTAGTTTCAACAGATTTTCTTTTAGAAAACTCATTTGATCCTTTCTGGCTACCGTTGTTCCCAGTATTGTTCAAACCGACAATTGCTGCAAAATGAATTCTTTCATGCTGCAACGAGAAACTGTTCAAAGCTCTGATCTGTTGTGATGAACCATAAATAAAAAGTCCGTAACATCAAGTAAATTTCTGACTTTATTTAAGCTTGTGTAAATTTAAGAAAGGGCTACTTCAAACTTGGAAACTCAAATCTTTTTTTAATGTTGTATCATATCAGCCCGAAAGGAAAATGAATATAATAAACAAAGGAAAAGTTTTAATGTAATGATGCCTGTGATACACGTATGATTCAGAAACCTACACAGGGTTTATACATGGAGTATTTACACCAGCGGTTCGTCCACCTGATCCTGTTCTTTTTTCTCCAGTTTCACTTTCAGTGCCATCTGTCCCTCCTCCTGGAGTCGCTCTTTAATCCATCTGTTGCCTCCTGAACCATCTCAGGCTTTCACCCCCCACCCTTCCTGCTCCCTTACCAGATTTCACTGCAGTGCTTTGATTTTCTTTTTTTCTAACAGTCACATGTGAAAACCAAAAGCCACTCTGCACTGCAAAA
>NW_015150453.1:280735-283132 GCF_000732505.1 Cyprinodon variegatus | reverse complement strand
TGCACTTATTTTAAGAAAAAAAATGACTTATCTAGATTTAGATTTTTTGCAGTGTAGGCACTGCTCTTTCTGTCCACATTAAATGTGAACCGGAAAACAATTTCTCTACTTAATATCCAACAAATATTTTTTTCTTTTTTAAAAATAATTATATAATACAGACAATTTGAAACGTGGAAAACAGTCTTTCATTGGGAGTCTCTTATTTACATTGACATGAATGATCAGTGTTATAGAAATAACTTCCTGTTTCATCCAAATCCCTTAAAATGTAGACTTCACTTCTGAAATTAGGTTTGCAGCAACGCAAAGCTTTGTTGTTTTTTCTTTTTTCATTATTTCAACATATATCCATGCACGTCCCATCAAACTGATCCCACAGCAGATAAACTTTAACCCTTTAGTAAACATTTGACATTTTTCCAGACAATCTCAGGGCAGAAAACCGGACTCAGAGTCGAGGTGAAACTTTGGCTGAAAGCTTGGCTTCGAAAACAAACGCAAAGAATTAAATCAAATAACAGAAGCTGTTTAGATTGAGCAGCATAAATCTCAACCCTTTGAGTCTCTGATTTCTGCTCCGGCCCGCCTTTTGGCGCCCTTTAACCCAGGATGTCCAGGTAGACGGGGGGATTCTTGACCAGCTCCAGCAGGCGGCTGTGGATGTCCTTGATGACCATCCTCTGCTGGGGCTCCCTCTGCCAGCAGCCCTGCATCAGCAGGTACACCTCCTTGGGGCAGGTCCGTGGCCTCTCCAGCTCCCGCCCCTGCGTGATGCATTCAATGGCCTGTTGGAAAGGAAACACAGCTTGATTGGTTCAAATATAAAAAAAAAATACAGTTTGTCCTTTAATTGAGTAAAATCAGCTGAAAATAAAAAAGCATGAAGCCATTAGGATTTTATTTTAAATATCAATAACCTGTTTTTAATGTCTCACATAATTTGTCTTTTTTTTTTAGATAAATCTAATTTAAAGCATCTCTGATATACAAACACTGAGATGTGAAACACTTTCTTTATATTACACTGGAAAAACAATCTAGAAATAAGTAAAAGTTTCTTAAATTAAGTGTATTTACCCTTAATTTGAGTAGGTATATGAGATAGTTTGCCAATGGAATGGACATTTCTACTCTTAAAATAAGGTAATTAGATAATATGCACTTTAAATAAGACAATGCAATTGTGTTTTCTTATTTTAAGTGTAAATTGTCTCATTCCATTGGCAAGATGTCACCTTTACTTCCTTAATTCAAGAACAAATGCACTTATTTTAAGAAAAAAATTATTTATCTAGATTTCGATTTTTTTCCCCAGTGTACACTGGAAAAATGATCTAGAAATAAGTAAAAATGTCTTAAATTAAGTGCATTTACCCTTATTTTGAGCAGGTAAATGAGATAGTTTGCCAATGGGATGAGTATTTTCACTCTTAGTATAAGATAATTAGATAATATGTATTGGAAAAAAGACAACGCAATTGTTTTTTTTTCTTATTTTAAATGTAAATTGTCTCGTTCCATTGGCGAAATGTCTCATTTTCCCCCTCAATTCAAGAAAAAAATGCAATTATTTTAAGAAAAAATGACTTATGTAGATAAATTTTTTTTGCAGTGTAGCAGCTTCCTTTATTAGAGAACTTTAAAAAGTCAAAAAAAATGTATTAATTACATTTTCTGAACCTTTTGTAACAATTATTTACTCCAACAGCACGTCTCTCCCCCTCTCTCTAACCCCTACTGTCGAAAAAACGAGCCACTACTGCCGTAAAAACTTATAATAAATAAATAAATTTAGCTAAAGTTTAGTGTAAACTATTTTCATAAGGACTTTAAAGAAATAATGGCATCTTTTTTCCTCAACGATTTAAAGATGAACCATGAAATCAGTGCAAGAAAATTGAACTAAAGTCATCATTAAAAATTCTGAGAATTAAATAATTTGGTATTATTGGTGATGCTGATTTGTCCTTTTCTGTTCCCTACGCGTGTCTGACTATAAATCAGGTTTTCCAAGAAAAAAAAAAAAAAAAAAACCCACTGAGGATGTGGAATTATCAACATCTCACGCATGTAAAATTATTTACTTGGTATTTAACGGTTAAAAGCTTAAAGTAAATTTGGATTTAAGGAAAATTTATACACCAAGAAGGAAAATGGTTGTAAAGAAAGAGCTGGAGTAACATTTTTTATTTTTTTTAATAATTTTTTATATATTTTTTATTATTTGTTTATTTATTTTTTTTCTCTCGTGTGGGTGTCCTTTTTCTTATGACTTTTTCTTTTTGCCTTGGAGTTTTTGGAGGTCGTTTTGTTGTGTGTTTTTTTTTTTTTTATGACTCCAGGGAATTGTATGGTTTGTTTTATATGTATCACATTGTAAATGTATGGCTATGC
>NW_015150453.1:275297-279525 GCF_000732505.1 Cyprinodon variegatus | reverse complement strand
AGCCAAAACAAGGCTTTGTTTTTGCTCCACTCTACAAAGCCTCAAACTCAAACCTATTTCTGACATTTTGAACTGAAAAAGCTTCCTGGATGGAAAAAATCTAAATCTAGATAAGTCGTTTTTTCTTAAAATAAGTGCATTTGTTCTTGTATCAATGTAATTGTAATACACAGTGTGCCAATGGAATGAGACAATTTACATTTAAAATAAGAAAACACAATTGCTTTGTCCCATTTTAAGTGTATATTACCTAATTATATTATTTTAAGAGTAAAAATACTCATTCCATTGGCAAACTATCTCATTTACCTACTCAAATTAAGGATAATTACACTTAATTAAAGACATAACTTTTTCAGTGTTCAAACTTGGAAACAAAGTCCAGTGGATAGTTTTTTTGTTTTTTACTTTTTTGGAATGAGGCAGACATTGCGGGAATAAATTCATTTATTGTAGATATTTTAACAGAGCTTCTCCTGGGGTGCAAATACAGGCGAAAACTGGCATTAAATCCTCAGAAAATGAGATATTTCTGTACTTTATCTTAACCAGGCGGGCTGATCGCTCATGTTTCCTCTTAGGCTCAGCAGGAATAAATGAACATATTGATCAACTCGCCTCCGTGAAGAGAGACTGAGCACAAATCTCAGTGTCAGCAATGTGTCTGAATAAATCCGCTCTGCTTTTAGGGTCTGAGCCTGCAGAAGGCTGCATATCCAGGTCAGCATCTTAGCTTAGGTGGTAAAAGCAGTTGATGACAGCATAAGGCTTTAAGTCAAGCGGACAGTTTCAAATTTTAAAGAAAAACCCAAACAGTGGATCATCTTCTGTAAAGCTAATCTTCCTGTTTCAAACTCATTCTGATTCAGATGATCACATTAAATTAGATTTTTCCAATCGGAAGAACAAGAGTCAAGAAAACACCCACCGTTTATATTGTTTATATATATATATATATATACATGCAGCAGATGGCCACTCACACTGAGCCTGGTTCTGCTGTTAAAAGGGAGTTTTTCCTCTCCACTGTCGCTACAAGCATGTTTAGTGTGAGAGATTACCTTAGAGTCAATGAGTTGATGAAATCAAGTTGTTTTCGTTAGATAGAAAACTTTGAATCAATCAGACTGGATGATCGGGTAAACTGTAAATTGCCTTGAGATGACACGATGTGAATTGGCGCTATAGAATTAAACTGAATTGAATTGAATTTGAAACAAATCATGACATCATTCACTGGAAAAGAAAATGCGGAAAACCGGCCCTAAGTGGTTACAGGTCCTCTACCGCGCCCATGTTCAGGACCGCCTGTTTGTGTTGCGTTGAAGTGAAGAGAATCTGATCCATAAAACCCAATTTGAAAATAATGCAAATTCATAAGACGTGATCAGAAAAAGAGAAATTTCAGAAAATATAATTTAAAAATCGACTATGAAGAAAAAAAATCTAAGAAAGCAGCAAAAAAACAAAAAATAAACATTGGGTGAACTGGAAAGTGCCTTGAGATGACATGTTGTGAATTGGCACTATAGAAATAAACTGAATTGAATTGAATCCCTCTATGTTTTTTTCTAAAAAAAGGGAAAACCATGAGTCTATGGACAGGTTTATTATTCTAAACATAAATAACACATTTTCTTAACAGATCTTATAATTATCTTATATTATATATATAAAAAAAAAAAGCAGGATCACTGTATACAGATCTGAGTCCATTAGCTGCCACCTTTGGGACAATAGAGAGCAGCCAAAATATGAACAACCAGCCAGTAATGGCTGCAGAGGCTGACGCAGTTCGCAGCCTCGCTTCGCTCAGTGAATAAATCACTGTCGAGGATCAGAGCGAGGATCTCCATCAGGCTCTTTTTACGGCTGTTAACCTTTGCCTGATTAAGTGAATAGAAGACGCCTGTCAACAGAGCCACTTCACACCAATATGACCCATCAGAGCCGAGACTCCTAACGACCCACTAAAACGCCTGCTGCCGCCACGCCGCTACTTTGGGCTGATTTATCTCTGCAGCGCAGTATTTAGGCAACATGATAATTTCACCTGTCCCTCACCGGGCGAGACAGATTAGGATAATGAGGTTACACTTTATTGGCATAAGGCAGAAATGAAGCCAATGAGATTAGGATCGAGTGCAGAGGAAAAGTGATCCACCCTCCCCTGGAAAGGAGAGAGGCTCCCGGCCTGTAATAGCACCGCTGCGGTCACAGTGGAGACCCACTTCTTGGTGCTTAAGCTAAGAAGGCCAGACCGGACTGCCCTTATTTTACTATGAATATATCGACTGGTTCAAGAGTGCAGAACCTGGAAGACTACATGGTCTGAAAGTTAAAATGGGTGAAACAATTCAGACTCAAGTGTCTGCACTTCTTTATGACTTAAAAAGATGTTCTAAGGGAGGATAATTAACCAATTTAAATAAAAAGATCATCAAAGATTTTAATCACAGGGCTGAGAGTTTATCATCTTCAGAAGAAATACCACAGATCTACGGTGTGGCTGTATTAACACAATTAAAAATAAAATTCCACAGGTCATTGACCTTGACCTTACATTAGAACTGCTGTCAGTCCCTGGACTGCCCCTACATTGTTAGGGACAAATTAAGGACTACATCCTCTGACATGGGAGCTGGCTTGGATCTTGTCTGCCTGGCTGTGTGTTTCCTGGACGGCCGTCTTTTAAAGTTGCTTTTTGTATCTCTGCTTCTGTCTTTGAACCTCAGTCGGCCTCAGCAGACGGCCGCTCACACTGAGTCTGGTTCTTCTGGAGGTTTCCTCCTGTTAAAAGCAGGGCTCCGAACCGGTTCAAGGAACGAAAACGAAAACCAGGAAAAGAACAGAATTTTACCAGGTACAGAAACCGAAACGTAAAAACGAAATGGTCCTCAACTGTTGCGGAACAGAAACGTTATTCTGAAATCCACAAAACCGGTTAATAATGTGGTTTTTTTTTTTGTTCTCTATATATATATATTTTTTAAATAAAATTTCACAAAAGCATAGCCAATGTCAGTGGGGAAAAAATACTATTTCCAGTTGTGCGTCCACTTCGCCGCCGCCAGGCTCAATCCAGGCTGCTGTCACTATATTCCTTTTCCACTACCACCCCAGCAAGATGCTAAGATGTAAATAAGCTATAATATTTAATAATACCTAATAACTAATAATAATAATGTTAACTTAGTAATTCACTATAAAGGATGCAAATATATCTATTAGACATTTCTAGCTACGAAATGAATCAGTATCTACACTGTTCTTGGGAGCTAACTAGCTATCATCAGCTACAGCCAACTGGACTTAATGTTAGCTGGCACGTGTGGTTGTTACAGACTGAATGCTGCCATATATTTTAGCTTTTACATGTTAAGATGGGACGGAACAAGGAAAACCCGATGAGGATACATTTCTTATTTAATGCAGCGTAAAAAAATCGAACTCCAAACACTGCCGTAACGGTAAGAACAAATGATATTTTGCGTACCGAACCGGTTCAGGGCCGATATGTTGTTGGCGGAATGCAAGAACAAAAACATTAAACATACCTGAACCATTCGGAACAGAACGATTGAAATATAATTTTGTTTTTTTTAAGCCCTAGTTAAAAGGGAGTTTTTCCTCTCCACTGTCGCTACAAGCATGCCTAGCGTGAGGGATTGCCTTTGAGTCAATGAGTCGATGCAATCAACTGGTTTTCCTTAGATTGAAAACTTCCTGGTCATGTAACAAGATGAAATGGTAAATACTGTCCTGTAAATAATGTTAGAAGCTGTTACTAAATGAATGATGATGAGTAGAGCTGATATCACCACACTTTTGAAATGGTTTAGTAGATATGACATCACAGCAATGTGATTGGATGACTCCATTTTCTGGCTGGGGCTACAGGATGTTGAAACTCATAGTTTCTGCCTGATTTATTTTGTATTTTCTAACGCTACTGAGCAGAAACATACTACGGAGTATTAGGGCCAGGCTATAGATTTTTTTCCTTCTATTTCGAGAATAGTCATAAAATTCTGAGAATAAAGTCGGAACATTATGATTCTTGAATCCCAGTGGGCCTCAGCAGATGGCCGCTCAGACTGAGCCTGGTTCTGCTGGAGGTTTCTTCCTGTTAAAAGGGAGTTTTTCCTCTCCACTGTCGCTACAAGCAGACTTACTGATAGGGATTACATTCAAGTCAATGAGTCGATGCAATCAACTGGTTTTCCTT
>NW_015150453.1:273026-274318 GCF_000732505.1 Cyprinodon variegatus | reverse complement strand
TAGTCAATAAATAGAAAAGACATTTTTTTCAGGACAGTAACTCATTACTTAAAACTTACTACTTAATATCAAACCATGTTGTTTTTCTTTCTACTTAAATTTAACAAAAGTTATGAAAAGTAACTGAAAAAATAAGATCTATTACACTGGAACTGTGAACTGTCAGTTTACCTCACTGTTGGAAAGCTGATACCACGGTTGTTTGCCGTAGGTAAAGATTTCCCATAGAACAACCCCGAAGCTCCAGATGTCGCTTTCTGTTGTGAACTTCCTGTACATGATGCTCTCTGGGGGCATCCAGCGGATCGGCAGCATCGTGCGTCCGCCGACCTGAGGATGAGAATCCAGGACAGGGTTGAAGGTATTATTTAAGGGATACACATTAAAAAACCTGTCGAATTTTGAACATTATTGGAAGCTGGACTTCCAGACACTCACCCGGTAGTAATCTGTGCTGTAGATGTCTCGAGACATTCCAAAGTCTCCGATCTTCACCACCAGACCCTCTCCCACCAGACAGTTGCGAGTGGCCAGGTCACGATGGACGAAGTGCAGCGAGGCCAGGTAGACCATGCCAGAAGCGATCTGGGCGGCGATGTGCAGCATCTGGGGTAGAGTCAGCTGCCCCATCGGGGGCATCTTGGACTCTTCCAGCATTCGAGCATCAGGTCCGTGAGCTCTGTGGAGGAAACAGATTTTTACAACTATGAAGGAGAAATTAAACCTTAGAACAAGCAGGGACGTAGCTAAAAGGGGGCCTGAGGTGACCATGGCCACCATACCCAGTAGCGGCTCCCTGTAGCTCAGACAATAGACTCTATAATCCTTCTCTTAGTCTACACTGCAAAAACGATCTAGAAATAAATAAAAATTTCTTAAATTAAGTGTATTCACCCTTAATTTGAGTCATTGTATTCTCATTATTAGTTCGTATGAAATTGTACGAAAAGTTATGCACAATAATTTCGTACGTTTTAGACGTTTTTTTCGTCGCATTTCGTCATATTTTTACGTCTTGCCTCGAGACAAGATATCCTTGCGCATGCGCATCTTACGCACCATTAAATAACATAGAATTTCACATACAATTAAACCTAAACATGACCCTAAACCTAACCCTAAGATACAAAACAGCAAGCAACCTAGTTAGAGACCTGAAGAAGTGATTATTGCACTGTTTTTCCCAGTTTTACGTCCGTACGCGAATCTGCTTTTTTCGTCTGTCTGGCTGCGCATGCGCACTGATCTGTATTTTCGAGGAAAAACGTCCAAAACGTACGAAATACTGTGCA
>NW_015150453.1:270689-272604 GCF_000732505.1 Cyprinodon variegatus | reverse complement strand
TATTTTACGAAAAAATGACTTATCTAGATTTAGATTTTTTGCAGTGTATAAATCACTGAATAGATCAGCACCTCGATTCATAACAGATCTGTTGTCAGGGGATCAACCTCCCAGACCAGATCAGGTCTTCTAGTTCCAGCCTACTCTGTCCACCCAGAACTAGAACCAAACATGTAGAAGCAGCATTTAGTTCCTCTGCTTCGCTGATCTGGAACAAACTCCCAGAAGTCTAGAAAAGAGCTGAAAGCCTGAGTTCTTTGAAAACAAAGTTAAAAACCTGTTTGTTTAGAGCTGCCTTTGACTGTTGTTGTCCAACTGTCTTAACTTGCTTTTATTCTGCTTTTACTTTCCCCTTATTTGACTGTTTATCCATGATTGTCGCTGTACTGAATTAGTGCTATATAAATGAACTTGCCTTGCAGTCGCCCGTACCAGGTGACTTTTTCCAATGTCGATGTCATTCACCAACTTCAGAACAAGCTGTTCACCTCTAAACCAGAGGGTGGCAGCAGTGCTACTCTCAACTGGCATGTCCGATCAAATTTAACATTCTAAGTGTGAGTATATTAACAAAAAACTGAAAACTGAAATTATTGTTTTACACTTATATACCAACATTAATCATTAAAGATGACACACGTTGAATTTATATTCTTATTAGAGCTTCGTAGATTTGGTGTTTTAAGAGAGAGAGGAGAAAGGTAAGTGCCACTGGAAGCAGTGGCGGTTCTAGACCAAATGGACCAGGGGGGGCCAGGAGGGGGCCAGCGTGTTTTCATGGGGGCACAGAAAAGCATGAAATAAAAAAACAGGCCAAGGGATTCAAATAAATCAAGATAGCTGCATGATGTGATATTTCTATTCAATTAGGTTTCATTAAAATTCTAAATGTCTTAATAGGTCAATTATACATTCAGAATTTAGGAATTTTACTTTTTTTTTAAACTTAATTTAAGTTGCAATTACAGTTTTCTATAAAATCTGAATTAGAATTTAAGAAAAACTGTTAAAATTAGCTGTAAAAAGTAGAGTATTTTTTTTTTTACATTTGTTTTTGAAAAAAACATTTAGCAGATGAAAACTGGGACCCTATCTCAATACGACTTATGCTATGTTTTTAAACAGTTAATAAAACAGAATTTGTAAAGAAAAAAATAAAATAGATCCAAAGGATCAATCAGTAACCATGTCTGTTTCAGCGCATATCATCGTTAGAATTTCTTTGAGTATTACCGTATGTCTTCAGTACAGGGGCCAGGACTTGATCTACAGGGGCCCTGGCCCCCGTTGGCCCCTGTCTAGAACCACCCGTGACTGGAAGACAGCAATGGTGTGTTCTAGGTAATTAGAGATGAATAACAACATAACCCATTTCATGCATGTATTAATGCATGTTTATGTTAATATTATGCAGAACCAAATTTGATTAAGTCTGTGATGGACATGGTTTTTTCCAGAAATTTAGGCAAGAAACACCTAAGTCGCTTTTTAAATAGCTGCCCATGTGCAACGCTGGCATGAGCAAAAATCTCCCAAATACTCTCCTGCTTTATTTCTTTATTTAGAGGCCTTTCCCTTCTTCTAGTCAACTTTTTTGCTTCTTTTGACTCTCAGACATTTAAGTAGCACAAGTATATGTTCAGAGAAGTAGAGCTACAATCAAAGCTAACTGGATATGAACATGCATTGGGGTTAGATGAGAACATCACATTACTGGCATGTGGGACAAGCAATAGATAAGATGGCTCCAAAAAACTCAAAGCTGAAAGAAAATAATCATATATAAATGCATCTAATAAGGGGTGGATTTAGGAGACTTTGGGCCCTAGGCAAAGACAGGCTAGCCTCGTGAGACCATCCTGATCTCGCAAACTTTCAAGATTTCACTCGCTAATCAGTCTGGAGACTCTCCGTT
>NW_015150453.1:265916-270119 GCF_000732505.1 Cyprinodon variegatus | reverse complement strand
GTCTCCAAAGTCTCCAGTAGCAAAAAAAAGTCTCTAGATTTGGCGCTGGGCGCTTTTTTAGAAATTAAAGTGCTAGAGGGGTCTAAAAAGTCGCTAAAGTCGCTGTAGACAAGCCATGATCTGCTTATCTGTTCTCCATTTTTCATTTGGATGAAATAATAGCTGCATGAATCATGACAGCAGACAAGATAGAGGAGAGCAGGAGGCGGGGTTACCAATCTACTCGCTCTGGAGAGCAGAGTTCGCTGCTTTTATATATTGTCTCCAAAGTCTCCAGATACAGAAAAAAATTCGCTAGATTTGGCTCTAAGTGGTTTTTTTTGTAATAGCCCTAGAGGGCTCTGAAAAGTATTTAAAAATGGCAACAAAAGAGCTAAGTTGGCAACACTGCTCCTCACATCGTTTGTTTTCAAATGGTTTGCTGCTGTCTGTTTGGACCTTTCTGAACATGTGCAGCAAATGGACTGATCCAATATGGTGGACACTGAAGGGGGGGCCCTGAGACACACTTAATATTATAAGCATTCTCATAGCATTTGAATGAAAGGAATTTGTTGAAAACATAATTAATGTGCACAAATAAGTAATAGCTCTATTAAACATACATGTAAATAGAGTTTTATGGGGGCCCCCAGCAACTTGGGGCCCAAGGCAACTGCTTAGTTTTGCCTAATGGTAAATCTACCCCTGCATATAATTAAGGCAACATGGATCACTAGCAAAGGCTTTAGGAAAATTTAATCCTGTACATTTACACATGTTTTGCTCTTTAATTCTCCTGTTAGTGAACTGTAGATTACACCTTAAACTGGTTCTGACGCCTCTATGTTTTTTCAGACACCCCAACACTGAAAAAGCTGCTGTTTTATCCTTTAGACCGGCATTAATTTAAATGAATGAATCCAAACTCCCCTGTGATCTGCTTTGAGGCTGCTTTCTCAGTGCATTAACACGGTGCACGCATTGCACTCAGAGACGAATCCAAGGCTACAGGTTTGCTCTGTGGCTTTAAGGACAGAAATGTACTTTTTTCTGTCACAATGAAAATGAAAAAAATCAGATGCAAAAAAGATGATTATTTTTATTATTTGATAAGCATATTATCAAATGAGATACCGGTAATTTTTTAATTTAAGTAAAGCAGATGTGTGTTGATCTCCATAGTTTAGGTCATGGTTATGACAGCAAACTAAACTTGCTTTACAGATGGAGCAACATTTTTTGTCTGCCCAATCATCATTTTCAGAGCTTGAGGAACTTTAAAAAACCAAATAAAAGATATGATGGGAATAAAAGTAAGCTTTTAAGCAGCAAACATGGGAGCAATCAATGAAAGAAAAGCTCCACTCTTATGTAAAGGGAGGAGATGTGATGCTTTTGATAAACAAAAAAAAAAAGAATAAAATGAGCCTCCATTGGGTCCTAGTAAAAATATTATATATATAACATATGTATGCATGTCTAAAATAGCGGGAAAATGGTCCAACAGACATAAAACCAATCCTCCCTGATCTCAAACAAAGGAAAGCAGAGTTTTTGTAGTGAAACAACCTCCAACCTTTTTCAATGTTATTTTGAAGTACTTTCTTACGTAATTCTCTCCACAGTAAATGTATGAAAATGAAAATTTTATTTTTCAAAGCTTTTCTTTAATAGAGGATCCTACTGCAGAAACAGACAGATTTGGGTTCATTTTTTCCCCACACATCTATTCCCTTGGTGTGGAAAAGGATCCAAACTTAGAATCTGTTTACAGTATCCTGGTTAGGGGCCTGGACGATGGTTCTATACTGGTACAGATAGAAATGTGGACTCTAATCCAGCATCCATTAAACTAAAGCTGAGCTTTACATCATTAATTTTTTGCTTTGACAAAAAAAACAAACCAGAAATGAAACTTCTTAAAGGCACAACGTGGAATTTGTGATTTTAAGAGTTGATGCATGTGAGTTATTTTAAATGATTCCTCAGGTCAATATGCAGAACTTCATACTATCAAAGCTATGAGCGGGGCTCCCCTCTTAAAATACCGACTATGTAAATTTGGAGATGACGCACTGGTCATGTGACCTGGAAGAAAGTATCGCTTTACAGCCACAGACTCTTATATCGTCATGGAGATAAGGCTTTTGCTCTATTATTTTTACACCAGGAAAAAGTTTAAACCTTCTGAGGCTAAAGAGAGGAAACATGAAAGGAATCAAGCACGAGGAAAAACAAAAGTCAATCTTGGAAAGGAGTTTTTCGTTGGCGCAGGCTGAAAGAAGAAGATGGATGTAGAACCAATTCTCTCTTCTCAACTTTATTATTAGACTGGTAAGTTAACACATTGCTCCTAGTACACATTCATATATCTTTATTATTATTTTCTATGTTTAGTAGATCCAAAATACTAGCAGTTACAGGTATAGCGCCCCTAGAGGCCAAGAGTTACACTGTATGCCTTTAACAAAAAAAATTAACTTTGCTTTTTTGTCAGATTTTTTTAACTTTAATTCTTTTCAAATTTTATTTTTCAAATGTATCTTTTTCAGATTGAGTTTTACGAGTTGCAAATCTTTTCAATTTGCATTCTGCGGATCGCATTCTCTCCACTTCTGGGGGCCGGGATTTCCTGTCGAGTGAGGAGCAAAGATACATTTTTATTGGTCCGTAGGGAGTTTAGCTACATTTTCAATGGTCAAGAGCGAGTGCTTGCATCTGTAAAACGCATTTTGAAAACAATGCAATTTGTAAATCTCAATATAAAATCGGTAAAAAAAAATGTTTTTTTGAAAAAATATGTGAAAATGTAAGATATAATTTGAAAACGTAAAATCAGAGAAAACAGCAAAGTTACTCACAATACCTTTTTATTAATGAGAAGTTTCTTAAAGTCTCTTTTCTGGGTTTAATTTCTGGTCTAAAGTTTGTTGTTTTGTGCATGCATGGATTCAGGTTTCTATTGGCTATCTGGACATTGCTGTATTTCCCTTCTCTGTGTGTGTTTATGGTTGTATGTCAGTGTATCAGCTATGATGTATTGTCCAGGGTCTACCTTGACTTTTGCCCGTAGATTGATGGAAAGAGGCACTGGGACACTGTTATTAAAATATATTTTCTATATCTCTGTTATAAATTAGGTTCTAAACAGTCATAAAATCAAAAACCTTTACTTGCTCCTAATGAGAACAAAAGTCACTGGGGATTTAAGTCTGGATTTTATTCAGCTTTATGTTTTCCTGATGGAAACGGTGCAAACCATGCATTGTCCAGGTCCAGGGGATCTGTGCTGTCTTGACCACCAGTGCTAAGTCCCTTTCTATCCTGTGCCGTGCAGCCTCTCTACCGAACCAGAGTGACCAGAGAGAGCGATTTACATGTTATCCCTATGTAGAGCTGCGTTCAGGAGTGCAGCGATACAAAGCCATGCGAAGGACAAACTTATATTGATAAAAGTTGGGCAGTTATGCTGATTACAGTGAAGCAACACCAGCGATGGAGGCGCAGCACATTTCACTAGAGTTGTAAAATATAAACATTACTGTCAAGTCGTGTTACAACCAATCGCGGACTGGATATGGCATAAACATAAACAAAGGAGCTGGTAAATTCCAGGTCCGCCATGCCGAGTTGAAACAAGCAAACATCAGATAGAAACTCTTTCTCTTTGAAGAAGCGTTGAAGCAACAGGAGCGAAGCTTCAATGCTGCCTACTTTTTGACCGATTTAAAGGACAGGTTCGCTGTATCCTAAGTAGCCTTAGGTATCCCATGATTCATTGCGAGTCCAAGCAACCCGGCTGCTCCGTACTCAGAACTAAAAGGGAAATGTTTGGCGCGTAATGTTTGGTTTATCGATACGTTTTACCTGTCCCTATGCAAAGGGATTGGACTGACATTTAAGCTCAGATTCCAGTATCTGAGGTGTGGGGACTATAAATCTGATATTTTTACGATGGTTCTGCTGCTGAAGCTCCTCGAAAATGTTATTAGAACCCAGAACAGTCGGAAGAAGTTTGGCATCCATTTTTTGCCTGCTTTATGTGCCAAATGTTATGGTTTCTAGGCGACAGAGCATATGGGCGGTGAAAGCCGGAGAAGGCTGGACCTGTTTGAATCCAAAGCCAAAACTCTTCCAGCCTCCTTATTTTTACAGACCTCGAATAACCCAGTGCAGGTGGACCGGGTCGATCAAATACACCTGGTGGGAACGCAGCTTAAA
>NW_015150453.1:260929-265104 GCF_000732505.1 Cyprinodon variegatus | reverse complement strand
CAAAAAAGTACTCCAGAGTGTTGTTCAGCATGGGGGTGAGTAGAAAATGAAGGCTAATCATGTTTTGGGTGTACTATTCCTTTAAGACCTAACAGCATCTTCATCCCAGCATGCATTGCATGGGTGAAAAAATGGTGACCTTATTTATTAAATTAACTGTAATGTAAGTATATATAATTTTTCACATCTAAACAAACAGGAATTCTTGAGTTAATAGGAAAATTCCAACATATTTAGGCCAAAATGTTCAATTAGTCGTGGATCCCTAACCGCAGAGCTCATTACTGAGTGTACAGTTTAATATTATTAATGAGGAGCTGAAGCACAACATACAGATTAATGAAACACTCACCTGTATAAAGCCTTTATTCCTGTTATTTATGATGATTTTATGCTTGCAGCTAATGAGCAATTTAAAAATGTTTTAATACAGTAATGTTGGCTTAATGAAAAGTAATACCTGCATGAAGGTTGTTCATTTGAAAGGTCCTTTTAATTCTCATCATCATATTCTATGACTGCACTTCAATGTCCATCGCCTACCTGTACATTAAACACATAATAGGCACCATATTCCATTTTATTTTGAGAGCTGAACCTAAGAGCCTTGATAAATGTAGACAAGGTCATTTTGGCCCACATTGTTCAAGAACCCGCCAGCCCATGTAATAATTCATCCTCTATTGGCTGTTTATGATTATGAAAACACTCAGTTTGGCCTCTCAGCGTATTTGTAATTACGGCACCAACCTTGGGTCACCTGAGGGACGATGACCTCAGCAAACAATCTGCAGATTGAACACTTGTGTCATACCCAGCGTGAGCACGACCACGCCACAATAAAGCCATTTAAAGCTGATGCTCAACAGAAAACACAAGGCTTGTAATACGCCTACAATTGATTTGCAATAATGTAATTCAGAGATGCAGAGCACATTAACTCTCTATTGTTTCTGTGGATCATGAACACCCACTCTGATATTCCAACTGCCCAAATGAGCAAATCACAGCTGATGTGTCTCCATGTCATCCATCCTAATCTCTCTCCTCTCCATATCACAAAGGAAGTTGTCTATACAATCACTATTAGTTTAAAAGGCAGGTGGCAGGGTGGGGAGCAGCTGCACCGTGGGGGCTCTCAAAGATTTCAGCCATTCTGTTTTCTGGAAATGTGATTTCTGAACCATCTCTGAACATATATCCCAGAAAGGGCCTGTTTGAACGGAGACACGTGTGGGTTGTTTTTGTTGTTTTTCTATTTTTTTTTTTTTCCGGGGGGGAGGGGGTGTGTGTTTTCATTTCCAATCTGTCTCCTGTGCAGGACACCTGGCAGCCTGCATCAACTCTGTCTGCTTCATACCCTCGGACTGTTTCCAAGGTGCCAACCGAGCTCTGATTGATTCACTTCTCTTCAGTCTTTCTCCAGCTTTACAGATGATTTCTAAAAGATTAAAACAAATGTATTACAGTAGTAATAGACCCTTGGCTGGTCCAATTCAATTTCAAACATTAATCTTTGTACTAAAATATTCTTTCTCTCATGATTTGTGGATTTGGGATTTGTTTCAAGATGGCGCTGCACAGGCAGCAGCCGGTCACATCGGCTCCTACTCTTCATATAAGCCATCCGGATTGTACATATTTTCATTTTTTATTTCTTATTAGGAACCAGGCCACGAATGGTGAGATGTGAAGCCCCGACCTCCTTCCATCACTGAGAGCATAGAAGGTGGAAAGTGGCTGGGTCTTCCAGCACAATAATGATCTAAACACACCACTCAGCCAAACAAGGAAGGAAAAGCATGTGGAGGGAGGAGGAACTGATCTTCTATTGAGCAAATACTTATTTCCACCATAAGTTAGCAAAAAAATTAACTCTAAAATAGGCTTTCCTGCATATTTTTCTCATTTAGTCCATCATTGCTGAAGTGCAACTGTGACGGAAATCGCAGCATCGCAGACTTCTTGTCTTTCTAAGAAGCAGAACTAGCCCTATCAGTTGCCAAATAAATATTCTTTTCACTTTAAGTCACTTTAAGGTTTAGCGGGTTAACAGTTCAACATTAAACATTGTTAAGTGCAATTTGTTAAAACGGTTATTTTAAAAAAGTTGTATGGCTATAGACATTAAGTAAGGGATAGAGAGGATTATCCCATGTTTGCCAATATCGCTTAATCAGTTATTCACATATTTATTATTTTTTTTACCTTTAAAATTTTATGTTTAATACTCAAAGTGGCTAAATGGACTATTTAAGGTTTCTGACATGTTGCCTAGGTAACTGGCTCTGGCCAGAGCATCTGCTGCTTAAGGCTTTGTTATATGATACAAAGTTATTTTAAAAGGATTCAGCTTTTTCTAAGTAACCCATATCACTTCTTAACGACCAATCAGAATTGAGTATTAACCCATATTAAAAAAAAAAAAAAACAATATAATAAAGGATCCAAAAAATTTTATAAAGTGATAAAGTGTTATCTCTATTTATTGCAAAGACACTGGCCACGTTTCTGTTGCTATTTCAGTGATTTTTTTAAAAGAGAAAACTTCAGACTTTTTTATTTCAGTTCAGAGAATATTTCAAGCTGATGGAGGATAACAACTAAAGGCATGCTTTACTTTCTCTAAATGGAAATGACCTTTTATTCCAACCTTTTCTACCTGCAGCAAATTTTCACTCTTTTAAAAGAAAGAAAAAAGAAAAGATCTGCATTGGTCGAACACAAAATCAACAGGTTTGGCTTTAATGCTTATCAGTAAGAACAAGATGGATCAGTGCATTTCTATTCATTATTAATGAACCATCTGTCATCCAAGGATCTTAGATTTACTAGTTCTGTCTGTTTCATTTCTCACTTTTAGTCTGTTTATTAGATGAAGCAAAATGTAAAAATGTTAATTTTTTTAGTATGTAAAAGCATCAGATTATGTTTAAACAAAAAAATGATTAAAAAAAATATATAAGTCTCTAACTTTCTGGTCTTGTTACCTCACCTTAAAGAATATAAGAATCTAGCTCTTATTATAAATTAGCTCTTTGGAACAAATATTTTTTTTTAAGAAGAAAGGAAAAAGTCATCAAACAAATGAGCAGCTTTAGATTTTGTTCCCCCTCAGGCAATTTTACTTTGAAAGAGCAAATTATTTTATTATCATCTAATAAAAATATCATAAAAAAAGGGAGTTCATATATGTACCTATATGGTTAAATATGGTTAAATTTCATCAGTTTTTTTTAGAATAAATCTAAGACATTTTTTTTCAACCATTGCAGTAATAAAGCTGTAATAACAGCTTGAGAGGCCCTGTTAAAAAAAACAAAATCAAATAAAATACAGCAGAAACTTCTATATATACTGTATTTCTATAACTTTCTTGGGGGTTTTGCTACTTTATAAGCAACTATTCACAGCGAAAATAAAATTTAATTCCAGGAATGAGACTTGAGGCTGAACATTTAAAAAGACCCAGTAAGAGAGAAGCTGAGTGGCTAAATGCCAGCATGTGGCCGGCCATTACTGTACCTGCAGGAAACTCTGGATGCATGAATCACATACATTAGAGCTGTGAAGGTTTCATATGCTAATGGAGTCACGATACAGAGGTAAGTGAACAAAGAAAGAAAAAGTGGCTGAGAGTTACAGGTTACAAGCTGCTACTTTTGAAATGATAGCAGGAGTATAGAAGAGAAACCTGATTTAGGAGCCTCTATGCAATCCTGTCAAAATGGATCCGACTCCTGAAGATATTAACAATCTATGGGGGGAAAAAAGCCTTGCTAAAATGAAACCTATATTCAAGAAAACTACCTTTCATTTAGTTGTCTTATTTATAGACAGAGCAAATAATTTGCACAGAAGGGAAAAAAAAAAAGTCTGAAAAACTTCACCTAAAGTTATGAGGCTCTATTTTTGAAGTAGAGAACATTTCCGTTCTGGAGGAAAATTTTAGAGCAAAAATCAAATGAACTAACTAACATTATTTGGGCTTGGGACTGAAAATCAACTTTAAAGTTACTGAACATTAAGGCTGGGTGATGATTGAAAAAAAGTGATTAATCAGATCCGAAAAAAACAAAACAGATTAGAGTTTGTTGATATAAACACTGCATGAAAAGTGGGATTTTCGTCAATATGCGGCACTGTAGATTGTCGTGGAACTTCAGGTTACCGGC
>NW_015150453.1:255164-259312 GCF_000732505.1 Cyprinodon variegatus | reverse complement strand
ATAAGCCTAGTTAACAATAATATTTAAGTTCATAAACTAAAAAATGTAAGTGCCAGTATCAGCATTAATATGACAGAGTATTAGGGCCAGGCTATACATTTTTTTTCTTCTATTTCGAGAATAAATTCGTAAAATTACCAGAATAAAGTCATAACATTATGAGAATAAAATATGAAATTACCAGAATAAAGTCGTAACATTACGAGACAAAAGTCACAACGAGAATAGTCATAAAATCACAAGAATAAAGTCATAATATTAAGAGAATAAAGTCCTAAAATTACAAGAAAGAAGTTGTATTTTATAAAAACTCTTAAAAGAAGCACTTTCTGCACTAAAATGAGGAATGTCGAGCATCATGTGAAGGTATACTTTGGCAACGGTTTTTAGAAATAAGGAAATCTTTTAGCAGCAGCATCAAATTAGGCAGGATATCAAAGTGGACTCTGGTTGCTGATTGGTTGAGCTGGTTGGCTGTCATCTGCTGGGCGGAGCTTCAAGCTTTCTTCCTGAAACAGGTTGTTGAATGATGACTTCATTCTCATAATATTACAACTTTATTCTCGTAATATTACAACTTTTTTCTCATAATGTTACAACTTTATTCTCAAAATAAAAAGAATAAAAAAAATCTCTAACCTGGCCCTAATACTCCGTCGTAGCATTAATTCCTCTAATTTTATGTTGTACCATAAAAAAAAAAAATGTGTTCCTTTTACTCTTTTACTGTTTTTTATGAATTTCTTATAGGAGCACCTTTGTTATTTTTCTTAATATATTTGGGGCGAGTTGGCGTTTCTTGTTATTACAATAACATAAAATTTTGCCATAAAAATATCAAAATTTTTTGAATGTTGTCACGTTTTGGTTGATGTTTGAGTTCTTGCAGATTTAATCAAAGGAAACTGTTTAACAAAGGCAGGAATCCAAAAATCCAACTAAAAATGTAAAGCAAACCAGAACCATGGAGACATCAGTGGAAACCAAACACGAGGAGCCAGGGAGAGACGAGGTATGAAGACAACAACATGAGAAGCCAGCAACGACAAGGAACCAACAAGGAGTGACAGCAGAGGGGGAGTATATGTAGCTGACTGAGACAAAGGGAGGGCTAACGAGCTGACAAGGAGCAGGTATGAGAGGAGACAATGAGGAAACCAAGGCGAAAGGAACACACAAGAGGGCAACAGAGGAAAATAACAGAAAAACCTGAGAAAACTAACATAAATCTAGAAACTACAACAAAATAGGAATTAAACCAATAAAACTAGGAAACATGGAGCAAAGTAAAGCACAACATACTGTAACCATAACCATGACACGTTACATAAGGTAATAAGGTCTTGTCCTGGATTTCAATGACCATATTGGCTTGAAATTTGGATTTTCAAAGTAATTCACTGAGTGCCCTATAAAGGGTTAAAGATTGCATTCAGTTTCTTTGATACTTTGAAAATCTGTTACAATAACTCTACGAATAAACTGCTCTTTGTAGAAAAGACTGTAGAGTTCAAATGAGCGTGTGATTGGTCTATTGTCATGTTTAGCAACAGAAAACCTATTTAAGTCTTCCTGAAACATTTAACCTCATAGCAAGAGCAGTTTCTCAAATTTTCTACCTAAAAGTCACATTTAGGGGATAAATAATGTCCTTATTCATCCAGCTATATTATTATCCACCCATCTTTTCAGCTTTACTGTACACGCTGAAAGGCACGATGGCTGCACTCCACTTAGCCGCTTTGAATTCAGGGCCTTGCATTGTAAAAAGTGGCTCACTGCTGGGAAATGTTCCTACTGTGCTTTTTCTACTCTGACACATTCCCTATGAAGGCAGTTCTGCTGCTGCGGCCTTTCATTCAACACTTTCAGGGTCTAACATTAACCAGCATTAGGATCAAGCATTTGGGCAGCGGAGGTTTGACAACCCACAGCAGAGAGTGAGTGTGTGGTCTTCTACGCACCGAAGGAAGCGGTTCAGGTCTCCGTGTCTCATGTACTCGAACACCATGGCCAGCGGTTCTCCGTCTGTGCACACGCCGTAGAATCGAACGATGTGTTGATGCTGGAGGACCGTCAACAGCTCTGCCTCTCGCTGGAAGTCCTGCCGGGTCGACTCGTTTGCATCCTTCAGGGTCTGTGGACAAACAATGGTTCTGCATTTTTGAATTTGCACAAGGAAATATTCTAAAGAAATAACATTTCATTGTGGCGTTGGATACCATAGGGTGTAAAAAAACAGTTTTTCCTGAAATGGACAGTGTGAATGAAATTTAGCTTTTTCTATTGGCAAAAATCAAGCATTGCTTTAATAATTAAATATTCTTTAAATGTCTAATAAAATCCCATCTAAAAGGAAAATGTTCTGATAGGTTAGAATTATTGGTTCATAAATACATGGGGGTGGTGCACCAAATGGGAGGCGCCATATTGGATCACCATTTTTGATCAGAGTAGCCAAAAGAGGACAAACTTGTCAACCTTCCTTACGTTAGTGAAGATTCGCAGTCATCCAGGTCATAGTCATTCCAAAAAAGTGAAAAAGCAAGCCAGTGGACTTAGTTTCCAAGTTTGAAGATGTTTCGCTTCCCATCCAAGAAGCTTTTTCAATAAAAAATGTCAGGAATAGCATTTAGTTCAAGGCTTTACATGGAGCCCAACAAACCCTTGTTTTTGTTTAGAAAACATACAAATTGAAACGGACGAACTTCCAAACCCCTTCCAAAGGGGTGGACCCGTTCACTAAACTTATTCTAAAGCACTACACTTGGATAGGCTTTAGAACGTTACTGCGACTGCTCTGAGCATGACCAATGATGACATCATGGAACACAATGGAGAGAATATAAAACGTATCAGTTTCTTGAATTATTTCTAAACAACAAAAAGTTTAGCATTCTTTAATGTTTTAAGTATATAAATAAGTATTTTCTGTACAGTTATTACATAGTTTTTGAGTGTTCTCGATCTTATTATTCTGTTTGCCTATGCGCAGTAGCTGGTTTATCCCACAGCTGTTAGGACTCCAGTCTGTGTGGTCTGTTTTTTTGTGTGTTTGTCTTCCTTCCTCCACCAGGTGGCGCCTGGTTCTGATTCTCCTCCTCACACACCTGCTGATGGTTACCTCGTTAATGGAGTGTTCTTAAGCTGCTGACTGCCACTACCTCGGCGCCAGAGTGTTTGCCAGTTTTGGGTACTCTAGCCAAGCTGAGTTTTGCTGAGTCAAACTGTGTTAACGTTGTTATTTTGTTTTTGCTTCTCGGCAGGAAGTCATCCTGCAAACTGGATTTTTCTGACCTTCTCTACCTGGAAGGATCAACTGAGCTTCAAATTGAGCTGAGGATACAAACCGGAGGTTTGGATCCACTTTTCCCCGAGGAAACGTTTGAGCTTCACACTGAGCAAGGGATTCATCTGCACAACAGTCGGTTCACGTACCGCAGGAAAATCTGAGTGGCAGTCAGTCTTTCTCCATCCACCTACAAGCAACCGCATTCTGGGTAACCCTGTCCGCCCTTCTCCGTATGAGACAAACACCGGAACACATTCCATTCCTCACCTGCTAGAGTCTAAGAGTCAACCTAATCTCTGGAAACGTGAGTCTGCCAACTTTTTCTCCTCTTCAAGTTCGAGAATCAATTTTCCCACTGAACCTGAACTAACCGCAGTGTCTTCCCCTCACCTTTCAGTTCCGGTTGAGCAGTGTTCAGAGCAACACTGGAACCTCCACAAAACTTCTCAATAACCCTGTTAAACTTTTTCCCTTGTCTCTCTGGACTGGTTAATCTGTATGTGGGTCCAGGCTCTTGATAAAACCATGACAACAGCAAATATAGTAAAGCACACGTCCCCAAGTTCCAAAAACTAATTTCAGGGAGATGCTTATTGAACCCCCCCACCTTTTTCACAGGATGTACAGCTTTGAGTGGTAAAAGGTGACTGTCAAAGGAAACTGAAACTTATTGGGTTGTTTTTCTGACTAATCCAATCAGCTTTCTGACAACCGGTCACCTGGAACGCTCGTTGAACAGAGCATCACTTTGGACAGATACGCTGCACAGGTTTCACAAGCTACTTCCTCCCCACACACCCCTCCGTCTTGATATGCATGCGCAATCGAAGTAGTTTTAATTCGCACCAGGTGCACA
>NW_015150453.1:252399-254007 GCF_000732505.1 Cyprinodon variegatus | reverse complement strand
CAAAAAAGTACTCCAGAGTGTTGTTCAGCATGGGGGTGAGTAGAAAATGAAGGCTAATCATGTTTTGGGTGTACTATTCCTTTAATGCTGTGTTATACCTTCCTTCCTGTTTTGAAGAGAGGCTAACCTTAAAGGGCCTCTGTGTTGTATAATTTATTCCACAGAAAAAATCCAACAAAGTTAAGGATCACCAATTTAAAGCTAATGGTCAGTTTGATGAACCTATAAAGTAAAATATCAAATAAAAACAAATAGGTGACTGAATTTATTTTTTGCAGAACTTATTTAAAGGCTGTTTGTACATCTGACACCACAGGGGTCATTAGGTAGTATCAAAAAAAACGAACTGGAAGTTTGTTGCAGCAGGAATAACTTTTTGTTCTGTTTACCACAAACAGCTTTTCTTCTCAGGAAACTCCTCTGCTTAGACCACATACTAACAGCTGACATTTTCACTGCTGCTGCAAATGTTTAGAGCACATTAGTTGTTAAATTGCTTCCGAACGACGTAGGAGACGATGCGAGATTTCCTCACCTTAATGGCAACCAGCATCTTGTCGCTGTCGGGGCTGAGGTTTGCACACTCTGCCAGGTAGACTTTGCCAAACGCTCCTTCGCCGAGCTCCCATTTCAACACAATGTCCTGCCGCTTAATGTGCTGCACACCTGCCACAATGAGAAAGACAAACAGCTGTGAAGGAACTGTTGCTGACATCTGTTGATCCAAGAGCAAGCTCTTTTTTTCTAAGGGCTGCGTTCTCGTAAAGCCAGCCACTGATCTGTCTGAGCGTTTTAAAACTTACCAATCCTCCTAAATAATTTAGTTTCCTAGTAAAACATCAGTTCATGTCTTCATTTATGGATATTTATGTCTGCTAACATCAATATTTTTCCATTACCAGACCGCTTTCATTTAAACTTCATCCATGCGGTTTACATTGATGGGTTTTGTCAGTAAATATAAAACGCTTTAAAGAAACATTTCTACCGTTATTGATTTCCTTTGTATTTGATTGTTTCTAACATTTTTATGCTTGAAATGATGAAAATAAATGTTATATCCAACAAAGCTGAGGGGAGCGGCGGTGTTCTGTCAGATGAGCCTACCTGGTCAGACCAGCATATCCAATACCCGTTTATCCCTTTAATTTTGTCAGAAAAATACACTTTAAACTACCCTGCGTGTATCCCTTTAGTCATGTAGAAAAAAAGCATTTAATTACTTACTTTTTGGTGTTTTTTGAGGCGTATGGCGATCTGAAATTAAATTGGTTTTTTGCACATGACTAATGGGATACACGCCTGTTGAGATTAGATTAGATTAGATTAGATGAGCTTTATTGATCTCACAGCGGAGAAATTCACTCGTCACATATTTCACATAGAAGTTACAGAAGGTGCAAACAAGGAGGAAAAAGGTGCATTAAGAATAAGCAATATATATACAGTAGGGATGCACAATATAATCGGCCCCCTATTGGTATCGGCCTTAAAACTGAATATCGGACATCGGCCATCCCACCGATATTTAACCCGATATTTGATCAGCTTCTGAGTCGCTAAAGTCTTAAAAAAAAAAAAAATACTACTTCTTCTTCCTCAAAAACG
>NW_015150453.1:243904-250539 GCF_000732505.1 Cyprinodon variegatus | reverse complement strand
ATGGGAGCTGGCTCTAAGCTCTTCTTCTACAGCTGCTTTTTGTATCTCTGCTTCTGTCTCCTTGAACCCCAGTCGGCCTCAGCAGATGGCCGCTCACACTGAGCCTGGTTCTGCTGGAGGTTTCTTCCTGTTGAAAGGGAGTTTTTCCTCTCCACTGTCACTATGAGCATGCTTGCTTTAAGGGATTGCCTTGAAGTCAATGAGTCGATGCAATCATCTGGTTTTCCTTAGATAGAAAACTTTGAATCAATCTGACTGTAAAGTGCCTTGAGGTGACATGTGTTGTGACTTGGCCCTTTATAGATAAACCTAATTGAATTGCTTTGCAGAATAGAAATTTAGTAAATTTAGTAAAATTTAGTTTTTTACACTCTATTTCTGTTTTTGACCAAACTTAAAACTTAGGGCTTTTCTCACAAACGCTAAATATAAATCTATATTTAAGTATGATATCTATATTAATTTCTTAAATTTATTTCTACATCTTATATCTATATATTAAATATTATACTTATTTAGACATTTTAATTTTAGATCTAAATCCATAGCTTATATATAAACATTACATATCATAAATATACCTTTAATATTTAAGTAAAATTCTCAGATTTAAAAGTTTAGAAGACGATAAACCGCGTTTCTCTTAGGGCAGAGGAACCAATGAGAAGAGGAGCCAGGATTTGGATGACTCCGCCCACCTTTCCCTCTCATTCCTGGGGGCGTGGCCACTAATTAAACTGCCCTGCTGTTGCTTTGTCTGCGTTCCAGATAAGTAGGAGTTGAACAGATTCGGAGTGTAGTTACCTGACTGATATCATTCAAACTCTTCTTCTACTCGGGAGTAGGACGGCCGTTCCTCCTGAAACGGCGCCTTGAAGTGATCACACTTTAATTTCAGTTCTTCTCATAGAAAACAACTTTTAAAGTTGTTGTTAGCATGATTAAATCTAAGCTTTGCAGAGAATTGGTAAAGTTTTACAGCGCTGGGCTGCTGTTTTCATCAAGATCAAAGGAAATGAAGACAATCCAAGAAAACCATTTCCTGCTGGTTGTTATACCTCAGTGGACGTGTCTCCATGTGAGCGTCTATCTGATCGGGTGTCATCATTTCACACACGCATCACATCACAATCCCTGCCTGACATGCCCTGCTGCTCTTACAGGGTTATAGAAGTGTCCTTATCAGCCTGGCTCTTCAGGAGATTACCTATATCGATTATCATCTATATGAGCTATTATATCTATTTAGGTTGCTCCATATCTTCTTATTCTCTTCCTCTAATCTTGTGACTTACGCAATGAAGACGATTACATTTATTCTCAGAAAGGAGATCTGTGCTTCAACTAATTAAACTTCTGAGGGAGCAAAATATTGGAATTGATACCTTTATAGCGATTAATTATGGGTAGGAGAAATCACACGACTTATGGAGAACCAATTTTTTTTTCGGGTTGTTTGAGCCTTTTCATGAATGATAGAGATGAATCATATTAGAATAAAATATAAATGTTGAAGCTGAAGCTGTGGAAGCATTCAGATTTCACTGATTGGTTGTTAGATGTGTGCGTACACTGCACTACTACTGATGACGGCGATAGCAATGCTGATTTTAGGCTGTTAGTGGATGCATATACCAGGCCTAGTGGTTAGGGGCATTGTGCTTTGAATCCAGTTCTGAGTTGAAGCCCCACTCCCACAGACTGTCACTCTGGATCCCCGAGCAAAGACCCTTCACCCCACACTGCTCTCCAGGCGATGCACAATGGCCGCCCACTGCTCCTCAAAGGGATGCGTTAAATGCAGAGAGTTCATTTCGTTGCTCTGTACTTGTTACAGCGTAATGAAAATAAAAAAGCTGCTTAGCTTCTTGTTTTATTTGGTAATAGAAGCTGTCNTCAGATGAAGCTTAATCTGTTCTCTGCTGATCGCTCCAGCTGTTAAATTTCAAGGTTAAAAAAGTAACTTCAAGTTGTATATTCAGTATGTTTGTTTTATGTTTTTCAAAGTCATAATAGGTAACTGGGCAGCTTTAAGTAGAACTTTGAACAGATCAATTCAAAGACATCATTATGTTGTTTAAGAAGCTAAACTTTATGCAAATACAGCATGCCATATTTCCCTGATGTTTATGTCTCATATAAGTACCTCTTATTTTTCTTTTAAAAATTTAAAGGAAGTCTCATATTTATTTTGTATTTTCTTCTGAGGTTGTTTTTATATATATGAATTTGTTCTGTAAGGCGGCTTTTTTAGGATTTTTTTTAGTTTGATATGCAATTTTTTTTTTGTTTTATATTCATTTTTCATATTTTCTTTTGAAAAGATATATATATTTTTTTATTTATTTAAAATTTTGGTTCTCAAGAGGGAGTTAAAACCAATCCACTGGACTTTGTTTCCAAGTCTGAAGACTTTTCGCTTCCAACCCAGGGAACCCCAACCCCTTCACAGGGGAAAGTAGGACCTCACCTATTCAGCCAGGTCAACAATTCACTTTAACAACCCCCCTTTCAGAGACATAGACAGGTATGGGGTATTGCAGGCTAACAGAAAAAGCAAAACAACCCCCATTTCAAAGGGGTGGACCCTTCGTCCGTTTAAATTTACATGTTTTCTAAGCAAAAACAAGGCTTTGTTGGGCTACTGTATAAAACCTCGAACTCAGCGCTATTTCTGACATTTTTAATTGAAAAAACTTCCAGGATGGGAAGAGAAACATCTTTAAACTTGAAAACCAAGTCCAGTGGATTGTTTTTAACTTTTTTTGGAATCGCTATGACCTGGATGACTGAGAATCTTCACCAGCATTATCTTAAGAGGGAGTTTTTATGAACTGAATTCTTTTTATTTGAGTTCTACAGATTACGTTCTCTTCCCTTCAAGTCCAATAACTTTCACTCTCGACCAGTAAAAGTGTCACTAATATCCAGCAAACCAATAGAAATGCTTCTTTACTCCGCCCTCTGGGGTAAAAGCCTGCCCCCAGAAGGGATGAGAATGTAAATATAAATTTGAAAAGAATGCTACTCATAAAACTCAATTTGAAAAATGTAAATTTCAGAAAACAAAAGTAAAAAAATAAAAAATTGAAAATATTATATCTGTAAAGAAATTAATTAAATAATAAAATATTTGCAAAGAAAACATGAAAATTACTTTGGAAAAATAAAATTATAAAAATAAAAAACCTTAATCTTCTTCTGTTTTTCTGCTCTATTTACATTGCAGTGTCCATATAAACTGTAAAACTCCCTGCATAATTATAATAAAGCAATTTATATGCATGAAACAAGTGGAGCAATATGGCAATTGCCATACTGCTACACTTGTGAAAGTAAAATCTGTTGCTCTCAAAACTTTTTTGTACTAAAACATTTTTCAAAGTTTTATTTCTGGATAGCACATTTCCATTTTAATGGAACTCCCCTATTAGTCCAAGGGTTTCTATTTGAAGGCTGTTGACTTATTTTTCCTGGACTTTTGCAGATTGCATTGTGAGTGCCTACAGAGGGGTGTGACCCATAAAATCAAACAAAAGCACAAACAAAAACACCCCCCTGGGAATCCATCGAAAGCCTTCTAAATATCTCTGAAATGATGAACTGATACGTCAAACAGCCTTCTATTAAGAGTGAAAGTACTCAGTGGTTGAACAGAAATGGCACCGGCACTCACACATGTCTTTGTCCTTGATGATGCCGCAGAAGTACTGCGGGTTCTCCACAAAACTTGATAAACCGGAGTCTTCATCTGAGGAAGGCGGGCTGGTTCCAAACTTCATGAAACGAAGTGAGACGGCCAGGTCATCCTCGGTACCCAGAACTGATGAGCCTAATGAAACACAAGAGACAAGCATGGCTGAGGGATACATGACACCTAATCAGTCCCCAACCTCCTTTGATTGCGGTAGCCCACAAAAGAAGCAATTCTGGACCAATTTTTTTTTCCCTCCTACGGTACAAACATACTCCACTACCAGCTTGGCGGCCCAATTGTTGGTACCATGGTGACAGATTATGACAAGCTCTAATAATCACCATCATCAACCATGCAGCAATCAGGCCACATTGAACCGGGGGAAAAATGACCATACAGGAAGCCTGGATGGTTAGCAACACCTGACTATGGCAAGTATTAAAAGCCAAACAAGTGGGGCCCAAATTGTAAAATCCACTCAGCAAGGCAAACCGCAGAACCCCCAGAGTCCAAAACAGAAGAAAATGGAACAACAACGAGGGAGCCCAGAGGAGATGGAGGGAAGGAAAGAGGGAGCACGGTCCACTTAGGCAATCAGGCACACTTAGGAGCTCTGAGTGAAAAGAGAAAAGGGTGGGGTGTCCACACGGAGCTGGCTTTTCCTGCAGCCATCCATCCATCAATCCATCCATCCATCCATCGTTTTTAATGGCTCTCACCACGTGGCGGTGGGCAGCGGAGGTCTACGTTGTAATTAAGGCACTTTACCCAACAAACAAACAGCAGCTGCCTGTGTGCAAAGTGACATCACACTGCAAAGCTGTATTAGTCCATTAAAGTCCCGAAAAGACACAACCAGCTGTAATTCCAAACAACTGTTTCTAGAAACTCTCATAGGTTGAGATGAAATACTTTTATTTCTCCCTTTAAACTTTGAAGCATAGATCCAAGCATCAGTTCAATGGAAGCTGAATTAGAAACACTTTTTTTTTTTTTTTTCAATTATCCTGATGGCTTAAATAACAAAAAAAGAATCTAACGCGCAAATTCAGGCAAATTATTTTCAGTATTTTAAAATTAATCAACAACTTTGTTTAAACGTATCTGAAATAGTGGAGGAGGCTTTTTGGTTTTGATCTCCTATATTTTTCGTTTCTGTAAAACACTTTCTTTTTTTCTACTAGAATTCTTTGAAAATACAGATTGATTGATTGTTGAACAGAAAATTGATATTAATACAATAGTAGTTGTGCATCGTGTGGAGAAATAATCTGAAACCAGCTTCCACTTTGCAGCCAAAGCTACTGTCCCTATTTGTTAAGATGACAACGATTCATTGAGACATGAAACTTTCAGGTTTATTGGATAAAGAATATCTAAATTATATTCCTTCAGTTTAAAATAGGGATGATAAAGGAATAGATTTTCCAATTCTAAATCAACTACTTCCTAAAGAACGATGAATATAACCAAAATTTAATTTAAAAAACTTAACATTTTCCATATTAAAGGGTAGAGCACATCGGTTGCATACAACTAATTAATCCGATTTTCTTCCATGTCACACTGACTGCGTATAGAGAGGCTCCACATAGGCAGGGTGGGCAGATTTGCTCAGATTTTATTTCACTACCATCTCTGTGCTACACAAATGTAAACAATTTCCCTCATTTGAGCTGGTTAGATTATGAAAAGTAATTAAAAATAAAGATCAGCGGCGCAGCTAAAAAGCCCCACTTAATGAGTCTGTGCAGCATTTCAAACCAGAACAGACAAAGAATGTTCATATATTAAAAAAATTATGAGATTTACGTCTAAAGAAAAGAAAAACACAGCAATAAACGAGGCAGAGAGGTGATTCTCAGAGAGATCTGGGAAGTTTATCCAAGTTTTTCTTTTTTCTTTTTTCATAAAGCGGTGAGACAGATAGGCTGCACTTACCTGCTCTGTCTGCCCCTGTTATTTTGTTTTTTGTGAGGCTCAAGGAGGATCAGTTTCTCACTATATCCATTTTTTTCTCCTTTTGAAGTAATTTTTTTTCTCCAGAAGATTAATAAACTGCACTTTCTATCCCTCTTTTTTTTTTTTTTTTGTGAGACTCAAAGAGAATCACTACTTTATCATTCCGTAAAAGTAAAAAAAAAAATAAAAATCCACTGGACTTGGTTTCCAGGCCTTGTATTGCTTGGAAACATGCAAATAGAAAGGTCTTGTCTATATAAAGACTCAAACTCACTTCGGATCCAGACATTTAAATTGAAAAAGCTTCCTGGAGAAACGTCTTCAAATCTTGGAAACCAAGTCCAGTGGATTTTTTTGAACTTTTACGGAACGACTATGACCTGGATGACTGAGAATCTTCATCAGCACACTACTTTATCCTTTTTCTGTCCTCCTGAACTCCTATCATGAATAAAGTTTTCCTTTTTTAATATTTCATTCATTATTTCTACACAAGTCTGTCCTACTTACTATATAGGCGATGTGCGACTCCAAAACTGACTCTTTCTTTAACAGTGTCCTGTCTGGCGATGTGGCAATAAGAATAATTGTCTTGATCCCAAACAAAGCCCAACAGATTTTACTTTCACAAGTGGAGCAGTACGGCTATCGCCATAGTGTTCCGCTTGATTTATGCATATAAATAGCTTTATTATAATTCATGCAGGGAGTATCACAGATTTTATGGACACTGCAATGTAATTTTTTATTTTATTAAGATTTTATTTCTTATTTTCATCCAATGCGAATGTGTTTTACTTTGTAACTGTGTCTCTCTTCCTGTCAGACCCATGAAATTGCTGCGGCGTCCGACTAAAATAGTCCTGGCCTCTATCTCAGTTGGAGCTACGCAAAATAGTTTTGGTCGTTTTCTTCCCCATTGCCTTTCAATCAGCGCTAAACACGACCTCGCCTGACAGGTTTTCTGTCGTATCAC
>NW_015150453.1:242594-243468 GCF_000732505.1 Cyprinodon variegatus | reverse complement strand
CAAAAGGAAAAATTCCAAATCTTGTGAATAAAAATTTACTCGATTCTTGACATTTGAATCGAAACCCCGCCCTAGACGACGGACTCAGATAAACCATCGAATGTTTTTACCAAATGTTTCCAAAAAGCCAGGTGAGCTGGTTCTGTGTAAATGTCATTAATGCATTAGCTGTACTTTCATGCAGCAACAACATCCCCTGTGTGTCTACTTACGGTGAATTCCAAACTTGGACTGCTGACCACACTTGTTTATGACCAGAACCATGATGAGCAGAAAGCTGCAGGCAAACACTGCAAGGCCCACAGCCACAGACACCTGTCAAACATCACAGGAAGATTTGAGACGGTTATTGCTTCTCCAATTAGACATGTGCTAATCACCTCATGCAGGATGTTGTTTCAGCTCAAAAAATAGAAATACCTTTAAAATGGCCGAATAGAGCCAAGATCTGTTTATAATTCTGGAATTTTAAATGAAAGCTAAAAAACAGAAACTAGCTTATTTTCCTCACCTATGAGTATATGCAGCTGATTTCTGAAACAAAATGATGTGTTTATTTAGCCACCTAGAAGTTAGTGCACAGTTCATAGAATCATTATTATTAAATATCAGGCAGCCATTTTTTTTCTCTGTATAACTTAAAGGTATAGAGGACGATCTTTTTATTGACCCAGTGCAGCATTGTCTAAATTAAGATTAGTCAAACACAATATGATATAAAATAGCTCTGGTGATGTTAGTCTTCCTGTGTTTAATCTGTATTAATCTATAAGTCATGGCAGCCTATGTGTAATTCTGTAAATAATCTTGGGTTAAACTTTTAGGTAATGAGACAACGCTGTTGGTTTGATGATTTGCTTCCATTCCTGAGCAA
>NW_015150453.1:233472-241449 GCF_000732505.1 Cyprinodon variegatus | reverse complement strand
CCTTTAGATCTTTGCAGTTTTTAGTAGCGATAAATTAAAAACTGTTTATTAGGATTTATTATTCTTTATTGGTTAGTTTATAAAAGAAAAATAAACTTTTTTTAATAAAGAAGTACTAATGGTGGTTAAATAGATGGTTATACCATCTATATTATTATACTTTCAAATGTCTGTCCCAGTATTAAAATAAGTTTGCATAAAACATGTGAATCTCATCCAATCTTTAAGAAGATTTGCAGAAACTTTCTTATATTGTTATTATTATTTCATGAGAAGCCATGTTTTATATCACAATTATCAGGTACTACATTTTTTTTTTAATATCAAGTAAAATTTTTTTTTTTAATTTGGCCTAGTCTTAAACAAGAAAAGCAAACTTATGAGGGTAAATCTAAATAACCTTTAGCGTTTTAGGGGATATTTTGAAAACACAGACATACCACAAACACCCGACTCTCAGAATTCTCTGTAACGTCCATATCAGGTTTGTTTGTTGGACCTGAAAGGAGAAATATGGACAAACAGGAAGTCAGTATATGTAAATACTTCAGGATTTTAGGAATCATAAATTTAATGGAGGACTTACTTTGATTCTCATTAGGAACTAGCATGAAGGAGGAAAGAGAATATAAACATTTTCATGACCAGATTAACACTTAGATCAGTATTTTAAATAAATATCCAGTAATGTTTTTATACTTTGAAATTCTCTTGTTGGGACACCCTGCTCTTGATTATTTGCAGCTAAACAGCTAAATTGGTGTGTGATGCTTCATCCAGTTTTTAAAATAATCGTCTAACTGTTGTTATTATGGAATGATGGTCAGTCATAAAACATTTTCAGGAACTCACCTGGAATTTTCCCCTCTGGATCCGACGGATCAAAAGGATTGTCCATAAACATTCCAATAGCCGTGGCCTCGTCCCTGCCAAGCCTGTTCTCCACAATCAGCGTGTAGTTCCCATTGTTGATGTGGGTGGGCTTGTTGAGGAAGAGGCAGCCGTGTTTTACCGACCCGTCATTTGAGTCAGGGATGAACTGGCTGTAGAGGTATTTGGTTTCTCTGATTAGGAAGCCGTTGTACAGCCAGCTAATCTTTGCCTCTGGATTGCCATCCACAGCGAACGGGAAGCACCAGTTGTGCTGCGGCACAGCGTCTCTCAGGAAGATGATTTTGGCTGGAACTGCAGGGAGATGTCAGGTTTGGAGGTTCAGGTGAGGTCAGAGTTTTCCTTTTTGTTACATATCATCTTCATTTCTTTCTATTTTCCTCCTAAAAATACAGATTCTCTTGCAATCATTTGAAGTAATGTGCATCAATAATTCCTATAAATGTTTTATTTTTATCTTAAATGTTTTGGTTCATTTGTCCGTACAATACAGCAGAAAAATGAGCTAGCTTGTTAGGAAATTCAAAAACCAAAACACAAGGCCCCTGAAATTTAAGGAACTTATCTAGTGTGCAACAAAACCAAAATTTTACATGAAGAATGTTTTTAAAAAATATCCAGGCTTAAAATTTTGTGTTTTACCTAAGGAAATAAACATGCTGGAACTGAATGCAGCTTAGACTAAACCCCAGTCGGCCTCGGAAGATGGCCGCTCACACTGAGCCTGGTTCTGCTGGAGGTTTCTTCCTGTTAAAAGGGAGTTTTTCCTCTCCACTGTCGCTACAAGCATGCTTAGTGTGAGGGATTGTAGTTGAGTCAATGAGTCGATGCAATCAACTGGTTTTCCTTACATAGAAAACTTTGAATCAATTTGACTGGATTATCTGGTTGAACTGTAAAGTGCCTTGAGATGACTTGTGTTGTGAATTGGCGCTATAGAAATAAACTGAATTGAAATTGAATAGTTTGATGACATTAATCAAGCTTTATTTAGGAGGAACTGACTGGTTCCTGCAAGCAAAAACACCCTCCGGACAAACTTTTGCTACTTGGTTGTCTACATGCATCTCTGTCTTCTCCTTTCAAATTGATTCCTTCACCATAACACATGTAAAACTATCCAAAATACCCATTCTCACAAAGCATCTAAATAATGCCAGACAACATTTACTGTATTAAAATCATCCAGCAACAATGGCAGATAGCTTTCCAAGTGATTGAAATGAAAACTGTTAAGAAATGAGCTCAATTTTCCCTCACAAGTGTCAGAATTGTGTGGTTTTTGAAAACTAGAGCATAAATATGATTGAATGAGAGAAGTTTGTTCAGACTTTGAACCAAACTCCACATTCTCCACTTTTTTTTTTCTTCTTTTTTTTTAGATTTAAGCCAAAAAGACAAACGAAAAAGATGAAAAATCAGAACATTAGTCCAGATTTAATGCGCTGGTGCCAGTCTAAGGAAGAAAAATTGCTTAAAATTTACGTGGAGGTTGCTGTTTAAGTTAAATATTTTCTAAAGCGAACTGTCACCACTGTGTGGGCGCCACACAATGGAAGCTCCCTGCTCCCCAAGGGTTTGGGCCAAAATGCAGAGAACTAATTTCCCCATCGTGGTACAATAAAAGGATTTACATTTACGTTTATAAAAATTTTAATCATCAAGGAGTAAGACACTGCCTTACTAAAGTAAAAGAAGATTGATCTTCTATTTGAAGGTGTTTGATGCACACTCCTACCCAGAGTCCGCGGGTGTCCCCACAACAGAAAGTTAACATCCTTTATACCCCAAAACAAAGCAACGGGAAGAGAGGCTTACTGGCAGGGAGGACTTCAACTAGAAGCTTTTAATGTTCTTTATGGTGAATGAGGAAATTTCCGAATATTTTTATAAAATTTTTGGTCCTGGATGAGGAGATTGCTCATCCAGAAGAGACTCTGTCTAGAGTTGCTTGTCCTCCACATCCAGAGGAGTCAGCAGAGATGGCTTTGACATCTTTTTACGATGCCCTCTGTACGCCTTCCCTTTGCAGATGTTCCAGGATCGTCTCACTGGGAGGAGGCCCAGGGGACGACCCAGGAAACACTGGAGGGACTGTGTCTCTCGACTGGCCTGGAGGCGCCCCGGCTTCCCCCAACAGAGCTGGAGGAAGCCTCTACGGTGAGTGTCCACAGTGTTGAACAAGCTGCTGAAGTGAGGTTAAAAATTGTCAAAGTCCTTCAGACAGAGACAGTCACAGCATCTATTGATCAAAACTACTAAAGGTATTGTTGTACTGAGCTGTAAATGTTTCCTCTTTATGCTGAAACTTCAACTCTGTCATACATAACCCAGTTTCACACTGTGCTGTATGTTGGCTGGGATTTTCCATGAATCAATGCTCTCCATCTGAACTGCAAACCTTGGCTGACCTGCCATGAATAATGCATCCTGGTCATCGTCGTGCTCCCAACCACAAGAACTACCTGGAAGCTCTCTCCTGGACACGAAGTTACAGGAAACGGCACCGTTCAGATCGAACACAACTCTCAAGTGCAGCGACCCTTTGCTCTGCCCTGGAAATTGTGCTGCTCTTAACCTGCAACCCTGACCTGGAAAGTGCTGTAATAAGGCGGATACCGGCTCAGGTGCCCCTTTACTCTCTGCACTCTGAAAGCTACTACACTGCTTGGAAAATACTGCTTTTTAATCACCTTTAATAATCCCCCACTGGTAGCCTCTTCTGATCTCACTCTGCTGGGGATAAAATAAAGGCTAGAAACCCATTTAATGAACAAGCTGCTTGTCACACCTTATTTCCTCATTTGAAGTTTGCCACAATTTATTCCAGCAAACTTCTTTGAACAATCAAATCTAAAATACTAACATTTTCAGACATTAAATTATTTGATAAGGTCATTTTTTTTGCTCTTCTATAAATAGAAGCCATTTTTCTTTGCAGAGTGGATCTGAATGAACAACCTGCTGCGATACAAAAATCAAGCTGTACATGCAGGTTCAGCACCAACTAAAAATAAGAAAGTCTTTGAGGATGTAAAAAAAGGTCAGGATCTCACAGATTAGATGGTCAGCTTTTATCTTGCAAAGACTGAGTCAGATTCATGTTTTGATACCAGTTTGTTGTTCGCCACGGAACCCGTTTCACTCATTTTTGTTTTTTTAGCCTTGAAGTTATTGCTTTAAGAAGAGACGTCTTTAATAAAACATTTCTGTAGAACCAGACAGAGAAACATAATAATGCCACTATTATGGCTGTTTAAATATCTTAGAGTTCAGGGCCAAACCTCACAGTCATATTCTGCCAAATTACATAACAGAAGTTTTTAAACCACGGTTCTGCAGCCCCACTCTTTGCTTTCCGTGCAGCTAAAAAAAAAACAAAAAAACAATTCCTTTAGAGCCCCAAATTAATTAATTATTGAGCTTTTAAGAAAAGACAACTCATACACTGCAAAAAAATGTAATCTAAATAAGTAATTTTTTCTTAAAACAAGTGCATTTCTTCTTGAATTAAGTATTTAAGTGAGACACTTTGCCAATGGAACAAGACAATTTACACTTAAAATAAGAAAAAAAAAATTGCATTGTCTTATTTCAAGTGCATAATATCTAGACACCTTATTTTAAGAGTAAAAATACTAATTCCATTGGCAAATCATCTTATTTACCTGCTCAAATTAAGGGTAAATACTCTTAATTTAAGAAATTTTTACTCATTTTGAGGTCGTTTTTGCAGTGTACTTTTTCATACTAGCCATTGCAAAATAAAAAAACATTTTATATCCATCTTTTAGGTTTTATAATAAAAGAAAAAACATAAAACCTTTGCAAAAACAAGCTAGGGTTGGCAAGAAAGATTGATCTGGAAAAAATATTAGTGATTATTTTTATTTTATCCTAATGTGAAACTTAATTTAAATATGTCCACAAACAAAAAAGGTCGTAGCCCTTTTGGTTACATCTACTATGTTTGAAAATATAATTTTTTCTTACATTTTAGAGAGCCATTGCAGAGGGACCAAATAGCCACTTGCAAGCCTGAGCAACCGGGTCTAGAACCCGATTACTGATAATCTGAAGCAAATCCAAACTTGTGCACCACTTTCTCATCCTTAAATATTAATTTCAGATGGTGGATGATCCTTCTACTGTGATGATCTGGCCTGTTTGCGCTCCCTTAATTAGTCATTCCTTTCACCTGTCGTTTTCCCTCCCTGCCTCAATTATAATTTATTCCTCTCACCTGTTTCTTCTTGGTTATATTCAGTTCAGCCTGAGCATTCAGTGCCAGATCATTATTTGTTTTCTGTGAGTCTGTCTGTTCAGTCTTATTTCATGGTTCATTTCCTGGATCCTGGCAGCCAGTGAAAAGAGGTTTTTGTGTTTGTTTCGTCTCCTGATCGTCCACTGTTCCTCCCCCGCGGAGTCCTCTGGGTTTTTGGCTCTATATGTGGGGGGGTTCAGTTTTTATTCCAGTAAGCCTGGCTCCAGGGAGGAGACCAGTTTAAAGTCCTGCATCAAGTTCTGGTTCCACGTCCTGTCTCGGCTACCCTCTTCCACTGAGCCTGCTCATCTGCACCTGATCCTTTCTGCTCCTGTGCGTGACCACCCGGTCACGCTTTCGGACCCTATCAGACTCTAAACCCTCCTGGAAGCTTGTGGAATCCTGGAAGTCTGGATCCTGCCACCTGTTTCTGTTCCTTTCTGTTCTGGATCCTTGACCAGGATCGGCTTTCAGCATGTCCGTGATGTCTGTGATTGGGCTTTGCCCCGCTCCCCCTCCTGCAGTGTCCGCGAGCCACAGCTCCACTTTAGTTTTTGTTTTATTTAATAAATTTTTTTAACTTTCCTACTGACTGTATCTCCTTGAATACTGGGTCCATTTGTCCTCGGTTCATGACATCTACACCAAAAAATCTATAAAGTCAGAATTTTGGGGAAAGGGAACACACACCATTAATAATCAAACAGTTTTATTCAAGTCAAGTCCCAGACATGTAAACTACTCTCCACACACACTTTGAACATTTTATGTGTGAAGATTCAATAGCATGAGACCCAAAATATGTCACTCTCATGAGTGAATGCTCCTTCTCTCTCCTCTTGTAAAATTTGAGAATGGAACAAACCGGATGAAGTAAACAGCCTGTGATTGGCTACTTTTCAGGAAATCCCGCCTTTTGAGTGCACTGTCATTAAATAAATATGTGTAATCTAACTGAAAATAAATTTTAAAATTAGTTTTGTTTTTTTAAGCGGTTGTGACATGTAAGAGATAATTGTAATATTATCCCTGACTTGTCTTTCATGTGAATAAAATGAGTCCTAAGGTGCCTTCTATTCATTCTGACAGAAGCTGTCTGAACTGTGGTCCTATCCAAGATGGCCGCCCTCAAAAGTACGTCGGCCTCACTGCCGACAGCGTCCAATGAGGCGTCTACATATATAATTTCTATAGGTTTCACCTTCAAAATGAAAAAAAGTTGACATGAGCGCACAGAGCCAGGTTCACAAACATGAAGAGCAGAGGAGCATAAACACATAAATGTCACCAAAACTGCCTTTTTCCTTATGGCAGACTTCTGATTTCATAAAAATGATTAATTCTAAATGTTAAAAATGTTTAATTCTAAGATTTCCAATGGTTGATTCAGAGCAGGGTTTCTATGAAGAGGAAGCTGCATGTCTACCATGAATCAATGGCACGAGGAGCCACTCAGCAGTAAACTCCCACTGTTCTGGGAGGTAATTAGAAGTAATTAAAGGGCCAGCGGTTAACGAGTGTCTGTCCACCAGTGGAGCTGATGTTGATAGATTAGGAGCACTAACACATTTAAAGACTGCCAATCACCATGGAAGAAGCGGTTTTCCGGAGTTGAAGGGAAAAGTCCATTAGGATGCGCTTAAATCAGATCTTAGCACGGGTTGTCCGCCCCATTTCCCTGATGTTCATTATCTGTCCCTTGATGCTCATGCAGCTGATTGGCGCCCCTGTCTTTTTTTTGGCTTTATATTTTCAAATGAGTGTCATTGAGTTGGAGCTATATGATATTGTTTGGGGTTGTATTTTCAGTAATGTACCACTAATGCATCTGATTGTCTTCTGTGGGACTACTGGGTGCTGTCTTTTCTCGGCGTTGCTCACCTTCCAGATGCACTAATGTATCTGAAAGCGGAAAACAGCAGCGGACCCTCAGAGTCAAGCTCCATCTGTAATTTGAAAGTGCAAAATACATAAGGTGGTGGAGTTCTATATGAGGGAGATATGGTAAGTTCACCTTCCTTTGTCCTCTCATTGCATCCCTACATTAAATGGCAAGCTGTACCTGAAGCACTTCAGTCATATTATTTTAACACTTCTCACCAGTCGCTGGATTGAGTGGCAGAGGACAGAGAGCTCCATTAGAAGCATGGTGGGTACGTACCCATATTTGTAGAGGGGGCATTTAGAAGAAATCAGCGCAGTGCATTTTTCTTTTGTGCAACTGTCCACCCTGCCTGCACTACCAAATAGTCCCGGTGTGCTCTCGCCCTCGCCTCCATTAAGGCCGCCGACTTGCATTGAGCTAGTGAGCTTTCAGGAGCGCAGCATTTTATTTTGCAGGCACTTACACTCAATGTCCAATTGCACCATCCCCTCGTTGGGCCCAGCTTGGTTCTCAGCCACACACGTCAGGTTGTGCAGGTTGTCCTTGGAGGAAACATTGGTGAGTTGAAGCACCAGATGTACCGAGGAGCCCATGATTGTCTCCTGCAGAAGCAGTCAGGAAGTGAAATCTGAATTCCTCCAGGTATAACAGATACATTGGTCACAAGAGAAAATCTAAACTGAAAAGTAGTTTATGAAAAATACCATTCAAATGTGTTTAGAGGAAAAAGGAATATCTACATGAATACACTTTGCAATGGTAAATTTTTTTTATAAGCAAAGTATAGAAGCAGGAAATTAGAGTTAAAAACTTCTGTAATTACTAAAAAAAGTTTCAATTCAGGTCCTTCCATGTAGATATATATATATAAAATATATATATGGGTGTATGCATATAATTATGCATACACCCACACACGCACACATATACCAATCAT
>NW_015150453.1:230621-232213 GCF_000732505.1 Cyprinodon variegatus | reverse complement strand
AGGAAACCGATGTTCCACTGTCTTTGATATTATTATAGTCTCTGCCCATAAGCGTCTGAAGTGATGCATGTGGAAAAGCGGTTGCGGTAAAGGTAGCTTCTCTATGGGGCTTTTGTTGGGCTAGATGCACATATGTGTGGCTTAGTCATCAAGAGAGTAAAGCTGGACACACTTGAGGCTTCAACTTTATTGGACCCACAATAGGTTGGCAGCGCCCCAAATAAGTTATTGTAATGCTCTTGGCAGCATCAGTGATAAACATGTCTGGTCAGTCCTCTGGTTTTCCCCAATAAACACTCTTCATCATACAGTTTTAATGAAAACGCTAACCTGTTCTTGGTTATAAATTATTCACCACACTGCTCTCACATTGAACCCAGCAAAGGTTGCCTTCTAGAGTAGTAAAAAAGCAGGAAAATAAGATGCTGAAAACTCTAAATTGAGCCCAAACTTTGCTGTGCTGGTTGCAGGGACACAAAAGGTCAATATGTGGTTCTCAAGCTAAATATTGATGCAAAGTAAAAAGTAAAATCTCAGCCTCACAAGACAAGTAAGGAACAAAGTCGGATGTACAAGCTTGAAATCTAGTTTTACAATATTAATAGAATTCCAAATTGAAAACCATTATAGTCTTGGTGTAAACAGTGTTTGACCAACAAGATAATCTCAAAGAAAAACTGCACCACTTTAAAATGATCATGAAAAACGGAACAGCTCTGCTTTTCCTACCTGCAGAACGTAGTCAGAGGCAAGTTCTTTAGTTTGCCATCTCACATTGGGGGTGGGACTTCCTGTCACATGACATTCAAACGTGAGGTTCCCCCCCTCTTGAGTCTTCAGTTGAGATGAGGATATGGTCACTTCAGGCAAACCTGAGATCAGCGAAGAAGACAGGATGAGCCTAACTAGTAAATCAACACTTATTTTACCAACAGTTTAGACAATTTGGAAAACCATTAACAGTGGTTAAAACTATGACTTAAAGGCAAAGCAAATAAAGTTTATATTACCTAGTGTTGTGCCAATGTCATTTTTTGGCACCGATACCATCTGTTTGAAATTGATGTGTGTGTGTATATGTATATGAAGAACTACATACTACTGGGAGGTAAAATAGTTGCCATCATGGTTTTGTCAAGCTGCTGCCTACCTTTGTAAAGCAGGAAAAAGATTAATACAAAGTGAAATTGATGCAAACTGCCCGATACTTGTATCTGTATTGGTGCAACACTAATATTACCTATAAGGGGTTGTTATTTTTAAGCAAAGGCCGAACAAAACACAATGAAAGCAACTAAGCATTGATATGTTTAAAATTGGCAAATCAAGCTTCATATGGCTTAAAACTTTATATATTAATGGAAAATTCCGGTCATATTCAGAATTCAAACTTCTGAAAGTACTTTAGATATGAAATTATTACATACTGTTCAATAAATGATAAGTGTTTTTAATTAAGAGTAATTTTCATTTGAATGAGGCTTCGATGTTTGTCTAAGAACACTACTGCCACCTACTGGTTTGTGACGTCACGGTGCGGTATCGGCTGTTGATCAAGTCCCAGTGCTGTATCGTCCTATTATCCAAGTCAT
>NW_015150453.1:225861-228756 GCF_000732505.1 Cyprinodon variegatus | reverse complement strand
GCCATAAAAATAAGTAGTAAAGTAAAGTAAAAATATCAGAAAAATCTACTTGAGTACAGTAACGAAGTATTTGTACTTCTTTACTTCCCATCTCTGCTTTTTCCACCTCTTATGATCTGTTTTATTTGTAGAGAACATTAGCCTTGTGTGTCGCTGATCTGAATGCTAGCATGACAGCGGAATCACATTTCTTATTCACTTTGGGCTGGTTTGGTTTGAACATTGCTCTCCAAATGCTGGTGGCAACCTTAATGCTGTCCAAAAAAGTAAAAAATCAATCCACTGGATTTTGTTTCCAAGTTTGAAGACATTTCTCTTCCCATCCAGGAAGCTTTTTCAATTCAAAATGTAAGAAAAAGCGTTGAGTTTAAGGATTTATAGAGTAGCCCAACAGAGCCTTGTTTTTGTTTTAAAAAGATGAAAAAACAGTGAATTACGGCGCCCTCAAAGTATTCAGCTGCTAATTGTGGATTACCATTTAGTTCAGTTTATATTATCCTGTCTAAAATTTCTATTTAAAATAAAAGTAGACAGAATCCGTATTGTTTTATGTTCTCTCTACACTGAAAAAAAAATCGAAATCTAGATGAGTAATTTTTTCTTAAAATAAGTGCATTTTTTCTTGAATTGCAGATGCAAGTGAGACACTTTGCCAATGGAACAAGACTATTTACATTTAAAATAAGAAAAAAAAAACAATTGCATCTTATTTTAAGTACATATTATCTAATTACCTTATCTTAAGAGTATAAATCCTCATTCCATTGGCAAGTCATCCCATTTACCTACTCAAATTAAGGGTAAATAAACTTAATTTAAGACATTTTGACCTTTTTCTAGATCGTTTTTGCAGTGTCCCAACACAGAGAGCAAAAGAGAAAAATCACCCTATTCCCTGTGCATTGAAATGTTTTTGTAAAGAATACTTTCTAAAAGTTATTTCACATTATTTAAGGAAAAACATGTGCTTTTGCTATTGTAGTTATGTACAACCTAGAACCTGTATTTTTGTACTTTTTATTAAAAATAAGATTTTTTTTTTGACACCAGGAATGTTTTACTGGTTATCCCTCATCTTTATGATCAAAACAAAATCCATAATGAATGGAATGAGGCTGGTAGGTTGGAGCTGTATTTTATCAGAGCCCATTGATTGATTCTTTTGTGGGGTTCATGGACAGAATCTGAAGTTGAAGTTGGCAGAGTAGGAAGTTGAGCTTTGGGTGGTCGGGGTTGGATTCCTGCTCTTTGCAGACACACAGTTACACTGGAAAAAATCGAAATCTAGATAATTCATTTTTTTCTTAAAATAAGTGCATTTGTTCTTGAATTAAGGAAGTAAAGGTGACATCTTGCCAATGGAACAAGACAATTTACACTTCAAATAAGAAAAAACAATTGCATCGTTTTATTTCAAGTGCATATTATCTAATTATCTGTTTTTAAGAGTAAAAATGCTCATTCCATTGGCAAACTATCTCATTTACTTACTCAATTTGAGGACAAATACAGTTAATTTAAGAAATTTTAACTTGATTCTAGGTTGTTTTTCCAGTGTAGCATCTTTTAGCCCTGAACTTCACCACCTACTGCTGGGATAATGCCTTTTATCATTATAGATTAAAAGATTTAAGTATTAAGAAACAACAACAAAAAGAAATGTAAGAAATTGTTCATTAAAGTCGTTAGAATGGAGAAAAATTTAAAAGCCTCAAAAATGAATAATCAGTTTAAAATCACAGGTATATCTGGGAAACGTAAAAAGAGATGAAATAAGGAATATTGAAAGAATTTTATCTTAACTTCCAGCTATGTTTTTATTCACAATTAAAATAAAGTATTTTGCAGAATTGGAAACTGACTCACAGGTTGAGCAGAGGGAGAAAATGAAACACTCTCCAGCTGATATGTTCCAGGGAGTTGGACGCCAGGTTGCTGTGAAAGAAAAAGAAAACAGAACAAGATTTATTTAACTTGTCAAACAATAATAGAGCTGGAAGTTCTGACCCTGCTTGCCTGAATCTAACAGGTTTTTCAGTAACAGATCAGTCATTTCTCAGCAACAAGATAAGAAGAAGATCAATGGACAGATGTAAACTTCCACTTGCTTACTTTAGGGTTTGAGGAGGAGCGTAAATGTTTCCACAAAGACAAAGTAACATGAGAAACCCCTAAGGAAAATATGCTATTTTCAATCACTGAACTGTGGTGCTGGATTTGAGTCAGTGGAAAGCATTAATGCATCCAAACTGGTTCTGATCAATTACCTTGGCAGGTACTTCAAACCGAGTGGGACCAACAGTCATGAAAACGCTGCCAGCACACCTCTGCTCAGTGCTCAGTACATTAGCTAATTAGTGCTATACAAACAGTTCTTCTTATAGCAACACTGTCTGCTATAACTGGCTAAGGTTTATCCTGTTCTTAGTAATGACTTAGATTAATCAGTAATGATGTTAAATATAATAAAAACCTCAAATAAACATCGATAAACGCTTTTTCTTGTTATAGAAAGTCACTGACTCACGTTTTCCAGCCCAAAAAATTTTCATAAACCGCCTGGATATACGAAATCTCGCTCCCAATTTGAACAAAAGTTTGATTGATCTCTTTTTTACCCATAGACGGCCATCCTAAACTGCCAGATTGGGAAACAACCCAACCTGGCAACAATGCACATAAGACGGGAAACGTCAGCCTTTAGATGCAAAACCCCATCATGCACCGCAACATATTTTTGCAAAATATTCAAACATAAATTCTCCAAATATAAGATGAACAGGTTTGGTTCAAAGATCGCATTTTTGTTTTATTATAATTTAGTTTGTTGCAAGGATTTTACAGTCTGAAGAAGTAGAAAATTACACCATATGCCAACCGTCACAAGGATGTGCA
>NW_015150453.1:220477-225239 GCF_000732505.1 Cyprinodon variegatus | reverse complement strand
GGGAATCCCACGTGGGATTCCCGTGGGATGGGAGTCAGTATTAGTAACGATCACGTGATTGGGACGGTACAGGATTAAACATTAACGGGAGCAGACGGGAGCGGGAGCAAACCAATAGTAACCAAAAAAAACTAGGATCGATGCCAAAAAATAAAATAAAATAGAAAGAAAAAAAATCCAGTACTGGCGCCGCTGTTTTGTAGTACATTATAATGCGAGTCAAAAAAACTACACAACCCAAAAACCAACAGTGCTTCCGCTTCCGTTTTTCACCCGCGCTAAAAAACAACAAATTCAGATTCAATAGCTTTATTGGCAGAAATCTTATTGAAGACAACAAGAATGGGAGTGGAGCAGGAGTGGGAGTCATTCTGAATGGGAGCGGGATGGGAGTGGGAGTAATTTCACCAGGATTGGGACGGGACAGGATTTAGATTTCTACACAATTTTTTTCTGTGGGAGTGGGACGGGACAGGAGTGAAAATCCACTCCTGTGTCGGTCTCTAATGTGCATGACAAGGAAGGGTTATATATACTGCATGCATCATTAAGCTAGTTAACATTGGATTACTTCTTGAGCTCATTGAGTTATTTCCCGTCACCCTCGCACGCTAAAACCTTTTCTACCTGCATTGTAAATAGCAGTTTAGGAGTGGTCACTGAACAAACCAATTAGCAAAACCAACATGTTTCAAGTTATGTATTGAGAGCTTCAGAATACCAATAATAGCTTTCAAAAATTATAACAGAGAGCAACCAAACCACCAGTTTAAAGGCTCTATTAACATCACTAAATTCTGGATTACACTAAAAACGGAGAGTCATATCACAGTTAGCATCCACAACATTAAAATGAAGCAGCTTACAGCCTGACTGTATGTAAGAGCTACATACCCTGTCTTTTAATGTTTTAATTCATCTTAGAAATATGTCTAAGTTTAATAATGTGGAAGAAAAGGTTTTCTTTAAAGCAATTATTGAATAAAACTGGTGTAATGATTACTAAAAATATAGTTATTTAGTATTTGCCAGAGGAAACATCCTCTGGAAAAGAAAACAGGATTTTGAGAAGATACCCACTTATCAATTAATCGTTAATCGATTGATAAAAACATTCAATTTTAGATTAATTCATTATTGATATCTTATGCTCCTGCATCAAACAGAAACGAAACTATCAAAATTGTAAGTAAGAAAACTAAAATAGTTGCATGTTATTTTGCTGGAACCACCAATTTCCTTACTACTATATATATATATATATATATATATATATATATATATATATATATATATATATATATATATATATATATATATATATATATATATATATATATATATAAAATCTGAGGTCTTTCAACCATCTCTTGAAGTTTTGAAAATGGTGAAAGACGTGTAAAAATCCTAAAAAAAAAAAGTCCAAAAGAAGTAAAAACCATAGGATCCTTAGAAAGCCAGCTGAACTACAATAAGAAAATCCATTTCCTTTGAAGAAAAAGGAAGGACCGTTACTGCTCCATCCTAAAACTCATATTTATTTACGTTTACACATAATTTGATCAGATAAATCAAACACTTTGTCCCTGCATGCCGGGGTCTCGCTCGTATTATAACTGCGATTTTTTTGGTCAATCCTCTCAGGCCACTTAAATATCATCACAGCGGAGCTCAAATGATCCTCAGACTTTGAGAGGCTGTAAATAAACCTCCCTCAGAAGATGACAGAAAGCCACACTGGGGAGCGTGTGCATGGAAACCAATACATAATCACTGTGACAGGGCCAAGGGTTCAATTATTTGTTTTCCTTGCTCCCAAAAGTTCATGTCAGATGGGTTAGCCATTGGGGCTTATCCATTACCGGCTCGATTCCTCCTGGAGTCCGCGGGGGGAAGAGCCAAGCCGGGAATAGCAGCTCGATCACTTTTAGCTGCTTTTGAGCAGAAATATTAGCAAATCTGGGAGGTTTGTGTTTAGATGAGAGCAGAAGGAGAAAATGCTTTTACTGATTTGTTTTTTTCCTCTTATTCAGAGCTCATCTGTGGCAGAAACCCCCCACTCTCCCTGCAAGCCTAGCTGGCCCCTCTCCCACAGTGAAATATTGATTAAGTGATAATGGACCCTTAGTGGAGTGTATTTATTATGCATCAGTTGTCGATAATCCGCCAAAGTGAGCGAGTAAAAGGTGACTGGTGGATGTCTTCTCCAATTTCTTGAGCCTCCCAGCTCCCCTCCGCCTTCCCGACCAACATCTCTGGTCCCTTGGAAAAAAAAACGCTTGTCTTTCAGATAAACAACACTGGACATGTTGCACACGCTCAGTAAAACGACGAGGACAAGATGGTGCCGATAAGAGTCAGCTGTTGGTGGATGGATGGATCCGATGGCTTCATTTGATATGTTTCAGTCAAGATGTGAGGCCAGACGGTCCGAAAGGAAAACAAATGAAAACACTATCAATGCGTGTTTCTGAATCCGTTGGTCAAAATGATCCATGATGAAAACTAAGCATTTATTATGTTTTTTTAATGATTTTCACTCTATGGTATATAAGTATTTTGATCACTTTATCATTGTAAATCTTTGATAAGGATTTTATTAGCTAGACCAAGTGGTGGATAAATGTTAAATAATGTCTTCTTTTCATTTTATTCTGCCCAACAGGAAAAGAAAAGTATTTAGTGCGTCGTTATTCAGCCCCCATTCGAATACTTCAAAATTTCTAAACCCTTGATGCCTATTGTTGCTAATTTGCAACAAACCATTTGAATTACGCACACAGCCGTGATAGCATGTGGATTCCCCCAATGTGAGCTATTTCACATTCAGTGTGGACCTAGGAACCTTTGGCAAGCTGCTTTTTGTGTTACAACTGGTTCCTAAAGCCGGGCATACACTACAGTTTTTTCAATCATTGCACGCAGCTACAGCTCACAATGTACGAACAAACCAAAGGGTTTAAAAGTTCACAGCTCGCGATGTATGTTCTCACACTGTGCGACCCGACGCTCTGATGCGAGCTACCTGCTCACACTGTACGTCTAAAAACCACATCGGACTCAGCTCCGCACTCACTAGAGTGAAACGCACTGCCTTGGTAATTTGTGCAATTTTGCCCTGAAAGCCCTAAAAAGAAACAGCAACGATGTATTTGGAGACATGGCTGAGTAAACGTGGCTACTACGGTCTGTCAATTTTACAGAAAGAACTTCATTTCACTCAAACCCCTGCCATGCTTCTGTGTTTTCTTCTAAGAGGAAGAAGAAGAATCTTTGTTTGTGCATGCCTGCTTAGCGACTGAATTTCAAACATGTTTGATTTTCTCCTGACCTTATAATTCCTGATCGGGAGGGGGTGTTGGGATCTAGAGGCTTGTCAACCTTTCTCCACCAGAGGGAGCCTGAGCTCTTCCTCCTGAGGGCGTGAGCTGACTTTTGCACACCTGTTTCCCATCTGCTCATCTAGAGGCCTTCTTAAGGAGGAGGAGGCTGACACTTCCGTGCCAGAGTGTTTGCCAGTAATGGTACCAGCAAACCTGAGCCAGCTAACTCTGATCTGTTTTCCGGATTTTTTTGAGAACCTCTCTGACTCTGTGTTCTTCTGCCTCTCAAATCCTGACATATCTGGTTATCTGTCAACTCCTGGAGAAAACTCTCGCTGCCTGGAACCTGCCTGTCTGCCCTCCTCCTCAGCCTCCGCCTCTGCCCTCAGCCTGCCGATCAGCCTCTGGACCCTCAAGGTTCCCCCCCTGCCGGTCAGAATACCCCCTGAACAGGTATTAACCCAAACCGCTGTTAAACAGCAACTTTCCTGGATCTACTCTAACCAATCTGCCCTCCTCTAGTTGCTTTCCTCCCGTGACCAGCCTGACGAACCAAGACCCAGTTCACATTTCTCTGAAAACATTGTCAATACACCTTTTAACTTTTTCCCCGTCTCTGGAGTGTTTCTGCATGTGGGTTAGAAGATTAGACCCCAACATGACAGGGGGTCGTGAGAGGCTGATCGCCCCTCGTTACCCCCTGTACACTACATGACGCACGCACAACAGGAAAATCGGCCCGAAAAAGGCAAAAAATCGTACAGTGTATGTCCAGCTTTAAGGTGTATGTGATAAATATAGTCATCAATTTTTTTATTTTTAATATTACTATATTTCTATTTATGTCTTAATATACATGAACATTCTATCTATTTAATATAGATAGAATGTTTTTTACATTTAATACATATAAGTTATAAAGTGTTTGTATAAGAGTTTGTCCTGAGTGATCTCTTTTCAGGAAAACAAACCGGAGAGAGAAAACTTCAAGGTTTAGACACAGAATCTACATTTAACACTGCACTAGATGGAAAAAAACATCCTGCAGGATCTTTCAACACCTATTTTTGCATGCAAAAACTTAAAAATGCATCAAGTAGCTGGGTTGAAGTGAGACAGAAAATGGATGGATGGATTTTGCTTTTTTTTTTAGCAGGGACAAGAAACCGATTGGAATTGACTAGAAGGTGGAAAAAAATAAATACAGGAAAAAAGTGACAGTTGAAAGCTAAAAAAAGATCAGGGATTGTGGCAAAGGTTCAACTTTGAACCCCAGTCGTCCTCAGCAGATGGCCGCTCACACTGAGCCTGCTTCTGCTGGAGGTTTCCTTCTGTTAAAAGTGAGTTTTCCTCTCCACTGTCGCTACAAGCATGCATAGTGTGAGGGATTGCTGAAGAGTCAATGAGTCGATGCAATCAACTGGTTTTCCTTAGATAGA
>NW_015150453.1:211998-220110 GCF_000732505.1 Cyprinodon variegatus | reverse complement strand
TATATATATATATATATATATATATATATATATATATATATATATATATATATATATATATATATATAAATACAAAATCTGAGGTCTTTCAACCATCTCTTGAAGTTTTGAAAATGGTGAAAGACGTGTAAAAATCCTAAAAAAAAAAAGTCCAAAAGAAGTAAAAACCATAGGATCCTTAGAAAGCCAGCTGAACTACAATAAGAAAATCCATTTCCTTTGAAGAAAAAGGAAGGACCGTTACTGCTCCATCCTAAAACTCATATTTATTTACGTTTACACATAATTTGATCAGATAAATCAAACACTTTGTCCCTGCATGCCGGGGTCTCGCTCGTATTATAACTGCGATTTTTTTGGTCAATCCTCTCAGGCCACTTAAATATCATCACAGCGGAGCTCAAATGATCCTCAGACTTTGAGAGGCTGTAAATAAACCTCCCTCAGAAGATGACAGAAAGCCACACTGGGGAGCGTGTGCATGGAAACCAATACATAATCACTGTGACAGGGCCAAGGGTTCAATTATTTGTTTTCCTTGCTCCCAAAAGTTCATGTCAGATGGGTTAGCCATTGGGGCTTATCCATTACCGGCTCGATTCCTCCTGGAGTCCGCGGGGGGAAGAGCCAAGCCGGGAATAGCAGCTCGATCACTTTTAGCTGCTTTTGAGCAGAAATATTAGCAAATCTGGGAGGTTTGTGTTTAGATGAGAGCAGAAGGAGAAAATGCTTTTACTGATTTGTTTTTTTCCTCTTATTCAGAGCTCATCTGTGGCAGAAACCCCCCACTCTCCCTGCAAGCCTAGCTGGCCCCTCTCCCACAGTGAAATATTGATTAAGTGATAATGGACCCTTAGTGGAGTGTATTTATTATGCATCAGTTGTCGATAATCCGCCAAAGTGAGCGAGTAAAAGGTGACTGGTGGATGTCTTCTCCAATTTCTTGAGCCTCCCAGCTCCCCTCCGCCTTCCCGACCAACATCTCTGGTCCCTTGGAAAAAAAAACGCTTGTCTTTCAGATAAACAACACTGGACATGTTGCACACGCTCAGTAAAACGACGAGGACAAGATGGTGCCGATAAGAGTCAGCTGTTGGTGGATGGATGGATCCGATGGCTTCATTTGATATGTTTCAGTCAAGATGTGAGGCCAGACGGTCCGAAAGGAAAACAAATGAAAACACTATCAATGCGTGTTTCTGAATCCGTTGGTCAAAATGATCCATGATGAAAACTAAGCATTTATTATGTTTTTTTAATGATTTTCACTCTATGGTATATAAGTATTTTGATCACTTTATCATTGTAAATCTTTGATAAGGATTTTATTAGCTAGACCAAGTGGTGGATAAATGTTAAATAATGTCTTCTTTTCATTTTATTCTGCCCAACAGGAAAAGAAAAGTATTTAGTGCGTCGTTATTCAGCCCCCATTCGAATACTTCAAAATTTCTAAACCCTTGATGCCTATTGTTGCTAATTTGCAACAAACCATTTGAATTACGCACACAGCCGTGATAGCATGTGGATTCCCCCAATGTGAGCTATTTCACATTCAGTGTGGACCTAGGAACCTTTGGCAAGCTGCTTTTTGTGTTACAACTGGTTCCTAAAGCCGGGCATACACTACAGTTTTTTCAATCATTGCACGCAGCTACAGCTCACAATGTACGAACAAACCAAAGGGTTTAAAAGTTCACAGCTCGCGATGTATGTTGATCTACCTGCTAACACTGTACGTCTAAAAACCACGTTGGACTCCGAAGTGAGATGGCGCTGGTTGGACTCGTCTATCCGGAAGCCAAATAATTAGTAGAGGAATATGAAGCTCACTAGAGTGAACGCACTGTCTTGGCAATTCGTGCCATTTTGTGTTGAAAGCCCTAAAAAGAAAATGCGACAACGTATTTGGACAAAGACATGGCTGAGCAAACGTGGCTACTACGGTCTGTCAATTTTACAGAAAGAACTCCATTTCACTCATTGCAGCCCCACCATGCTTCTGTGTTTTCTTCTGAGAGGAAAAAGAAGAAACCTTGTTTGCGCATGCCCTCTTAGCGACTGAATTTCAAACATGTTTGATTTTCTCCTGACCTTATGATTCCTGATCGGGAGGTGATTGATTGCCCCTCATTACCCCCTGTACACTACATGATGCACGACACACCAAGAGGCTGAAAGTCGGCCCGATCGCAAAATTCACGCACGACTGGAAAATCGGCCCGAAAAAGGGCAAAAAATCATACAGTGTATGCCCGGCTTTAGGGTGTATGTGATAAATATAGTCACCAATTTTTAATTTTTAATTTTACTATGTTTCTATTTATATCTTAATATACATAAACATTATGTCTATCTATAGATAGAATGTTTAAAAAAAAACAATTTTACATCAAAGGTTTGAAAAACAAACAAACACCCTAATAAGCAGAGTCCCTTTGTTTAATACTTTGATTTGGATACTGGTGCACGCTGAAGTCAGACGCGTGTCCAGAGGGTTTTCTGCTTCTCTCTATGCAATGCACTCACTGCTGTGCACTGAAGTCTGTTGATTTGAAAGGCTTGTGCCAAAACAGTCAAAGTTCAACATCACTTTTGACAATGTGCGAACTGGCAGGTAATAGAAACTGAGCCATCCAGCCACAAGCCTGAATTCACCAAATTGATATAAAACCCAAGTTTTTATTTGTGGTCGCTGTGGAAACGGAGATCTTTCACAAGCCCAAACTTCTCCATCTTCTCTCTGAACCTAGGGTTTTGTGCACCTACACTGCAAAAAACATCTAAAAATTTGGGAAAAATGTCTTAAATTAAGTGTATTTACCATTAATTTGAGTAAGTAAATGGGATAATTTGCCAATGGAATGAGTATTTTTAGTCTTAAAATAAGATAATTAGATAATATGTACTTGAAATAAGTCAATGCAATTGTGTTTTCTTATTTTAAATGTAAATTGTCTCGTTCCATTGACAAGGTGTCTCAATTACCTCCTCAATTCAAGAAAATTGAGTCATTGGGTCACCAGTGCTGTTCAACCCATTATGAAACCAATAACCTCCTAAAACATGACTGTCCACCTTGGACAGCATGAACTAGAGTAGCAGCCTACAGGGACATGGTTTTACATAGTTAATTGGCTTCTCTAAATTCTCCTTAGGTGTGAGTGTGTGTGTGAATGGTAGTTTGTCTCTGTCTTGCCCTGCGATGGACTGGTGACCTGTCCAGGGTGGACCCCGCCTCTCGACCGTAGACAGCTGGAGATAGACACCAGCGCCCTTCGCAACCCCAGCAGGGTTGAAGCGAGACAGAAAATGGATGGATGGATTTTGCTTTTCTTCAGCAGGGACAAGAAACAGATTGGGATTGACTATAAGGTGGAAAAAAATAAATACAGGCAAAAAGTGACAGTTGAAAGCTAAAAAAAGATCAGGGATTGTGGCAAAGGTTCAACTTTGAACCCCAGTCGGCCTCAGCAGATGGCCGCTCACACTGAGCCTGGTTCTGCTGGAGGTTTCTTCCTGTTCAAAGGGAGATTTTCCTCTCCACTGTCGCTACAAGCATGCTTAGTGTGAGAGATCGCCTTCGAGTCAATGAGTCGATGTAATCAGCTGGTTTTCCTTGGATAGAAAACTTTGAATCAATCTGACTGGATGATCTGGTTGAACTGTAAAGTGCCTTGAGATGACGTGTGTTGTGAATAAACAGAAATGAACAGAATTGAATTGAACTTCATACTGGACAACAACATAAAACACTCTGCCAAAGCAACAGAAATTATTTCCATCATGGCATGTCCATCTGTTTAAGTGGCTGAAGGTCCAAACCAAAATACCCCCAAGAATCTGCAAAAAGACAAATCTTTAAGAAGAAAGTGGAGAGTTTCCCCAGAATGGAAAACATGTTCAACCTGTAGACGTGCAAAGCAGCTGGAGCAACAAGCCAGAACGACCTGCTGCAACAGAAGGACCCATAGGAGCCGCTGATGTTCAGTCTCTTCACATACAAGTACCACTTCCTGTCGGTGTAAAATCATGTTTAAATTCATCATTGTTTGAGTAAATTTTATACAGATTTTAATGGCAATGAATACTGCTGAACAAAAACAGTTAAAACTATGACTTTTTCTAACCATTGCATTAGAGGATTTTTTTTCTGTCTGGGAACTATTAATTGTTTTGGTGCCCCCCCCCCCCTCCTTTTTTCTTTGCATTCCTAGTTGATTAATTCAGAAATATTTCAAATATGAACATTAAAGAGATGACAAGCAAATAGAGCAAAACCACAGCATATATGGATAGATAGCTCCTCTTTCTCAGCCAAAACACTTACACATACTGCAGCTTGAGGTTTCTTTGAAAAGCATTTGGAGAGATTAGCCTCAGTTTACACGATGTGATGGTGCTGGAATGGAAAACAGAAAACAATTTTCAGAAATTCAGAGGAATCTTAAACCTAAATGAATCCACCAGGCTTTCCTTTGTTTGAACCAGAGGTGGGTAGAAAACAAAAACATTTTACTCATGCAAGAGTAACACTACTTCATCATATGTTGTCATATTTAAGAGTAAAAAAGGATTCGACCCAAGTATTCCAAAAAATGTTAACAATCCACTGGAGACGTTTCACTTCCCAGCTTTTTCAATTCAAAATGTCAGAAATAGCGTTGAGTTTGAGGGTTTATAGAGTGAACCAAAAACAAAGGCTTGTTTTGGCTTAGAAAACATACAAATAGAACAGGAAGAATGGGTCCATCCCTTTGGAAGGGGGGTCGTTGGGGTTCTTTTTTTGCCTGCAATACCTGATACCTGTCTATGTCTCTGAAAGGGGGTCCTTAGAGGGAATTATTGGAGTAAAAATATTCCTAACAGTACATTTTTGTTAAAGAATTATCCAAGTAAATGTAACTAGTTACTCCCCACCTCTGGTTTAAACGCACCCAACTTTTATTGCACTGTAATACTAACTTAAGTCAACATGGAAGATATTGGGCAAATACATTCAATTTTGCATTGTTGAAAGAAACATAAGAACAGAGATTTACAGTAATGACAACAGGAGGTGATTTATTTGACTTCACCATTAGAACTTTATCCTAAGTTTAATTAGAAGACATGTGAAGCACTTACAGATTTCTCAGCTCTCTGTAGAAAACAAGGTCAGTCTCTGTAATATTCTCCAGATCTGCTTGGTTTTCAATGTAGCTAAAAAAAGGAAAAAGGAAAGATGGGAAATTAAGAGTTACAATACAATTAGTCATGACCAAAAGCATTTGCTGTTGCTTGAGTAAATTTATTGTAAAATGACTTAAAGATTAAACCAAAGATATAATAAATATGCACTGGAAAAAGGATCTAGAAATACGTAAAAAATTCTTAAATTAAGTGTATTTACCCTAAATTTGAGCAGGTAAATGAGATAGTTTGCCAATGGAATGAGCATTTTTACTCTTAAAATAAGATAATTAGATAACATGCACTTGAAATAAGACAATGCAAATGCGTTTTCTTATTTTAAGTGTAAATTGTCTTGTTCCTTTGGCNGATTTACCTACTAAAAATAAGGCTAAATATATTTAATTTAAGATATTTTTTTACTTCTTTCTAGATTGTTTTTGCAGTGTAGTTAGTTTGCTATCATTTTCATTTATACACTAAAACCCTGGAGAATATGCTTAAACAAAATAAGTTATGTGGTTTCCATAAGTTTGATCTATTTTAGGCTCAGTAGCAGAAAAACTCTAAAATCTAATCTCACAATCTCTTCTAGCCTAACTGTGGAAGAACAAGGCGGCAAATTTGGAGACATAAGTTAACGTTTACTTATTTTTAAGTTTAACTTGATTTTACTGTTAGAATTCAACTATGACCTAAGTGTTTTTTTTAAATTACGTCTCCAAATTATTCATTCATTGACTTAAACTCTCTTAAACTCTAGACGTGCAAAGCAGCTGGAGCAACATCCTTAATAGACCTGCTTAAATTTATCGTTGTTTGAGTAAAAATGTTCATATAGATTTTAATGGCAATGAATACTGCTGAGCAAAAACAGTTAAAACTATTTTCTAATCTTTGAATTAGAGGACATTTTTTTTCTGGGAACAATTAATTGTTTTGGTGCCCCCCCACCATCACCCCTCCTTTTTTGTTCACTGCAAAAACGATCTAGAAATAAGTCAACATTTCTTAAATTAAGTGTATTTCTCCTTATTCTAAGTATGTAAATACGATAGTTTGCCAATGGAATGAGTATCTTTACTCTAAAAATAAGATAATTAGAGAATATGCACTTGAAATAAGACAATGCAATTGTGTTTTCTTATTTTAGGTGTAAATTGTCTTGTTCCATTGGCAAAATGTCTCTTTTACCTCCTCAATTCAAGAACAAATACACTTATTTTAAAAAAAAATTACTGATCTAGATTTAGATTTTTTCCAGTGTTTGCAATGTTAGTTGATTAATTCAGAAAGACTTCAAATATGAACATTAAAGAGATGACAAGCAAATAGAGCAAAACCACAGCATATATGGATAGATAGCTCCTCTTTCTCAGCAAAAACACTTACACATACTGCAGCTTGAGGTTTCTTTGAAAAGCATTTGGAGAGATTAGCCTCAGTTTACACGATGTGATGGTGCTGGAATGGAAAACAGAAAACAATTTTCAGAAATTCAGAGGAATCTTAAACCTAAATGAATCCACCAGGCTTTCCTTTGTTTGAACCAGAGGTGGGTAGAAAACAAAAACATTTTACTCATGCAAGAGTAACACTACTTCATCATATGTTGTCATATTTAAGAGTAAAAAAGGATTCGACCCAAGTATTCCAAAAAATGTTAACAATCCACTGGAGACGTTTCACTTCCCAGCTTTTTCAATTCAAAATGTCAGAAATAGCGTTGAGTTTGAGGGTTTATAGAGTGAACCAAAAACAAAGGCTTGTTTTGGCTTAGAAAACATACAAATAGAACAGGAAGAATGGGTCCATCCCTTTGGAAGGGGGGTCGTTGGGGTTCTTTTTTTGCCTGCAATACCTGATACCTGTCTATGTCTCTGAAAGGGGGTCCTTAGAGGGAATTATTGGAGTAAAAATATTCCTAACAGTACATTTTTGTTAAAGAATTATCCAAGTAAATGTAACTAGTTACTCCCCACCTCTGGTTTAAACGCACCCAACTTTTATTGCACTGTAATACTAACTTAAGTCAACATGGAAGATATTGGGCAAATACATTCAATTTTGCATTGTTGAAAGAAACATAAGAACAGAGATTTACAGTAATGACAACAGGAGGTGATTTATTTGACTTCACCATTAGAACTTTATCCTAAGTTTAATTAGAAGACATGTGAAGCACTTACAGATTTCTCAGCTCTCTGTAGAAAACAAGGTCAGTCTCTGTAATATTCTCCAGATCTGCTTGGTTTTCAATGTAGCTAAAAAAAGGAAAAAGGAAAGATGGGAAATTAAGAGTTACAATACAATTAGTCATGACCAAAAGCATTTGCTGTTGCTTGAGTAAATTTATTGTAAAATGACTTAAAGATTAAACCAAAGATATAATAAATATGCACTGGAAAAAGGATCTAGAAATACGTAAAAAATTCTTAAATTAAGTGTATTTACCCTAAATTTGAGCAGGTAAATGAGATAGTTTGCCAATGGAATGAGCATTTTTACTCTTAAAATAAGATAATTAGATAACATGCACTTGAAATAAGACAATGCAAATGCGTTTTCTTATTTTAAGTGTAAATTGTCTTGTTCCTTTGGCAACATGTCTATTTTACACTGCAAAAAATCTAAATCTAGATAAGTCATTTTTTCTTAAAATTAGTGCATTTGTTCTCGAATTGAGGAGGTAAAAGAGACATTTTGCCATTGAAACAAGACAATTTACACTTAAAATAACAAAACACAATTGTATTGTCTTATTTCAAGTGCATATTATCTAATTATCTTATTTTAAGAGTAAAATTACTCATTCCATTGGCAAACTATCTCATTTACCTGCTCAAATTAAGGGTAAATACACTTAATTTAAGAAATTTTTACTTATTTCTAGATCGTTTCTGCAGTGCACTTGTGTTTTCGTATTTAATTGTCTTGTTC
>NW_015150453.1:207321-210546 GCF_000732505.1 Cyprinodon variegatus | reverse complement strand
CCCTTGATTTGAATAAGTAAATTTGACAATATGCCAATGGAATGAGCATTTTTACCCTTAAAATAAGATAATTAGATGAAATGCACTTGAAATAAGAAGATGCAGTTGTGTTTTCTTAATTTAAATCTAAATTGTCTTGTTCCATTGGCAAAATGCCTCTTTAATCTCCTCAATTTAAGAAGAGATGCACTTATTTTAAGAAAAATTACTTATCTAGATTTTGATTTTTTTCAGTGGAGGATCACATAGAACTTCTGAAGCTAGAGCACAGCGAAGAGCCACTGCAGGCTGAGGCTGCACAGTTGACCTGCAATCCATTTCAGGTTTAATGGGTAAATGGTCCGCCCTTATAGAGCGCTTTAACAAGTCGAAGGATTCTAACCTACATTGTAGCCACAGCTGCTCTGGGGCTCCCTGACAGAAGGCACTCTGACCACTACATCAGACTGCGGTTGGTCAGGATTACGCTTACATATCCTGCACATTTAGGTGATCAGCTTATAGAAAACATACTCATGATGGCAAACATGCTGAATGGACTCCACCTGTTCACAAATGCTTTCAACTGTCACTTTTTTCCTGTATTTATTTTGTTCCACCTTCTAGTCAATTCCAATCTGTTTCTTGTCCCTGCTAAAAAAAAAAGCAAAATCCATCCATCCAAATCTAGATAAGTAATTTTTTTCTTAAACTAAGTGCATTTGTTCTTGAATTGAGGAGGTAGGTGAGACACTTTGCCAATGGAACAAGACAATTTATATTTAAAATAAGAAAAAGGAACTGCATTGTCTTATTTCAAGTGCATATTATACAATTACCTTATTTTAAGAGTAAAATACTCATTCCATTGGCAAATCATCCCATTTACCTACTAAAATAAAGGTTAAATACACTTGATTTGAGACATTTTTACTTATTTCTAGATCATTTTTGCAGTGTGTGGCTACACTGCAAAAAAAGAAAACTCAATAAGTAATTTTTTCCTTAAAATAAGGGCATTTTTTCTTGAATTTAGGAGATAAGTGAGACACATTGCCAATGGAACAAGAAAATTTAAATTTAAAATAAGAAAAAGTAACTCTATTGTCTTATTTCAAATGAATATTATCTAATTTTCTTATTAAAAGAGTAAAATACTCATTCCATTGGCAAATCATCTGATTTACCTACTAAAAATAAGGCTAAATATATTTAATTTAAGATAATTTTTTACTCCTTTCTAGATTGTTTTTGCAGTGTAGTTAGTTTGCTATCATTTTCATTTATACACTAAAACCCTGGAGAATATGCTTAAACAAAATAAGTTATGCACTGCAAAAACGATCTAGAAATAAGTACAAATTTCTTAAATTAAGTGTATTTACCCTTAATTTGAGTAGGTAAATGAGACAGTTTGCCAATGGAATTAGTAATTTTACTCTTAAAGTAAGATAATTAGGTAATGTGCACTTAAAATAAGACAATGCAGTTGTTTTTTCTTCTTTTAAATGTAAATTGTCTTGTTCCATTGGCAAAATGTCTCTTTTACCTCCTCAATTCAAGAAATAATGCACTTATTTTAAGAAAAAAGGACTTATCTAGATTTTCATTTTTTGCAGTGTGTGGTTTCCATAAGTTTTACCTATTTTAGGCTCAGTAGCAGAAAAACTCTTACACTGCAAAAACGGTCTAGAAATTAGTAAAAATGTATTAAATCAAGTGTATTTACCATTCATTTTAGTAGATAAATGGGATGATTTGCCAATGGAATGAGTATTTTTACTCTTAAAATAAGATTATTAGATAATATGCACTTGAAATAAGACAATGCGGTTGCTATTTCTTATTTTAAATGTAAATTGTCTTGTTCCATTGGCAAAGTATCTCACTTACCTCCTCAATTCAAGAACAAATGCACTTAGTTTAAGAAAAAATGACTTATTTAGATTCCCATTTTTTGCAGTGTAAATCTAATCTCACAATCTCTTCTAGCCTAACTGTGGAAGAACAAGGCTGCAAATTTGGAGACATAAGTTAACGTTTACTTATTATTAAGTTTAACTTGATTTTACTGTTAAACAGAGTTCAATATTGACTTACGTAAGTATTTTTTTAAATTACGTCACTTTAACTCTATCAGGCCACCCCTGTAATAGCATTAAGCCCTCCCTAGGGGGCGCATCCCCTACTTTAGGTAGACAAACATTTTACTATTAAATCATTAGAGGAAAAAAATCTTTTTTTGCAGCTTCTCTGCTTACATTTTTTGAGGTAGAGACACCTCAGATCAAAATAAGTTTTTTTAAAAATGGATTGATTTCATCGCAGTCTTCATGAGTAAGATTGATTCTAATTGAGATCAAATCTCAGGCATCAGAGATCGCTGCAGATTTAATGATACGATACAAGCACCTGCCTTCTGTCGCCACCGGTCATAGAGGCGGAGTGCATTTTCACTGATCTGATTGAACTGTCTCTATAAAGTGCCTTCAGATGACATGTGCTGTGATTTGGTACAGTATCGACCATCTGAACCAAACTGAATCAATGAAGCAGGCTGCTGGATAGATATTTGTGAAGTTAAATATATGTGCTATTGCAGTTTTTACAACATTTCCAGTTATTTTAAATTCTGCAACCTCTGAGGGCTGTGCCACATGCATTAACTGACTAAATCTATAAACATTAGTGTTGTTATGCAGTAGTGTTTAGTGCATAGGTACATAATTATCCTAAAAAATGACATCATCATCATCAGGCTGATGGAAAAATCGAATATCCAGCTGTATAGTTCCTTTAGAGATATTTGCCGCCATCTAAATTGTCTTTTCTCCTGACATGCAGCCTGAATCTCTACGACTCTGCTACTAAACTGTTTGCATTTTGGGACAGATGGTTTGAGAGAGGAGTGAAGAAGTCTTTTATATCAGTAGAGAGAAACCAACCCAAACACTTCAAGTTTCAACTTTTTACAAACCCAGTTTAGAGCCTGATGCCCAGTCAGCATCAAAATAATTCACATCTCCTTTGAATTGGATTTCAGATGAGCTGAACGGCTTTTTCCATCATGATCTGGCCTGTTTGCTCCCCCTTAATTGGTTATTTCTCTCACCTGTTGTTTTCCCTCCCTGCCTCAATTATCATTTATTCCCCTCACCTGTTTCCTCTGGTTTATATTCAGTTCAGCCTGACCTTTCACTGCCAGATCATTACTTGTCTTTCTGTTTAGCCTAGGGTGACCATATT
>NW_015150453.1:204551-206386 GCF_000732505.1 Cyprinodon variegatus | reverse complement strand
TTTATTGAACTTTCCTACTGACTGTCTCTCCTTGAATACTGGGTCCATCTGTCCTCTGTTCATGACATTTTCCAGTCAGCATAAACTCTGGGACTTCTCCCTCAACAGCTCGTTACAGCGAAGAGTGGAACGTTGTCAACCGTGAGATTTAAAATCCATTTGTTTTGTTCCTTCAGACCTTTTTAAAATGGATGACATGTTAGAGTATAAAATAGAGGAAAGAAATGATCAGTTAACATAGAGGCGAAAAAGCACCACTACTTACTCTGCAACCTTCAGTTTATACAAGGTTTACATTGAAACTTTTCAAGGCCTTTAAATTCAGACCCTGAATTTGAGATAAAAGCAGAGTTTGAACTGAAAAGCAGGTTTGCTTCAGATAACAAGGATAAAGATGTTGCAGATGAAAAGGAGAGTAAAAGTCTAAACAGCTGAGAAACACGACGTGGTTTAAGCTGCATTTTCCACAGCAGGTAACAAAAGCCAGCAGAAAATCGGACCAACCAGCAGGAAATAGTAGAACACACTGGATCCAACCTTCTAATGTAACAAGGACTTGTTGTTAAATGTGGCATTTAAGCAAAGCATTACAAACAGATAAGATATTGATCAACTCTATTACTGCAAAGCATCCAGGTCATTTAGTAGGGGTGTGCATTGGCACTGCCCTCATGATTCGATTCAATTCGATTCTACGATGCATTGCGATTCATTGCGATGCATCAAAATCCCATTGACTTCGTAAAATCCGAAATGTGCCCAGATATCAGCTTTCCAAGCTTTTGGTGCATTTTTAATTAGGCCTACCCGGCTATCGCGGTCATCTCCCTCCGCCTCAGCCATCTTGATTGTTGTTGGCATGCCCCCGGAAGTAATTGGAACTTCACAACTTGTCCATTTGAGGCCAGAAAATAAACAGTGACATAAACGATTATGGCACATTGCCACATCGATGCTGAATCGTGCATGCCCCGCATTGCAATGCATCGCTGAATCGATTATTGTTGACACCCATATCATTTAGCTATTGAAAAAAAAAAAAATAAACTTCTTTTTGCAGTGCTGCAGAATCCAAATCATCAGCCCTCCTCCACCGTGTTTGACACAAGGCATGAGGTTAATTTTTTTTTCTTTAAGTCCTGTAGTCCAGCTCCTTTTATAGATGTGCACACGATGTTGATAAGTTTTAGTTCATATTGGACAATGACTTACATCCTCTCCACGACTCACTGATCCAGCAGACGAGCTCCTTCAGCAGAAGACTCCTCCTACCTAGATGCACCACAGAGCGCCACAGGAAATCATTCCTACCTGTGGTCATCAACCCCCCTCTAAAATTGACATTTATGCACTATTTTTGCACGCCACATATTACTTTACTTGGATTTATCACTTTACTTGGATTTTCACTTTATTTGATTTAGTTTTTACATATGCATAGATATATGTACAGATATATATACAGAAGAGCTATATGTGTATATATTGTATATATTTTTATTCTTATTTTTTTTTTTTAATCTTTATTATATTGTATAGTTGGATATGTGTATATATTATATAAAACTGTAAGTGGAGCGTGTAACAAAAGTAATTTCCCTCTGGGATTATTAAAGTACACTGGAAAAAAATCAAAATCTAGATAAGTCATTATTTCTTAAAATAAGAGCATTTGTTCTTGAATTAAGAAGCTAAAAGAGGATTTAGCCAATGGATCAAGACAATGTAGATTTAAAATAAGAAAACACAATTTTATTGTCTTATTTCAAGTGCATGTTATCAAATGATCTAATTTTAAGAGTAAAAATACTCCTTCCATTGGCAAACTACCTCAT
>NW_015150453.1:202524-203660 GCF_000732505.1 Cyprinodon variegatus | reverse complement strand
GTTAAAATTATGCCAAAAGTGTGCATGTGTAATAAAAACGCTCGTACATAAATTGCTCTCCACATACATTCTGAATGTTTTATGCTTGCAGATTCTAACAGCTATTAACCTGAAGATGCTTTGCTAACGTTACTATTCACAGCCAGGCGTGAATACCCGATACGTTCCGGAAGCACGATCCGTTCTGCGCATGCGCCATCATCCCATTTCCCAAAGGGCATCCAGATATACATCCGGGTCGCCCTCGATTTTATTTTTTTAAAACAACCTAAATTATGCTTTTTCCTCGCCAAAATAGTAATCGTACTAAAATATAACGTGTTTAAGGTTAATAATGTATTTCCTAAGAAAATAAATGCATTCAAATTCTGTTTTACGCTGGAAAAAAAATCAAAATCTAGATAAGTCATTTTTTTCTTAAAATAAGGGCATTTGTTCTTAAATTGAGAAGGTGTAACAGACATTTTGCCAATGGAACAAGACAATTTACATTTAAATAAGGAAACACTATTGCATTTTTATTATTTCGAGTGCATTTTTATCTAAATATCTTATTTTAAGAGTAAAAATACTCATGCCATTGGCAAATCATCTCATTAACCTACTAAAATTAAGGGTAAATGCACTTAATTTGAGACAGTTTTCTTATTTCTAGATCGTTTTTCCAGTGTATCACTCGTCTCTGCCCGATTTGCAATGAAAACGGGATTTCTACGTTACTACTGGTAGCTAACTTTTTCGGCTTTGGATTTAAACATAAATCCATTTTTCTTAGCTTTATGTTTTCCTTTCATATTAACCTTATTCTATAGAGTGCATAATCTAAAATGCAGATAAACATGGTTTAATCATGTTTTGCCGGACTGCTCTGAGCATGTCCGATGGTGACGTCAGAGAAGCAGTTTAACGAAGACAATGTAAAACGCATCAAAATTGTCTGACAGAAATCATAAAACGGTTCTTTTAAAATATTTATTAGCATTCTTTAATGAGTTAATGATAGAAATAAGTAATTTTAGTCCCATAATTACATTATTTATGGACACCTGGATATATACACTGCAAAAATGATCTAGAAATAAGTAAAAATTTCTTAAATTACCTCTTACACCCTAAGGGGGTATAAATAAATTTCT
>NW_015150453.1:188719-201154 GCF_000732505.1 Cyprinodon variegatus | reverse complement strand
TGCATTTTAGCTAAATATCTTATTTTAAAAGTAAAAATACTCATTCAAATGGCAAATCATCTCATTTATGTACTAAAATTAAGAGTAAATTCACTTAATTTGTGAAATTTTTACTTATTTCTAGATCGTTTTTCCAGTATATTCATTTTCTCTGCAAAAAAAGTTGAATTTAATCTTTAAAACCTAAAATATAAGATAATTATCAGAAAATGCAACGCTTTTACTAAAAGTTTCGTTGAATATTGAAAGCATTCATTTATTTTAATAGGCATATCTGTACATTTATTACAAATGTTCTTTTCACTTGTGTCTGATTGTAAAAGTCAGGTTTTTTTTAAGAGCAAAACCATCACAGTGACGATGTATGACAGTTATTCTTAAAATAAATATATTTTCCTGTTTTCAGCAGGTAAATAAAACAATTTACCAAAAAATTAAGAACCATCATCTTATTTCAGATACATAATATTTAATAGTCTTATTTTCAGAATAGTAATATCAATTCTAGTAGCAGCAAAACAGGAACTTTCAGCTCACTCTTACTTTAGTTTTTGCAGTGCCCGTTTTTTATGTATAAATAGAACTTGTTGGTTCCCTTTTTTGATTTATTGTTTACATCTGAAGATAGATTTAATCATTTTCCCCATCTGTTAATGCCAACTTATTGGTAATATTGACATTCATTGCAAGAAATGTAGTTGTAAATGTGTATTTTTCATTGTTTTCAAAAGATAAACAAGACATTTACCAATGGAATAAGTGCATCATATCTAATTATCTCAATTAAAGTGGAAAAACTCCAGATTTTATATATAGATCATTCTATTTAAATGCTCAAAATAAGGGAAAACATACAAGAACTTTAAAATCTGCTTTTGCAGTTCTTAAAAGTTGGACTTTTTTCATATCTTCATCTCGTTCTCTAACCCCGATGCTTTAATTTTCCAAAGCTTTCTCAAATCCATGACTATAAATAAGGTTGACTAAAGGCTCAGTCTGTAATTCTTTCACTCCGAAGTGTGAAGAGTAGACGGGGAATATAAAAGGATTGGTCGAATAAAGATATTCTCTGTAGCGTACTTGCTGTACTTTAAGCAGATGGCATTGTTTCAAGTTTCCACTTCCCTGTTTGTCAGCTGCCACACACAAGACGTTTATATGCATGTTTGATTGACCCACGCTGCAGTAATGTGATTACAGGGCAGGTGGGCCCAGGATCGCCCGTCGGCCTTACTTATTGGATTGAGCCAAGTGGGTTGTATATCATCTATTGTTCCTGGGTGGGGGCATTGCCTGGCAATTCACAAAATTGAATTTATAACTCTGTGTATGATAAATTTCGGCCTCTGTTCTGCAGTTAATGGGCCCTTGTTTGTTCCACGCATCGCCTTGATTTCCCTGCACTGCCAATACTGAGAAGTGTTGCTGTTTGCTGGCATGTAGGAGCAGCTCGGTAAACAGAAGCCTGCTCTCGTATTGATTGAACATCTGCGAGAGACGGTTGAGCTTGAGCTCTGCGAAACGGCAGCAGATACAAGGAAATACCTCAGAGGTAGGCGAGAGAAAAGGAGGAAGGAAAGAGAAAGAGACTGGCATATAGGAGAAAAGAAACTGGCAGCAAATTGACTTGCTCTGCTGAAAAAAAAAAGTGTTTCACAAATGTAGTTCCTTCTTAACAAGTGCTAATTGCTTGGATCCAGGTCCAGGAACAAAGAGAGAACAGCGTGTCGGTGCAGAGAGTGACATTTAGTTTTCCATGCTGGAGCTGATGGTGGGTTGCTTAATAATACAGCAGCTCTCTTCAAATCACAGGTGGTCACTTTGGGCTGCTTTTTACAGGCAAAAGTTTTAAAAAGCCGACTCTGAATAAGAGTCCTACGCTGCCGAGCTGGAGGTCTCCAGTCTTAGTCGGGTTTTATTCAAACATATTCCCACTGCAGTTAATCTGTCCATCAGCCGGGTGATTATAGAAACAGGCCAAATGTTTGACTACAAAAATGCACCAACATCTATGTAAACCGACCATTGCACTGAAACATTCAGACAAAGAAGTTACACTTAAGCAACAAATGTTTCTAAGCGTACCGTTTTCTGTAAATTGCACCATTTTCAAACGTAAATGGTTCTTGTTTTGTTGTTTTTTCATGTTTTCTTTTTTAACTTAACAGCCTGTTCAGTGCGATGGGACTTTATCAAAGTAAAAGAAAGTTTAAACATTACAAAAAGTCTTAAAATCTTCCAAAAAGTCTTTCTGATCTTGTTTGGAGATCGATATACTTAACAAGAGCAGATTATAAAAGATTAATGATCTTAATCTGACGTAAAATAAGTGCAGTAATCTGCCAGTGGGGTGAGAGAACTGCACTTAGTGAGACTTCATGATTTCAAGAAGTCTCACCAAGTGCAACTGGCAGATTATTGTAGAATATTCTGAAAACGAGATTAATAATCTTACAGATTCCGCTCTTGCTTTGTATAGAAATCTAAAAACAAGTTAAAGACTGTTTGGCTTGAAATAAGATTATAAGACTTGGTTGATAGATTCTGTTGAAGCAGAAGTTGAATATTTAGATGTAGTTTCATACTGTAAAAGTACAAATTCTGAACTATTAATCCTTTAACCGAGGCTTTCTTTAGTAAATCAGATCAGAAATCGTATTAATACAAAGAAGCAACACTTCTGAATCAATATTTGGTGCTGGTTCATCATGACAGAAGGCTGTAAAATGGAAATCTGAGAAACTCAATTTTTCTTCACTTAATTCAAGCAATAAAGTAATCCAATTTACCAATGGAATGAGATTATTTTAATTTAAAATAACAAACAAAACATATGAACTTATTCCATGTCCACATCTATTTAGTTTTTAAGAGCAAAAAATCTTGCAGAGGAGACACGACCTTTAAATGAGGACCTTCCCATAAAGGTCAAAAGATTAATCTACCAGGTTTATTTTTTTTCCGCATCTTATCTTTTACATCCAACATATTTCTTATTTTATGACTTCATACTTAAACTTTACTTTCATTGTCTTATTTTATACTTTTAATTTTATAAAAAAAAAAAAAAAAAAAGACAAGTCTGGTCATGACAAGCTCCATACACTGCAAAAAATGAAGTGTGAATAAGTCTTTTTTTCTTGAAATGAAGGGATCTTCCCTTTACATGGGAAGGTAAGTAAGACAATTTGCAAATGGAAAAACATAAAATGAGAAAATTACAGCTGCATTATCTTATTTCAAGGGTATAATATCAAATTATCTCATTTTGAGGAGAGAATCAATAGTTCTTTTAGCAGGTTATCCTGTTAATCTTCTCAAATTAAGAGCAAATACGCTCATTTTACGAAATCTCACATCGTTTTACACTGGAAAAAATGATCCAGAAATACACATTTCTTGAATTAAGTGTATTTACTCTTGAATAGGTAAATTAGATACTTTGCTAAAAGAATTAGTATTTTTACTCTTAAAATAAGATAATTAGATAATATGCACTTGAAATAAGACAATGCAATAGTGTTTACTTATTTACACTGCAAAAACGATCTAGAAATAAGTCAAAATGTCTTAAATTAACTGTATTTACCCTTGATTTGAGTAAGATAAGATGTTTTGCCAATGGAAGAGAATTGTTACTCTTAAAATAAGGTAATTCGATAATATACACTTGAAATAAGACAATGAAATAGTTTTTTTCTTATTTTAAATGTAAATTCTCTCGTTCCATTGGCAAAGTGTCTCACCTACCTCCTCAATTCGAGAAAAACGCACTTTTTTAAAGAAAAAATGACTTATCTAGATATCGATTTTTCCCAGTGTATATCTAAATTGTCTTGTTCCATTGGCAAAATGTCATTTATCTACTCAATTCATGAAACAAATCCACCAATTTAAGAAAAAATTACTTATCTAGATTTAGATTTTTTCCAATGTAGGTCAGTTTTTGCAGTGTACTACCAACCTCCTCTTCCTTTGCCTAAACTTGTCATATTCGTTCAACTTGGTTAGAGCTTGTTTTGCCTTGAGATCAACTTTTAAAGGAGATGCAAGACCAAATATTGCTCTATTTTACTCAAACAAAAAGCTTTTGGTCAAGATTAGAGATGAAAGGTTTCATGTGGTTTTGTGAGGAATTATTCTAGATAAAACTAGATGATATTTCATTTCTCACTAGGTTTTCTCTTTCCACCATCAGCAACCCAATAATAAACCCCATCTCTCCTCTATAGCAGTATTTTCCCCTTAATCTCAGCAGGCTGATAAATGAGCTGCCAGTGGCATCACTATTTTAATTCAGTTGTGTTATTGTTTCTTATATTAAGCATAAATCTGTTCATTCCAATGCCGAAGTGTCTTACCTACCTGCTCAAATCAATGGAAAATACAAACATTATACACTGCAAAAACAATATAAACAAGTAAAATATTCTTCAGTTAAATGTATTTACCCTTAATTTGAGTAGAGAAATAAGATTTTTTGGGGTATTTTCACTCTTAAAATAAGTTAATTAGATTAGATTAGAATTGTTTTTCTTATTTCAAATTTAAATAGTTTTGTTCCATTGGCAAAGTGTTTCACTTACCGCCTCAATTCAAGACAAAATGCATTTATTTTAAGAAAAGATTACTTATTTAGATTTCAATTTTTTGCAGTGTAGGAAAACTTTACTTACTCCACACTGGAAAAATGATCTAGAAATAAGTGCAATTTATTTTTTATTAAGTGTGTTTACCCCTAATTTGAGTAGGTAAATGAGATAGTTTGCCAATTGAATGAGTATTTTTTCTCTTAAAATAAGATAATTAGATAATATGCACTTGAAATAAGACAATGGAATTGTGTTTTGTCTTATTTTAAGTGTAAATTGTCTTGTTCCATTGGCAAAATGTCTCTTTTACCTCCTCAATCCAAGAACAAATACACTTATTTTAAGAAAAAATGACTTGTCTAGATTTTGATTTCTTTCCAGTGCAGTTTTAATTTTTGCAGTGCAAATAACTTTAAACTCCAAAATGAACCCACAACTCTCAATAAAGTCACTCTGAGCAAAAACAGGGAAAAATTGGGATTCAGGGACAATAGAAATGAACTTTAAAAAGCAACTTTAAAGCACGTGGCTGCGTGCTTACTTGGGTAACATGCAGGGCGGGTAGGAGCCCATACTCACATTTCTGTCACATTATCACTCTCCTGAGGAGCCAGTGGTGGGATGCTGCTTATCCCGTTGGGCTCTAGGCACTGCATCATGGCAAAAGAGCAGCGGCAAGCGGACGGGCATCCTCCCAAAGTAGGTGCAGGCGACAGGCTGAGCAGGGTTAGCGCCAGGGGCAAGAGAAGCACCAGGACCCTGGGTGCCACGTCCATCTCTCTGAGTACCACCTGAGTGGTAGCAGCAGTTGGTGTCTGAGTGCTTCACCTAATGAAGAGTTAATGAAGAGTGGTGGAGAGCTTCCTCTCTGGCGGGGTTGAGATCCCAGCTGGTCAGGGTTTGATAGGGAGCCACAGCTGTAGTGAGCAGCAGGAGGGGCAGGCACACGAGCAGGCTGGAGGCCCCTGGGGACATGCTGGTGGTGGGCTGGAGCTTCTCCTCTTTACCTCCCTCTCTCCTCGTCTCCTTCACCATTAAGGGAGGAGCAACATATTAACATGGGCCAAAGTCACCAGACACCTCAGAGAGCATGATAAAGGCAGGGAGGGGGGGGGGGGGTAAGGGTGTGAGAGCAGACCCACGAAGTCAGGGCTCCAGGGCACAGACTCTTCCTCCTCCTGCAGCATCATCATCATCATCCCTCTGCACTGATTGTTTATGAGTTCATGGTGGTTTACCATCACATATGTATTTATGCATGAGAAAATGGACGGTGGGGGGGGGCATTTGCTGCAAGCTCTTTGAACTCCTAACAGCACCGAGCAATGACCTGTTTATCTTTATCTTCAGGTGCAATCACTGAAACATGTAAAACCCACTCAGGCCTGATCATGTGAGCGCCTTACTGCTGGAAATGAGAAGAAAGCAATCAAACCTGAGAAGAAGTCAGCCCGTCGGTGAAGTTGGAGGACTCGAAAACAGAGTTGATTGAGAAGGCAGATACAAAAAAATAAAAAATAAAACACTTGCAGCAGTTCAGGAAATCAATAAAAGAGAAAGAAAGTGAAAACAAAGCAGAAGGTAGACATAAGGAGCTGAGACAAAAGAGGAGAAACGGCAACTCAACAGAAAACAGAGAAAACATCATATATCGTCAGGGACAATCAGCGGAGCAGAATTCAGGTGTGAACAGAACCGAGAAAATCGAGGGAAAGTAAAGAAGCTCCTGAAGTGAACTTAAATGAACCAAGAGCTGGAGGAACTGCTCTGAAATCTACACTAAAACCATCAGAGATCATGCTAAGGAATAGAATGTTTATTTTTTTGTTTAAATCAAGACTTTTCAAACATTTAAATGGAGGAAGAAAAAAAACTCCTTTTTGCTCCCCAAAAAAATCTAATTAGATTAAGTGTATCTACCCTGTAATCTAATACTGCAATCACTCTTTAAAAGGGGTAATTTGGTCATTTAAAGGGGATTTTAGTTTATTTTACTGTGTAGTTTGCAGCAGCTGACTTTTCTTAGCTGAAATGTGAAAAACTTCCCACATATAAAGCCTTAAATGGCCAAGCTACATCTGATATCAGAGATCTGATTGTTCCTTATGTTCCTAACAGAGCACTTCGCTCTCAATCTGCAGGTTTACTAGTGGTTCCTAGAATTTCTAAAAGTAGAATGGGAGGCAGATCTTTTAGTTATCAGGCTCCTCTCCTGTGGAACCAACTACCAGTTTTAGTCCGTGAGGCAGACACCCTGTCTACTTTTAAGGCTAGGCTTAAAACTTTCCTTTTTGATAAAGCTTCTAGTTAGAGTGGCTCAGGTTATCCTGAGCTATCTCTATAGTTCTGCTGCTATAGGCTTAGACTGCTGGAGGACATAGGGACCCTTTTTCCTCATTCTGCTTCATTCTATCTCTATTCTCCAACTCTGCAGAATCTGTTAGATCAATCTCTAGCATTATACTCTCTGATTTTTTGCCTCTTCTGTTCCTGCTGGCTTTGACACCATCCTGGAGAGAAATATCTGCTGTGTTTGAATTCATGGGCTGCGTCTTCCAAGTACGCGTCTACCTGGACTGGATCCTTTGAAGTCCTTGAAAATAAGGAGACCGGAAGAGTTTTGGCTTTGATTTCAAACAGCTCTACTCTTCGGCAGCTTTTACCGCTGTACGTTCTGTCGCTTAGCAACCGTGACAGTTGACACATAAAGCAGGAAAAGAATGACTACCGAACTTTTCAAAACTTAAAACTTAACTAAAGATATAAACCTTAGTCAGTTAAATAACCTGCTGCTGTCATTTTATACATCTCTGATGTTGCTGCTATTTTCGAATATCTATTACTGTAAAAATGTCCATAGCTGCATATTGGTTATTTATTCTCCAGGTGCACAGTATTGATATTGTTAAAACACTTTACAGTATTTCATTATTCGTATTTTAACTCTTCCCTATTATCTTATTCATATACATTTTTCTAAGGTCGACATTTGTGTGACCATTTTTGATAATCTTTCTGCTGCTGTAAATTTGCCCATTGTGGGACAATAAAGAGAATTTCTGTTCTATTCTATAAAAGGGTTAGAAATATATAAGTAAATCTAAACAATGAATGTATAAAAAATATAACTGCAAAATCTCTAATATTCCACAACAAAAAATTCTATCAGATCCCACAGATTTATAGTCCCCACCCTGCAGATATATTAGAATATGTCCTTAAATTCCAGCCAAACCCATTTACACAGCAACAAATAAAAACCTTTAGATAAATCAAACATTACCGCCACATATCTGACTCAATAACCATTAAAATAACTATCTTCATTCATTTCAGACAAAACTATTGACTGAGCTATTCACATACTTGTATTATATTAAACTGAACTTCCAATATTCACCCATGTTTCGGCTTGCTTGGCCTCACAATGAATCCTGGGATATCCAAGGATAGTGAGGATACATTTGACCCGTCCTTCAGATCGGGCAAAAAGGATGCATTTGAAGGCCGCATAACGACGCTATGACGTAATCGTTCTTCGAATCTGGCCTTCGGAGGGCACAGCCCATGAATTCCAACAGAGAAATAAGCTATGCTGCTACCATCAACACCATTGTTTATAGATGTTGGAGATCGGCCTGTGTAGTCCTGTTTCTCTGACTGTGACTAACTGGATGTGCTCTCTTCATCCTCTGACATGGGAGCTGGCTTGGAGCTCGTCTGCCTGGCTGTGTGTTTCCTGGACGGGGCCGCCTATGATGCTGGTTCACAGTTTTCTTTGTATCTCTGCTTCTGTCTCCTTAAAACCCAGTCGCCTCAGCAGACGGCCGCTCACACTGAGCCTGGTTCTGCTGGAGGTTTCTTCCTGTTAAAAGGGAATTATTCCTCTCCACTGTTGCCCAAAGCTCAACTCAACTCAAACCTTATTTATAAAGCACATTTACCAAATTGACCAAAGTGCTGTACAGGAATCACAGTTAAGGAACATAAGATAAGAACATGCTTAGTGTGAGGGATCGCCTTCGACTCAATGAGTCGATGCAATCAACTGGTTTTCCTTAGATAGAAAACTTTGAATCAATTTGACTGGATGATCTGGTTCAACTGTAAAGTGCCTTGAGATGACTTGTTTATATAAATAAACTGAATTTAATTGAAAAAGATTGGTCGGACGGGGGAGAGGATACTTCCTTTTTAAATGAAAGCGGGCCCATGAAGAAAAGTGAACCAATATGGGATACGTAGAACACTAACTATGAGAAAATTACTGGCTTACTTACAATATGTGAGAACTCACAAGTTACCTACAGATATCCTGATCACATAAATAGACATAAGATTTTACTGTATTTGTTTAAACATATTCCTCAACAAACCTTCTGGTTTGAAAATATATTTAAAAATGTAAACATCCTCCAAACTGAACACTCAATAAACCATAAACCTACCTTCCTAAACCCTTTCACATTGATAGCTGAACCCTGCATGCCTTCACTGACCATCTGTCAAACCCAACATTAACCTGCTCTGGAGACCCACCACTGTTCATCTCTTTTATGCTCTCTGTATGATCAGAGCCTGTTTCCTCCCGTGGGACAGATAGTTGCCCCGCCCTCATCCCTCTTAGTCACTCTACACATGAGTAGGGGTCATAGTGTCCTGACCACAATTACTGGCCATAAGCCGAATCACTGTTTTTGCTGCTGTCATCAAAATTATCTGCTGTCTTAATTACTTTTTCTTTTATGCCTCCTTTTTCTCTCTGTCTTAGCTCAGCAGATATGGTGGAGGGACAAGGCCCCCCATTCACAGGGAAAGTGTCTGAGAGATCAAGTGCAGCAATTTGAAGCTGAAGAACAGCATCGGAAGCAACACATCATGCAAAAACTGCACATGCAAACAAAAAGCAAAAAAAAAATCAGGACACATTATCTTAAGCATGCAGGTTAACCTATGATTTTTCTGCATCTTTTTGCAAATGACTTGATATTTTTGCCATTCAGCAGATTTATAAATATATGTTTTACTAATTTATATTTAGGAATTAATGTTTTACAATGCCAGAGATATTTGCGAACTGATGATTTGCTGTCAGGGCCTCAGAAACAATTACAACACTGGAAAAACGATCTAGAAATAAGCAAAAATTTCTTAAATTGAGTGTATTTACCCTTAATTTAAATAGCTAAATGAGTTAGTTTGCCAAAGGAATGAGTATTTTTAGTCTTAAAATAAGATAATTACATAATATGCACTTGAAATAAGACAATGCAATTATTTTTTTCTTATTTTAAATGTAAATTGTCTTGTTCCATTGGCAAAATGTCTCTTTTATCTCCTAAATCCAGGCATAAATGCTCTTATTTTAAGAAAGAATGACTTATCTAGATTTCAATTTTTTCCAGTGAATATTTTAAAACTTGGTTAAAAAATGTATGAGGTTAAAAAACAGGTAAACAACACTGCAAAAAACTATCTAGAAATAAGCTAAAATTTCTTAACTTAAGCATATTTACCCTTTATTTCAGTATGAAAATAAGATGATTTGCCAATGGAAGGAGTTATTTACTCTTTAAATAAAATAATTAGATAATATGCACTTTAGATAAGACAATGCTATAGTTTTTTCTTATTTTAAATGTAAATATCTTGGTCCATTGGCAAAGTGTCTCGCTTAACTCTTATTTTAGAAAAAATTTTAATTTTTTTTTGCAAATTGTTAAACTAAATTGAACCTTTTTTTTTTTTGCTAAACCTTCCTTGTAATATAATAATAAAAATATGATTCAAATTCTTCCATTCCTGATTCTGAAAACTGAAAATGCCATCAGAAAGTACAGAGTTCCCAGAGATTTTTATTTTTCTATTTATTTTTCTAAACTATAAAAAAAATTAGAATGATTAATGAAAATGTTTGTGCAGTATAAGCTGTTTTTCACATGTAGATTTAGCACGGCTCCCTTGCAGCATAAATGTTCTGGGTTTGATTCCCAGCCCGGGAATTTGCATGGAATTTGCATGTTCTCCCTGTGCATGCGTGGGTTCTCTCCGGGTACTCCGACTTCCTCCCACAGTCCAAAAACATGAATCTTAGGTTAATTGGCTTCTCTAAATTCTCCTTAGGTGCAAGCGTGTGTGTGCATAGTTGTGTGTCACTGGCGACCTGTCCAGGCTGACCCCGCCTCTCGCCCATAGACAGCTGGAGATAGGCAGATTAAGCAGTAGAAAACCCATATACCACACATATATAAGTTTATTATATACAGAAATAAGTAAAAATTATTTAAATTGAATGTATTTACCCTTAATTTGCATAGGTAAATGAGATAGTTTGCCAATGGAATGAGTATTTTTACTCTTAAAATAAGATAATTAGATAATATACACTTGAAATAAGACAATGCAAGTGTGTCTTCTTATTTTAAATGTAAATTTTCCTGTTCCATTGGCAAAATGTCGCTTTTACCTCCTCAATTCAAGAACAAATGCACTTATTTTAAGAAAAAATGACTTATCTAGATTTTGATTTTTCCAGTGAGATGCTTCACACTCTCAGGATTTCAATTGGTGCAGTAATCCCCTCTGCCAGTAGATTCCACCAAAGGGAATTGAATGAAGCTTCGGAGAGCAAAACACTTTATGAGACAATAGTTAAAAATGATTCAATGCATCAAAAAGCCTAATTTTGCCATCATTAGTTTCTAGTCTTCCAGAAGAAAACAAGGAGAAGCTAACAACAACCATCTAGCATTTAGCTCTTTTGTCTTCCTGAAACTAACCTAGCTTATAACCCTTTAAGCCTGAGCGCATTCTTTCAAGGGGAGGTGGAGCTCTTTTGCGACACTAATATGCTTGTAGCTGACTAACTCTGAAATTAACACACACTTATCATATGTCTAGATTTTTATCTCAGACTCCTCTACAAGATTATCAATTGTCGATACATTCTACACAGTCCTCAGATGGCCAAAACGGAATTTATGACTCAATTTGCATTTCGGTGGGCCTCTTAGCAGCACCAAACGAAGAATTGCTAATTAAAGACAACGAGACACTGAAATGACTGAAGTGAAACTCATTAGCAAAACTCTGAACATTTGCAGGTGACCACTCGAAAAAGTCCTCCATAAACCAAGTAACACCAGGCAAAGCACATAAACACATGTTTTGGAATATAACCAACTTTTTACCTAAATGTTCAACATATTCTCATTATCAGTTCGTATGAAATCGTACAAAAAGTTATGCACAGTAGGCTATTTCGTAGGTTATTGACGTTTTTCCTCAAAAATACAGATCAGTGCGCATGCGCAGGCAGAAAGACGGAAAGAAGCAGATCCGCGGACGGACGTAAAACTGGGAAAAACAGTGCAATAATTACTTCTTCATGTCTCAAACTAGGTTGCTTGCTGTTTTGTATCTTAGGGTTAGGGTTAATTGTAAGATGCACATGCGCAAGGATATCTTGTCTCGAAGCAAGACGTAAAAAAAACGTCAAAAACATACGAAATTACGGTGCATAACTTTTCGTACGATTTTATACGAACTCATAATGAGAATACACTGAAATGTTTCTTCCTCCACTGGAAAAAATCTCAATCTAGATAAGACACTTTGTTTTAAAATAAGTTAATTTGTTGTTTGGATGGAGGAGGTAAAAGTGACATTTTGCCAATGGACCAAGACAATTTACATTTAAAATAAGAAAATGCAATTGATTTGTCTCATTTCAAGTGCATTTTATCTTATTATCTTATTTTAAGTGTAAAAATATTAATTCCATTGGCAAACCACCTCATTTACCTACTCAAATTAAGGGTAAATATACTGAATTTAAGACATT
>NW_015150453.1:184339-186214 GCF_000732505.1 Cyprinodon variegatus | reverse complement strand
CAGTCTGAATTGTCTCTGTAAAGTGCCTTGAGATGACTTGTAATGTGAATTGGTGTTATGATAATCAAACCGAATTGAATAACTGTGACCCCTTTAGCAAGATTCAGGAGTTCGTCTTTGGGAAGCACTCCTTATTTCATCATATTGAAATTAATTGTCAGGGTAATTAGAAATCCTAAAATATCAGTGGAGTTCCAACAAAAAAGTAGAATAGAATACCAAAAGAATAATAAAGGTGAAAAAAACATTTCAGACAAGTTCTAAAAATTAGCAGAAATCATAAACCCATCATCAAGAAAATGTATTTGAAAATATTTATTTTTAGTCAGCTGTAATTACCCTGAGTTTACTCTGCTCCAGGATTCGGTTCACCTCCAGCTTTCCAGTGTTAGGACTCCAGTCTGTGTGGTCTGTGTTTTTGTGTGTTTGTCTTCCTTCCTCCACTAGGCGGCGCCTGGTTCTGATTCTCCTCGTTAACGGAGAGCTCTTAACTGCCACTACCTCGACGCCAGAGTGTTTGCCAGTTTTGGGTACTCTAGCCTAGCTGAGTTTTGCTGAGTCAAACTGAGTTAACGTTGTTATTTTGTTTTTGCCTCTCAGCAGGAAGTCATCCTGCAAACTAGATTTTTTGGACCTTCTCTACCTGGAAGGATCAACTGAGCTTCAAACTGAGCTGGGGATACAAACCGGAGGTTTGGATCCACTTTTCCCCCGAGGAATCGTTTGAGCTTCACACTGAGCAAGGGATTCATCTGCACAACAGTCCGTTCAAGTGCCGCAGGAAATCTGAGTGGCAGTCAGTCTTCTCCGTTCCTCTACAAGCAACCGCATTCTGTGTAACCCTGTCCGCCCTCCACCGTATGAGACAAACACCAGAACACATTCCTCACCTACTGGAGTCTAAGAGTCAACCTAATCTCTAGAAACGTGAGTCTGCCAACTTTTTCTCCTCTTCAAGTTCGAGAATCAATTCTCCCACTGAACCTGAACTAACCGCAGTGTCTTCCCCTCACCTTTCAGTTCCGGTTGAGCAGTGTTCAGGATTCAAAAAGAGGAAATGAGAGGGGATTAAATTTAGTGTCCATCTAGGTGAGAGACAGAATAAGTCTTGATGGAACAATAAAACACATATCATTGGTATTCTTTAAAATGTATAAAATCAAAGTAAAAATTAAATTAAAAAAAGCTTGGCTGAACATCAGCAGATTATTACAGTAAAGGTTTAGTTTATCTTGTCACTAGATGTCCAGAAATCTCACATAACCTCAATAAAAAAAAGAATAACCTTTTTTTGCCGATGTAGCACAGAAAGCTGTTTACATCTAATATTTTGTTTGTCTTCTCCATCAAACCATAATCCATAACACAATCCATAGCATTAATTTAAAAACAATTGGATTTCCGTGGAGCTATGCAATCATTTTCATCCTGTCCTCATTTAAAAACTGTGGACGTTTGACAGATAACTGCGTCCACATATCTCAATGAGGTTTTAATTGGATTACTGTTTTTTATGTTCCACGGTGATTGATGGAGCCAGCAAGGGTTAATTGTAATACTTGGCTGTCACATCCGTCTTCTCGCTTTAGGTCAAAGATAAATGCGCTGTTGAGGAATCCACCCACAGGGAACAGATGCAGTCAGGGTTACATCCTGTTTTGCAGACCTGTCTGACCATCAATATCTATATGCAGACAAAACATCAACAGATTCAAACCGTCGCTTTTTAATGCTAAAGTTCAGGAATGTTGACTCAGATGATGTGATTCAGTCCCCATATATGGAATTTGTGATAAAGGTTTTCCGCTATAGAATGTATTTCATAACGACAAAAGCCCTGGCAAAGGAAAGAAAGCATGAAGATGATCTTTTTTC
>NW_015150453.1:181915-183063 GCF_000732505.1 Cyprinodon variegatus | reverse complement strand
TGATCTTGTGTGGGTGGTTGAGAGGGACTTGCCTCCACACACAGGCTGGGCTCTGGGACCCATCTCCTTGAGAGGGGCTTGATTCTGTTCTACTCTGGAGAGCAGAGGTGGACGGCTCTTGGACACTTATGTGAAGAGAGGGGTGGAGCTGTCCAACAATCACTAGCTGGTAATGAGCTGGATGTGCTAGAAGAGGAGGAAGATGGAAAGGCTCAGGAGGCCCATGTGAGTAGTGAGGGTCTGCTGGGAAAGCCTGGTGGAGCCCTTGGTCAAGAACACATTCAATTCTCCACCTCTGTTGTTAATCTACTATCAACAGTGTTTGCCAGTTTTGGATACTCTAGCCTAGCTGAGTTTTGCTGAGTCAAACTGAGTTAACGTTGTTATTTTGTTTTTGCCTCTCAGCAGGAAGTCATCCTGCAAACTGGATTTTTCTGACCTTCTCTCCCTGGAAGGATCAACTGAGCTTCAAACTGAGCTGGGGATACAAACCGGAGGTTTAGATCCACTTTTCCCCCGAGCAATCGTTTGAGCTTCACACTGAGCAAGGGATTAATCTGCACAACAGTCCGTTCAAGTACCGCAGGAAATCTGAGTGGCAGTCAGTCTTCTCCATTCATCTACAAGCAACCGCATTCTAGGTAACCCTGTTCCGCCCTCCTCCGTATGAGACAAACACCAGAACACATTCCTCACCTACTGGGGTCTAAGAGTCAACCTAATCACTGGAAATGTGAGTCTGCCTACCTATTCTCCTCTTCTAGTTAGAGAATCAATTCTCCCACTGAACCTAAACTAACCACAGTGTTTTCCCCTCACCTTTCAGTTCCGGTTGAGCAGTGTTCTGAGCAACACTGAAATCTCCACCAGACCACTTGTACCTGTGGCTGTAAGGTTTGTAGTGCCTGTTGCGGTTGCAATCACTGAACGCATTGATGGATAATAAGCAGGTATTGTGAGGCCAAGCATGACGATGCCCTGATGGTTGCAGTGGCAAACACTCTTACCTAGGAAGATTTTAGAGACCATTGTGAAAGACCATTGGTCAGCCATAAAGTAATTCAGGTAAATCATCCGGCGCCTCTGGAGAGTGAAGCAGTACTTTCCTAACACTGTTTTTAGTGGGTAGCTTCTGACCCTGATCTCTT
>NW_015150453.1:178518-180750 GCF_000732505.1 Cyprinodon variegatus | reverse complement strand
TTACCCTTAATTTGAGTAGGTAAATGAGATAGTTTGCCAATGGAATTAGTATTTTTTTCATGATCTGGCCTGTTTGTTCTCCCTTAATTAGTAATCCCTTTCACCTGTCGTTTTCCCTCCCTGCCTCAATTATAATTTATTGCTCTCACCTGTTTCCTCTGGTTTATATTCAGTTCAGCCTGAGCATTCAGTCCCAGATCATTACTTGTCTTTCTGTCAGTCTTTCTGTAAAGTTTTTATTTGGTTCATGTCCTGGATCCTAGCAGCCAGTGGAAAGAGGGTTGTAGTGTTTGTCTCGTCTTCTGATTGTCCACTGTTCCTCCCCCACGGAGTCCTCTGGGTTTTTGGCTCATTATGGGGGGAGGTTCAGTTTTTATCCAAGTAAGCCTGGCTCCAGGGAGGAGACCAGTTTAAAGTCCTGCATCAAGTTCTGGTTCCACGTCCTGTCTCGGCTACCCTCTTCCACTGAGCCTGCTCAGCTGCACCTGATCCTGTCTGCTCCTGTGCGTGACCACCTGGTCACGCTTCTGGCCCCAGTCAGACTCTGAACCCTCCTGGGAGCCTGTAGATGCCTGGAAGTCTAGATCCTGCTACCTGTTTCTGCTCCTGCCTGTTTCTGTCTGTTCTGGATCCCTGACCAGGATCAGCTTCCAGCATGACCTCTGGGACTGCAGCACTGGGGACACTCTTGGTCTGGACTGTAAATACAGATAATCTTCTGTCAGATGTCACACTTACCTGTGTTTCTCCCACTACAGAATGTCTGAGATTGGGCGGTGCCCCGCCCCTCCGCCTGCAGTGTCCGCGAGCCACAGCTCCGCTTTTGTTTGGTTTTATTTATTTAATAAACGTTTTGAACTTTCCTGCTGACTGTCTCGCCTTGAATACTGGGTCCATCTGTCTCGTTTCATGACAATTTTTGCTCTTAAAATAAGAAAATTAGATAAAATGCACCTGAAATAAGACAATGCAATTGTGTTTTCTTATTGTAAGTGTAAATTGTCTTGTTCCATTAGCAAAATCTCTCTTTTACCTACTAAATCCAAGAACAAATACAATTATTTTAAGAAAAAACAACTTATCTAGATTTAGATTTTTTTCCAGTGAACCCTTTTTTTTGTCTAAATAAAAAATGATTTGCTTGCAACAACAAATTTCACAGCATTGTTGATGAATCTAAACCACCTTGGCATATAGCATTCTAAAAGGTTTGCATATAAATATAAATAGTTATTCAGTGGGGAAATTTTGTATATGAGATCAACTTTCTGGTGAAAGACTCTTATATTATCCTTCATTAATTACCACATTTCAGGTGACTTAATAAAACCTTTTTTTTTGTATTAGCTTTATATGTAGGGCTTCATGTGGGAAATAAATAAATAAACCAAAGTAAATCCCTTTTTTCTGAAGTGCTTTCCCCCTTTTTTTTTCTTTTAAATAAATATATATGTACAGATAGAGATAATTATTTAGAGGCCATACACATATAGAGAGGATGTTCCACTGTCAGATCCTTAAACTATATTCAATCAGTTTCATATTTAAAGCCACTGAAGGGAATGGAGGAGGACGGAAAGAGTGGAGGAGGAAAGAGTTGGAGGGAGTCCAGCAGGAGAACAAACGGGTGAGTAAAAGCTCTTTCGGATCAAGTACAAGGAAAAGCTTTTAGATGTGAATTGGTAAATGCACGTCGTTCACTTTTTTTTGTGTGTGCCATCTTCTGCTTCTGCCTGCAGTTTTTTCTAAGCCGTGCATCGACTCACTGACTAAACAGCAATGGAACAATTTACATCCCATGATTTATGGTCTGAGCTAAAATAAAATGTGTAACAACAAGGATTTAACAATAAACAACACACATGTATTCAATGATCTATGACTGATAAAATAGTTTATTCTGAAATGTTCATTAAGTAATTGCTTTCATCAGCCGAATTAAAACATTATATTGCTGACAAAAAAACCATCTGCTTACAAAGCTGTTAATAAATATTGAATTATCTGCTCTATGTCTGTTCTCTTAATCTTTGTTCTCAAGGTTATCAATTGGTTAAAATGGTTTTTAATCTATATTTATTTCTAAATCTTTGTTTTTGAAACTAATAGAATCTTATATTTATAAAAGATAAAACTCAAAAATAGAATAAAATTAAACTAGATAGATAGATAGATAGATAGATAGATAGATAGATAGATAGATAGATAGATAGATAGATAGATAGATAGATA
>NW_015150453.1:169504-178163 GCF_000732505.1 Cyprinodon variegatus | reverse complement strand
TAGATAGATAGATAGATAGATAGATAGATAGATAGATAGATAGATAGATAGATAGATAGATAGATAGATAGATAGATAGATATTTAAGTGACAAGTCAATTCAGAGCTCTGTACGTGAGAAATATGGAAATCAAATGTACGTTGCAGAGACATAGAGGCATCATAAAAAATTAAAGAGATTAAGAGCAAATACTTAAAATAATCCCAAGAAGGGCGGTGTGGCTGCAGCGTTTCTTTCCAATCAAGCTATAGCACACCAGACTCCATTCATCTTCAGTCTGGTGTGCTATTGCTTGGTTGGAAAGAAAACCTGCAGCCACACCGCCCTTCCTGGGACCAGTTTGACACCCCTGACCTACAGCATGCAGTGGGGCAGTTCGCAGCTCACTGGGAAGAGGCCGGAATGAGAATCGGCTCCTCTAAGTCCATGATCATGGTTCTTGACGGGAAAAAAAAGGTGGCCTGTCCCCTTCAGGTTGGAGGAGAGTTCCTGCCTCAATTGGTGGAGTTCTTTGGTTCCTGCTAACGAATGAGGGGAGAATGGAGCGCAACATCGATAGGCAGCTGCTGCTATAATGCAGATGCTGCACTTGTCTGTCTTCGTGAAGAGGGAGCTGTGCAAAGAGGCAAAGCTCTCCACTTGGTCTGTCGACATTCCTACCGTCACCTCATAATATCTGGATCATGACCTAAAAAACAAGATCCTGATTACAAGCGGCCAGATTGGCTTTTCCTGCAGGGTGGCTTGGCTTTTCCTTAGAGATAGGGTGAGGAGTTCAGTCATTTGCGAAAGGATCTGAGTAGAGCCGCTTTTCCTCCACATCGAAAGGAGTCTGCTGAGGTGGCTCGGACATTTTCTTCCGATGGGCATGTCCAACTGGGACGGGTCCAGGTAACCCAGGACACGCTGGAGGATCTCTCGGCTGGCCTGGGAGTGCCCTAAGCAGAGCTGGAGGAGGAGTCTGTGGAGAGGAGAATGTGTTAGGCCATCCCTGGTACAGTGGAAGGCAACGAGTACGACCATATAAAAAAGAGAAAATGGTTGGAGCCAGTTGAGGTGGCTCTGGCGTCTGCTCAGGATGCCTCCCTGGGAAGGTGTTCCAGGCACGCCCCACCAAGAGGAGGCCCAGAGGGAGACCCAGGAAAAGCTGGAGGGGGTATGTGTCTCAACTGGCCTGGGAGCGCCTTGGGATTCCCAAAGAGGAGCTGGCCCAACTGGCTGGGGAGAGGGACGTGTGGGCCTCCCTACTGAAGCTGCTTCCCCCGCAATTAGACCCTGGATAAGAGATGGAGGATGGATGGATGGATGGATGGATGGATGGATGGATGGATGGATGGATGGATGGATGGACGGATGGATGGATGGATGGATGATGGATGGATGGACGGATGGATGGATGGATGGATGGATAAATGGACGGATGGCGTTTGGACAGATGGATGGATACTTGTTTGTTGCTCAATGTAAAGCAATATATTTAGTTTACCTTTTTAGAGGGAGATATTTCCACAATGTTTATTGCATCATTATTCTCTTTTACCTTTTCATATTAAAAGTTTTGTGCAGCTATATAAAAGTTTAAAGTGCTGTATATATACCAAATGAAAACATTTTTTCCCTCATTTAAGCAGTTTTAAAGGATGGCCTCTTTATTTTCTGTTTTGGAAAGTGGAAGCCTTGGTTGAATGGCGACAAGGTTGAGTGAGCCGTTTCTACAAACTCATAATTTCAACTAAATTACCCTGTTTCAGTTGGTCTTGAATTCTTTTTTTTTTTTTTTTACAAAGGAGGCCTGTGGCCCTGCTACATAATGGCCACTTGCTGTATATGATGAAGATGATAGTCTGTCCTCTGTACTCCTTTGTAAAACATTTCTGTTGAAAAGAATGAGCAATCTGTGTATTTTTTGGAATCCACAGGGGTTTAAAACCTATTTGCTCTAATTGGTTATCATTTTTATATCCTAAATAGATTTAATAACTTAAATATGACTAAAAAGAAAATAATGTCTCTGAATGAACTACTTAATTTTTGAAAGCATTAAATTTCCAAAATTATTAGTGTAAATAATTTGGATTACCAAGTCCAATTATTGTGGTTTCTATTGACCAGTTCAGCAGGGAGGATTCCTGCAGTAAAAAGGAGAGAGTTTAATGTAGACCATTTTAGAAATGTTATATTTTCATATAATTAGGAAAATAGCTTTTTCATTACTCAAAAAGTCTTAAATTAAGGTCATCTCATAATTACAAGCTGAGCCCTTACTCTTAACCTGTAATACAAATCATAGAACTGTAGAGGGAATTTTGTTCCATTTTTTCGCAAACGTTGAAAATAGAAATTTATACAAATACTTTCTTAGATTGTAGGTTTTCAAAATGTTTTTTGTTTTTTTCTTCATTTTAGTTTTCCAAGCTAGTTAATTTTACAGTTTCTGATTTTATATTTGCTAATTTTATTTCTTTAAATGTATTCTTTTCAGATTGACTTTCAGAAATTGCATTATTTTTAATTTAGTTTTTAAAGATCATTTTCTCTTAACTTCAAGCTGAATACAAACAATAACCCTTAATGATTATATGGATTAATAAAAATGTTGTTGTTGCCCTCCATGCAGACCAATAAAAAAGTATTTTTGCTCCTATCTCCTGAGGAAACAACAGCAAACAGAGAGAAGGAAATATGACCCGGAAAAGGCTATTTAAAAATTATGCAAATAAATTAAAATAGAAGAAATAAATGGAAAAAATAAAATATGGTATTTAAACTTGAGAAGTTATTTGAAGTTTTATTTCTAGATTGCATTTTCTTTATTTCTTGTAACATTCAGATATTACATCTACCATTAAAATGCACAATTAAATTTCAAAATACCTCATTTTTAAACACATTTAAAATGTTGAAATATATAATTTAATATAATTGAAATAATTAAATAAAAGGTGAATATGAGATATTCACTTTGCATTTAAGAGTAAATATAGAGTGAAATAATTATGTGTTTTTAATGGGGTTACTGCTCTGTTGCAATGTTATTTTTGAGGTTGCAGGCTGTATTGTTTGGGGACCGCTGGTTTAGACGTTAAACTGTTCGGCTTTTTAAAAGAAGACATTTATGGAGGAACAAAAGCACAGTGAGCCTGTTGCAGAGTTGAATACATAGGGTAGTCTGCATCAGGCTACTTAATATATACATATTACTCATAACTTGCCAGCTGTAGCTTTAAAAATTTGTTGCCAGCTTAATAATATTAATTAGTTCAGCCCATTAATTTCCACATTATGATAGGGGTGTCATATGTAATCTGCTGTATAAATAACTTTGCAAATTCACTTGCAAAATCCTGTACCTGCTCCCGTCCATGAAACGCGTGCGAGAGCGTGCATGAGCCAATTCTCCTCGTGAACGCTCTGTTTTAAAAGTTGCTCTTTGCATCGCTCATAAAAGCTTACTTTCCAAACGTCAGACTCACCACCGGTAAGTGAAAATGGGGACGAGCACGTAGGACGGCCTTAGGTAAACATATCACCAGAATGATTGACAATTAGGAGGACCACATATTGTGATGATCCACCCAGAAAAAGAACATTTTCCACTATTCCGTTAAAATAGCCACATATGTTTATAGTCCCACCTACAATAAAGTATGGATGAGGAAAGTTCAACATTTCTTTTTGCGTTTTTTAATTTTTTTTAGGGCCTTTTGGGATGTCAATAAATAGATTTTTGTGTTTGAATTCCAAAATTTGTTATCAACTGCTTAAATATTAACATATTTTAATTTAAAGATGTTAAATTATCCTTACAGGTGTTTGGCAAAGGTTTGAATAAAACATCATGTTGGACCTTCACCTCCTTTATTATATGTGAAGTTAGAAAGGACATCCAAAGGGACAATCACTCATATTAACATATTATCAATAAACATCCATCTAAAGGAAATTCTAATCTAAAAAAGGTTAACTTAACATCCACTTCATTTTGGGAAATTCTCTCCTATTTGAAATACCCACATGGAAAAGCAAATAACTTAGGAACTGTAATCCCAAATTATATGTGTGATACATTATTTAAAAGCGAACACCTTCTAGTTTATAAATATATACATTAACATTGGGTGAGTAAAACACAGCCCAAGCTGCATCAGTTCAAAATGACTCAAAGTTGTTTTTTTTACTCTAGAAAATAATAGGTCTTTGAACAGCAGCAATAAAGACATGCTTACTTGCTGCGGCTGCTTTGTTTGTTTACATTTTGACATGCTGCTATATCTGTGGAGAATCTAAATTGTCCAATGATGTCTAACATGCCTATAATGGCAAACATTTTACCAGTAAATTTTCATGCATTCTGAGTTATTATTTGTAAAAGCTTTAAAACGGTGGGTTTTGAGAGGTTAAATATCCAGACATAGTTTATGTCCTGTTCCTTTCATTTTGGTTTGCAGATTTTTTTAACCCACATACAGAATCACATGGAGAACCAGTGAGTTTTAAAGTTTTATTTACAAAATGCAACAAGAATGTGGAAGCAGAGAACTGCAGGAAGTCAGTTGAACCTTCTTGTTGGTCTGATGGGAGAAAGCAGACTGATCAGGAAGGAGTTGGTTGATGAAAACTGATTGATTTACTTACTTGAGGGATGAAGGGGAGGCAGCATGGGGGGGGTTTATTCAGCTGGCTTTGCAGACTGAACCCCAGAAGTCCAGGAAAATGTGAGTGAGATCAGAGAGAGTTGGTACTTGAAGAGACGCACGTATTAGTGATTTTCAGGCAAACAACTCTTGCAAAAATCCTCCCTTTTCACCAATATTTAGGTTTAAAAAAATAGATTGGTGCTAACATTTTGTTCAGGTTTTAATATAAATAATTTCTCCACAGTGTAACCTGTGATGGGCTATGTGCCTAGCACTGGTAGGTAAAAAAAATCTTTAATGCAAGTGTTTAATGTCAAGATACTTTCCGTTCAGGTATTTATGGCGACATATTTATTTATGTTCATCAGCGTGAGACAGCATCCTGTTTGTTTCGATTCGGATCCCAGAAATAATGCAGGAATATTTGAAATCTTTTTTTTCAGTTTGTAAGAACAAAAAATGTTTTTTAGCAGTTTGTTGCAGCTCGATAATTTTTCTTAAAGTGATTCACGACTAGCTTAACATGTTTACATATGTTCTGTTTTTCCTATTAAGTAAAAAATTGCTATTTGTGAAACTCATAAATCAATTCAATTCCGTTTATTTCTATAGCACCACTTCACAACAGGTCATCTCAAGACACTTTACAATTCAAACAGATCATCCAGTCAGTTTTCTATCTAAGGAAAACCAGTTGATTGCATCGACTCATTGGCTCTTCAGCAATCCCTCACACTGAGCATGCTTGTAGCGACAGTGGAGAGGAAAAACTCCCTTTTAACAGGAAGAAACCTCCAGCAGAACCAGGCTCAGTGTGAGCGGCCATCTGCTGATGGCAGATGGACGATATATATATATATATATATATATATATATATTTCTCCAGTTCATCAGACAACCCAACTCTGAAACTATACACAAGATGCCATCAGCATTTCAGATGGTGGAAAGTATCTTTATTCCTGCTTCAATACTTCAAAAGTTTATTTTTTTATATGATTATAAGAATATATATATATATATATATATATATATATATATATATATATATATATATATATATAATTATAAGATAAAGTCACTTCAAGTTTTAGAAAACACAGTAAGTGTTCACCACCTGGTTTCTACATTGTAGGAGCAATTGTTGTACAATCATTTGCATCAACAACCAGTAACGTTGATTTTTTTACACTATAATGACAAATGTATCATATTTGATACATACGGATTCCGAATCTGACACCTTTTGCATAATTTAATGGTAAAAACTTTGCTCAAAATCCTACTGTACACAATCAGATACACCCAATAACAGCCAGTAGAAGACTACACAAAAAATAATCTTGACTTATCACATAGTAATAAATTATTAATATCAAATGTATTTCTGTTTTTTCTTTTTACATATTTTGTTAAAAGGCCAAAAAAGGACTTCAAACCCCAAAAAAAGTAATTTTCTGTTTTGTTTTATTCTTGGATCAGGCTTTAAAGGGTTAAATAATTTAATTTGAGAATATTTTCTTATGTAGTGTAAAAAACGTTTTAAAGGAGTTTCTATAAAATTAAAACCCCGTAATGTTTATATCAAAAATGTTTCATCAGATCTGTACATTTAGACGGAACAAGAAACGAAGGGTGTGTTTGCCTAACAGACTTTTTTTTTTTTGCTATAAAACACGGCCGGCCCCGGACTCTTACCAGACATGGCCCTCCCCTCCCTGATCAATATCCCACAAAGAAAAGACAACAGTATTCGCTGCAGCCGTCTCAAATTCTTCATCACTTTCCTTTTCATATTTATTTACACCAACCAACCCTCACCCACCCTGTTTTTCATGCATGTCCTGGACCAGTTGGTTCCACCTAGAACTGCCTGTGGTTTATAAGGTGAACCAAACAGTTAAGGGTGTATTTGAAGGCAGAGCTTCTAAAACCGTTGATCTTGTCCTAGTTATTAATATGAGTTTAATGGTGCGTACAGAACCAAGAATCGATGGCTTGACTGAGCCGTAGTAAAAGCTGGATCAGTGTGTAGGACCCTGTGTGTGTAACTAGATCGGCGTCTCTGCCCCTCATTAGCAAGCAGGCTGTGGACACCGGAGGCCTTCGGAGAGCCTCATGCAGATGAGTAGAAACCTGAGCTGAGCTGGGAGTTTGGGAGGAGGTCAAGACAGCAGAAGGGAGGTATAGAAAAAAAAAAAAGAGAACTTTTCTGGCTGTTTCTCACCCTATAAACACAGATTAACTTTCCACTTTATAAACAGCTTTACTCTTATTGAAATGTTTTATCTTTAGATAAGTTATGATTAAAACAATACATTTCCCATGTCAATAGTTGCTGCAGATATAAACTATATCCTATTGACTTGCTCGGGACTTTGGTCTGTTTAGATTCGTTTTAATGTTTTCCATAATTAAACTTCGTTTCGATGTGACTGAGCTGCGATCAACGAGATGTGTTACACTAGTAAAGACAAATCTCCCAGACCAGAGGTTTCCAGATATTTCCGCCTCTGACCTCAAAATTAACAACACAACAAACTGGTGACCCCCAAAAATACATCGAATTTCAACACCCAATTTATTTATACATATAGATTAATTATCTTATCATATATTACAACATTTTGAATGTATTTTTAATTATTCAATAATGCATTTTACAATTTAATGATATATTTAATTTACAATGTGACTCATGATTCAGATAAAGAAATGTTACATTTATTTATTGTCAGGATTGGTGGATAGTTCACAATCTAACTGCAGAGCTGAGGAGGGAGAGATGATTTCTTGTAATATAATATAATAATAATATAAAGAAGTAAAAGTAGAGAAGCCATAATCCAGAACGGATTTACAACACACTCAGAAACCAATAACTAGGAGACACTCGGGAGGAGTAAACTGAAAGAATGAGACAATGAAAATAATCCAGCAAGCACTAACTGCAGTGCAGGAATATTTACTGTATGCTAAGCAAAACAATAAATGGAGTAATCAACTGATTGGGAGCAGGTGTGGACAGAAGCGTCTAGAAGGGAGCTAGGGGAAAGGAAAGTGGCACAAGGGGCCACTGTAGAAATACTGCAGTGCTCCAATACAACCAGAAACCTACTAGGATTATGCAAAATGGAAACGAAACCAATGACCTAGAAAAGACATAATATTATTATAAATACCTTTTATAATCCCACATTTAAACAGGCAACTCTTTATCTTTTACCATTTTCTTTTCACCTTCATGTTAGAATATTTTTTGAGCTTGCATCTTCTTTTTGCTGTAACCTCTGAATTTGCCTTTTCCTTGATTCCTGGACACACTGCAAACCAGTTTTTAGAATATTGATTGACTGATTGACTTTATTCATCTCACAGTGGAGAAATGTATTTGTTACAGTAGCTGAATTATATATACATTATATACAATGCGTCCATAAATTACAGCGTGTTTTTTTTTTGTAGGATTATAAAACTGGGTCATTGAACATGTTATTTACATTGGTATTTATATAGACGGATATTTCTATTGCAATGGGTGTTGAATATAAAAAACTGGTTATTGCACAAGGTTTTAAATAGTAATTACACATTATACATTGCACAAGTTATTGCAGTTGCAGTGTAGAGTCTGATGGCAGCAGGGATGAATGACCTGCGGTTAGCGTTCCTTTTTACAAGCAGGGAATAAAAGTCTTTCTCTAAAGGAGCTGCTCAGCTCCTCTACAGTCTGGTGCAGAGGGTGGAAGGTGTGGAAGGTGCTTGGACAGCACCCTCCTCTCCTGCTCAGTCTCTTTCTGCAGCAGACAACAGCGTAGAGGAGGGCTGATTCCATCACAGAGTCATTAAATAGAGAAAGTAGGAAAGGAAAACACGTATCTGATGTAAAAGGCTGTTGCATCCATGGCGCCATCTTGGATATCTATGCATTAAAGGAATAGTACACCCAAAACATGATTAGCCTTCATTTTCTACTCACCCCCATGCTGAACAACACTCTGGAGTACTTTTTTGATATCTC
>NW_015150453.1:164011-166306 GCF_000732505.1 Cyprinodon variegatus | reverse complement strand
CGACCAGACCTCGGCGCCGCGCTATGACGTAATCGGCCTTCGAATCTGGCCTTCTAAGGACGCATCCTAGATTTTCGAACAGAGCAATCCTCTCCCTGTGCAGTTCCTCAGTGCTGGTTCCTTGTCTTTCCCTGGCTCCTCGTCTGTGTTTTCCCTTATGTCTACAAGACTCACCTCTGCCTCCTGGTCTATGCATTTGGGTCCCCAGAAGTATGCAGTATTTTTGTTTTGGTGTTATCAGTGTGATGCAGAGTCTGTGACACGATTTAGTGTTTTCTCAACAGTTCAGCAGTCTGATGGCGGTGGGGAAGAAGCTGTTACAGAACCTGCTGGACCTGCATTTGAATGCTGTGAAGCCTCTTCCCAGAGGGCAGCAGGGAGAACAGTCCATGGTGGGGGTGTGAGGAGTCATTGTTGATGTTAATGACCAATGACCTCTATTATGATCTATCTTATGCATCTAGATACAAGCCAATGTTTATATTACTATAACACCGCTGGTTTTATCCAAGCTTGATGCCCCCTGTAGTGTTTATAGGTTGTATCTTGACCCAATAGCATTGAGACAATTATTACGGTTTCTGACCTACTACATTTATACAACGAATTAAAACCCTGAATGCTTATATGTTAAGCATTTTGTGCTGGCTAGTATAACAATCCACATGTGACCTAGATTTTATAAGCTTTCTTTAGACACTGTGATGATGGTAAAAAAGTTAAGCAATGAAAGTATCTAAACAGACAATATCTTCACTTCAAATTGGATTTTAAAGAACTTAGCTAGACAGAAAATTTTGTTGAAATATATATGGTGAGAAAGGTGTAAAAAACAGAGTCTGAGTCTGAGCAGTGAGAAGACTGCTGCCTAATGGTTTAATTTTCCTGACCACCAACACAACCAAAGACCCCTGGGCTACACTTTCACTGCTACAAACCAGATGCATCCATTTGTCAGCCTGCTGGTCAGAGGGTGACGTGCATCAGTCTAATTGTCATCTGAGGATAATCCAGGAAATGGGTTGTAAAACTGCCATTTTTGCAGGATGGATGAGAATCTCTCAACCACTGGAAATGGTGGCCCTATAGAGGCCTGGCAGACAACGTAAATAAAGGTTAAAATGATGGTAAGAAATTTTTATAGCAACTATATCCAAGAATTCTGTTATCACGGAAGCAAGGCGGCGCCATTAATATTAATTGGTCCCGACAGGAGTTTAGTGAAGTCTTATTAAACCCACCAACCCACAGGAGCAGCATTTCTCCTCATTAATAGAGAATAATAAGAATAATCCTAGATATCTTTTTAATACAGTTTCCACACTCACCCCGAGCATTTGCTCTGTTGAACCGTCTATACCACCCGCTCTTAGCAGTAATTATTTTATGGGATTCTTTATGAATAAGATTGTGTGATCAATGGGGGGTGAAGTTGCTTTAGGACCCAAATTCGGAGATGAGTGAAGCTGAGATGAGTTCTTGTAGATTAAATCAGGAAACTGAGGCAGACGTCCAAAAAATGCAAAAATAAATACAAAATACAAAGAACCAGAAAAGAGCAGGGAAGATTCATGTGGGAAACCAGAGACAAGGAAGCAAGTAACAACAAGGAACCAGCACTGAGTGACTGCAGAGGTGGAGTATATAAGGGGAACAGAACAAAGAAAATTGACTAATGAGCTGATATGGAGCAGGTGTGAGTGGAACTAACTAAAAGGAAGTCAAGGGGAACGGAAACAAACACAAGGGGGCAGCAGAGAGTAACTAAAGATTGCTTGAATATAATGGAAAATAAACCAAAGATCAACAAAACAGAATAACTAAAAACTTAAAACTCAGAGTCCCAAAATGGGAGACCCATGACAGATTGATTTTATTTAAAATAAGATCATTAACACTCCTGTAACTATGACTGGCTTATCTCTGAAAGGTGAGGCAGCATTTGAGGTAGCCATAGAATCTGAACTGGGTTAAGACTGCTTTGATCCAGGTGAAATTTCAGAGTTATAGAATTTATTGTCTTCGTCTAAGCCTTCAACTTGTATGTTAGTTCCAATCTCAACCAGTTTATAAAAGGAGGTATTCCATTTGATTTCCTCCTCCATTTTAGATGTGATTAATCTCTCCTTGTTACAGGGATATGTACCAAAGGCTTTTAAGGTTGCTGTAATCATTACTTAAGAAACTATCTCTTGACCCAGATGACTTGGTCGATTATAGACCTATATCTAATCTTCCTTTCTCATATTAAAATTCTTTAGAAAGTAGTTGCCAACAAGTGTGCGATCACTTACA
>NW_015150453.1:159571-163187 GCF_000732505.1 Cyprinodon variegatus | reverse complement strand
AAAGCTTCTAGTTAGAGTGGCTCAGGTTATCCTGAGCTATCTCTATAGTTATGCTGCTATAGGCTTAGACTGCTGGAGGACATAGGGATCCCTCTACATCATTCAGCTTCATTCTATCTCTGTTCTCCCACTCTGCAGCCTTTTCCTGTCTGTTCCTGTTTAGTTTTGACATAGTCTTGCAGATAAATATCAGTTGGCCTGCTGGCATTAACACCTCTTATTATAGATGATAGATTTGGCTTTGATTTTCATTGTACATTCCTGTTTCTATCATGATCTTGACACCGATGACTGACTTATTAACTCATTCCATTCACCTGTTTAACTCTGCCCGGTTTCTCATTACTGCTCATCTGATCCACCTGCTTCTGCCTATATTTAAGCTGCTTGCATCCAATCACGAGGGCCAGATTATCCTTGTTCTCTCTACCCAGTGGTGGGCGTTTTTAGGGTTCCTTGGTGTTTCTGATTTTCTGATCCTGACCTGTTCTGCCACTGAGCCTGTTTTGATCTGTTTGCCTGACCTGGCTTCGGACTCCTGGACATTTGAAAGTAATAATAATAATAATAATTAATGATAATAACTAAAATTGATCTCATATTGGAGAAATTTACCTCGGCATTTCACCTATCCCCTTGGGGAGCAGTGGGCTGCAATCGTGCAGTGCCAGGAGAGCAGTGTGGGGTTAAGGGTCTTGCTCAGGGACCCAGAGTGGCATTCTGTGGGAGTGAGGCTCAAACTCAGAACCTCAGTATTCCAAGCTCTATGCCCTAACCTCTAGACCACCACTCCCCCAGCCCGCCTGCCTGTTCCTGTTCTGATCTGTTTGCCTTTCCTGACTCCTAGTTGTTCTCCCGGGCTGCTGCATCTGGGACACTGGGTGGCGCCCACCGCATCTCATTGGCAAACAACCAACTGGATCCTACCTTACTCTCTGGGCACGGACTGAATTGTTAAACCAGGTATGTGACTCACGCGTTCATATGATAACTAATGGAGGAAAAGCCTTTAACACCTGGACACCAGCAGTAAAGTCTAAAGTATCTGTTGGGTGTTTTCTCGCCAGTTTATTTTTCATTTTTTTGACTCGTCAGTTTGTCTGAATGAAACTCTCTCTAGTCAAAAAACGGCTGTATTTTTCATCCTCACACAAAGACATAGGGAGCGGCTCACATGTAGTTTTATAAAACATACTCTAACACAGCAGACCACAGCATGGAATAAGAAAAGTTATATGAAGTCTCTGTGGTTCCTGAGGGAACTGCTCAATTGACTAAAAGTGCCTCTTGTGTCAGCATCAGGTGGGTCTAAAAAATACTAGTAGCAAAAAATATATATATCAGTGAGAAGTTGGAAAGAAGTGAGTCCACTCAACTACTGAGGTAACCTTCTTATCCCTGCTTGAAGCAAACAGCTAAAAAGTTAGAATAAGAACCGCTGAGCCAAACTTTTGTGTTCTTTTAATGTGGGACTTTAATAACCGATGAAGGCGCAGGACAGAAATTAGAATTTTAATGTTTTATCACACTAATAAATCATTGAAAAGAGAAAACAAATGAAGACAAACATGCTGTGGTTTCACAAAAATAGAATCACACTGAAATCAAGAAACTGCTTTTTTTGTTTTGTTTTGTTTTTACATTTTGCCCATAATTCTACTAAATACTTACATTGTGATCCAGGATAATTAGCAAGTAATCATTTGTGATTTAAAAAAATCTAATTTCCTCTGTGTTTGTTTCATATTATAGTTTTTTTATTTTTTGTTTGTTTGTTTTTTTACATTTAGAGAGTTTTCTTTATAACAAGTTTCACAGGTATTTCTACACTGCAAAAAATGTAAATCTCAATAAGCCATTTTTTCTTAAAGTAAGTTCTTTTTCTCTTGAATTGAGGAGGTAAATGCAAATCAAACAAGAATATTTACATTTCAAATAAGAAAAAACATTTGCATTGTCTCCCCGCCTCTCGCCCATTGACTGCTGCAGATAGGCACCAGCACCCCTCGCGACCCCACTTGGGACAAGCGTGTAAGAAAATGCATGGATGGATGGATTTGCATTGTCTTATTTCAAGTGCATATTATCTAATTATCTTATTTTAAAAGTAAAAATGCTCATTCCATTGGCAAATTATCTCATTTACCTACTCAAATAACGGCTAAACACACTTAATTTCAGACATTTTTACTTATTTCTTGAATGTTTTTGTAGTGTAGTTATATTTTGCTTCTTATATCCAGTTGACTAAAGTCAGTGTTCATTAATATTGGATAAAGGCGGCTCTAAAACTGGTTTATTCTTATTTATTCTCCTTAAAAATTTGGTTTATCAATTTGCTACAATATTAATCTGGGATGATATAAACAAAAATGACCACATGTTGCAGCCATCAAAATATTTCTGTACATTGAGTCTATGGTAGTAGACAGGAACCTAAGAACAACGTTCATAATCAATTCCTCCATAGTTCACACACTGGAAAAAAATCAAAATCTAGACGAGTCATTTTTTTCTTAAAATAAGTGCATTTGTTCTTGGATTGAGGAGGTAAAAGAGACATTTTGCCAATGGAACAAGACAATTTACACTTAAAATAAGAAAACACAATTGCATTGTCTTATTTCAAGTGCATATGATCTATTTATCTTATATTTTAAGAGTAAAAATACTTCCATTGGCAAGCTATCTTAGTTACCTACTCAAATTAAGGATAAATGCAGTTAATTTAAGAAATTTTTACTTATTTCTACATCGTTTTTCCACTGGCCATGATTTTTTTCACAAAAGACAGCTTGACTCTATCATGACTTTAGTTAACTATTTATTAAAAATGAAGGCTCAGAAAGATAGTTAGCGGTTGTCACTACCCAATCCGTCCTGGAAGCATGATCTGTTCCATCAGGTCATTTGCACATCCGCAACCAGATATACATCCAGGTTTAAATAAATTATGTAATTATGGTCAAATAAAAAAAAAATTACTTATTTCTATCTTTAACTCAATAAAGAATCAGAGAAACACTCACCTTGAAAAAATGTTTTATGACTTTTGATGCTTTTTACATTTTCACTGGTAAACTGCTTCTCTGACGTCATCGTCGGACATGCTCAGAGCAGCAAAATATGATTAAACCATGTTTATCTGCATTTTAGTTGTTCCTTTCTTTAGGTTAAGCATTATATACCATAGGTTAACCCGAAAGAAAAACATCAAACTAAAAAAAATTGATTTATGTTTAAATCCAAAGCCGAAAAAGTTAGCTCCTGGAGGTAGCGTAGGATCCCATTTCTGGTGCAGATCTGGAACGGACGAGTGAACAATTCATCTTGAAAACGTTCTTCTTCCAAATGTTGGCTACATATTACGTTTTATTTCTCTGGCCAGAAGTTCGATGGCAAGTCCTCCCTCTTCAAGTTGGCGATCCAACGACCAACCCGTCCGTGGAGGATCAGGAATCAGAAAGGAGAAATAACTCTTTTTTTTCACTTTTACCCGATGTATTCCAGCATCCAGCTGCCATGCACGTGGGCATTGTCAGTTTCACTATAGCTCTGGTGAATTTCAATGGTGAAGTCCTCTGGAAATCTTCAATAATTGTTCTTGCTTGCAGAT
>NW_015150453.1:156324-158092 GCF_000732505.1 Cyprinodon variegatus | reverse complement strand
GCTTGTAAAGCGGGGAGAACGGCGCTAGGCTTACCGCACCGTGACGTCACTGCTGGAAAATGGCAGACGTGATGTGTTGCTATATTGGGGAAAAAAATGGCTGCTCCCGGACTCAGTGATCGCGACAAAAATTATTACTTTTATTTATTTTATTGATATTATTTACTGATTAACGCTAAATTCATTAAATCACCACCAATGTATTAGTTTTGATTATTCCTTGCTGACCGGACTTCTCCTTTAATCAGCGTACCTCTGATTACTGTCTGTTAAAATTACATGCATGCAAAATGCATCCGGGCAATGAATGAAAATTCATACATATCATCAAGTAAGATCAAATTATATGGCATGTCAACGATAATTTAACTTTTTAGTATCCATCTCATTTTGGGAAGTTCTCGCCTATTTTGCATACCCAAATGGAAAAGCAGATAACTGAGGAACTTTAAGCCCAAATTACATGTGTGATACGTTATTTGAAAGCTAACACCTTCTAGTTTCTGAATATATACATGAAAATTGGATAGAGGAAAACACCCAAGCTGCATCAGTTCAAACATGACTCAAAGTTGTTTTTTTCATTCTCGAAAATAATAGATCTTTTTTGAACAGCAGTAATAAAGACAAGCTTACTTGTTGTGGCTGCTTTGTTTGTTTACATTTTGACATGCTGCTATATTCTTGTTAATTATTGTGTTAATCTTGCTTTGGTGCTCGCTGTGTCCTAATCTATGCTTTCCAATGATGTCTAACATGTCTATATTGGTAAACATTTTCCAAGGTTAATTTTCATGCATTCTGGGTTATTTGTAAATGCTTTAAAACGTTTTGAGAGGTTAACAAGAAATAACAAACAAATTATTATTAACTTCATAATTATATTGATTTATTTAGTTATTAGATAATAAAATTAAAATTTTTTAGACACAACTTTGATATTTGTAGTTTATTCATTACATTTTTTAACTACTTTCACATAAGTTAGAAAACTTCTGGTTTCCTAATTACATTCAAGCAGAATTCAAAGTTTGTCAACCTGAGAAGCGAACATTTTTAAGTTCAAGCCCTAAACTCAAATTTTATGGAGATTTTTCGCATTACAATTTAGAGTTCTGCAAGCTTTTCTTTTTCTCGTTTTTTTTTTTTATTTTTTATAGTGTAGTTGGATACCTGCGCTTGTACAAGTATGACCTTCAGCCTTTTGGGTTTTTGGTACGTGGCTGTAAGGGTCTATGTGTGGGATCTGGTGAACTCATGTGTAGAATAATTTATAAAGAAAATGAGGATTCTTGATTTTTAAAGTCAGAATAGAAAGAAACAGAAAGAAAATCTATTTTTTACTAACATTGGTACACTGATTTTCACAAACAATTTTTATTACTTATCGGCAAAAATACTTTGTTTCATGAAACCGTGTTAATTTTTCCTAAACACTTACTGTAAGAGCCTAAGAAAAACAAGAAGCTGCTGCTGCAGTAATTACTGCAGGTAAAGATGCAGACAGAAAGCTGAGAGAGGAGGAGTTACAGATTTGATTTACTATCATGATTCACAGATGTAGAGGATATATAAAGCAAGAAAACCACAGATAAAAAAATCTCAGTTTTCACATCTTATACTAAAGCTGGCTTTGGGGTCAGAGTTCTGGATGTTCTACAGTTTGCTGTTTTCTGTTTTAATACCTTTTTATTGATCGTGCAAAAGACATCATTGCAAAAAAACGATCCAAAAAGAAGTAAAAAATGTCTTAAAATAAATGTATTTA
>NW_015150453.1:153383-155862 GCF_000732505.1 Cyprinodon variegatus | reverse complement strand
AATAAGATAATTAGATAACATGCACTTGAAATAAGACAATGCAATTGTGTTTTCTTATTTTAAATCTACATTGTCTTGATCCATTGGCAAAATTCTCTTTTAGCTTCTTAATTCAAGAACAAATGCTCTTATTTTAAGAAATAATGACTTATCTAGATTTTGATTTTTTGCAGTGTGTAAATTTAAGTTCTGAACCATTTGCTCTTAACCTAAAAGAGAAATAATCCGCCATATATCAGTTTTTATACAAGACAGGTTTTATAAAAAAAGGTTTTGAATTTTAACTGTATTATAGGCAGCCATTCTAAGCACTTTATCATCATTAAATCCTTTGTTTCTGGAGAGACTAATTTCCAAAAGCCCTTTTTCTGTGATTAAAGTGGAACAAAATATGTTTTTACTTTGAAAAAAATATGTTAAAGATCAGTTGTGTGTTTTTTTTTTAAGTTTCACTTATAATAGAAGTCTATGAATAACAAGAAAATGTATAAATAAGGAAAAACAAGAAATTTTTTTAAACTGACAGCAGATGAAGCTTTTCTAAGTAGAGGCTTCCTCCTTTTAGTGCTCAGTAGCGCCCCCTCCTGATGGAATGTAGTATTTAATGATCCAGTATGTCATGTTTGCATAGTTCATATTAACCTCTGACTGTGACTAACCGTCACCCTGACCTGTGTCACCTTTCCACTCTCTGTGGACATGAAGACAGCAGCTCCAGAACCCGACCCAGACGGATCGATGATCTGCTCAGACCATCATTGATCAGAGAACGAGGGGAGCGTCGCTCAATGAGCGCAAGCAGCAACAGATGTTATTTCTGTGGACCTTCTAAATAAGATGGCATGCTTGTCCAAAGCGCGCTTGTCTCTCTGCAAAATGGGCCGAAAAACAAAAACCTAAAGTCTTGGTTTCCTAATTGATAAGGCGTGCGTGCTCGATCGATACCAATGATTCAGAGGTCGCCAAAAACCTTCTTTCTCACCTCTGAACAAAACCTCCACACCTACATGTACCATTTTAGTTTGGTCTAGTGAGGTTTTTTTTCTCAAAAGAGCCTGCTGTCTTTAAAAGCAAATCCATTTCTCCACCACAAAGGATTCAAGTGGGGTGAACAACACAAACAGCTGGCTCTCAGGCATTGTGCTGGAAGGGCTGAGCTAATGGGATTCAGTTCCACTTGTTTTTCATCTAAGGAAAGTTTTATTAGAGATTTATGCTGGAGTTACTGTAATGTTCTCATTTTAGGAGGGAGGGAGATTCCACCTTATGGTTTCCACACATTAGGAGGAAAACGTCCTTTTATTCATCCCAGATGTGTTTCAGTTTCTTTGCTTTATCTCTTTTGAAACAAATCAACAGCTTCCTCGCTTTCCTTCTTTTAATCATCTGAAATGTCTCCTTGTCTCTGCTGCCTCTGATGCGAGTCAAAGAGTTTCCCTCCACAGTGTTCACCGTTACTCTGCCTTCCTCTTTGTTTCTGAGAATGTCTGAGACTCTTCTCCCTTCACTGCTGTCTGAGCTGACATCTCTCCACCGCACTTCTTTCATTCTTTTAATTTTCTCTGGTCTTTTCATTTCATATCAGCTTCATTTGTCGAGAATATTCACCATCCCTCCTCTTTGTATGTTCACACTATCTTATCCTTATTTTTCTAAAGTTACCTTTAGATTAACTGGCTCTTAATCATTTAAAACTAGATTATTTATGCGTATTTTGGGTTCAATTTAGTTCAAGAAAGCCCTCTTTATTAAAAGAAAAAGAAAACGTCTTACAGTTTCAGTCCCCTTGGCCTGCATCAGATAGATCACCACATCCGTCTCTTAGCTAGGCTGATAGGGGGAAAATAGTCTGACACTCTTAAAGTGTAACTCACCCCAAACTCACCTTTTTTGCAGATAAACTGGGCTACGTTCGCACTGCAGGCCTTGATGCTCAATTACGATTTTTTTTGCGTTGCCGTTCACATTTCCAAATATATGCGACTTGTATGTGATCTCCTGTGTGAACTGCAGTCATACAACCTAAGTATCCCGTATGCGCAGTAGAGGACGCAATGACATCACAGGCCAGCGTGCTCTGTGTTTACGGAAGTAAACGTGGATGGTAGTGCTGGAGCGCATCTAGTGATCTTTCCAAACCTTAAAACCTCAATCTTTTTAAGATGGTTAAACATAAATACTGCTCTCCGCATCCTCGTCTGCCATGTTGTTTGTTTTTCTTGCCGCTTCTTCATAAGAAGACCCAGAATAGTGACCTCTGTCGGGTATTAATGGCGTTCAGGTCGGATAAATGCGACACGCAGGATTCATTTGAAAAGATCAGATAAGCATCGGATTTAGGATCACAACGCCAAGTGGCCTGAGTCGCGTTGGAAAAAAATCGGCAAAAATGTGCCATGAAAAGATCAGATACATTGCATATGGGACAAAAGATCAGATTTGGGTCACTTCAGCCTGCAGTGTGAACGTTGCCATAGAG
>NW_015150453.1:150079-152358 GCF_000732505.1 Cyprinodon variegatus | reverse complement strand
AATCATGGTCAACAAGTTAAATCTGCACACAGACTGAATACATTCACATCAACATCTATTTAAAACATAAGAATTTATAAACAAACATCATTAAACTTCTAATTTAATATATATTTCAGTCAAACATCTTCACCTAACTAGTGAAACTCAACTAAACTAATAGGAAAGGAAATAAAAATAAAATGTTATGATATCCCAGTTTGGAATGTGTTTAAAGTTTAAGAACCAAAGCGTGGTGGTTAGCACCATTGCCTTACAGCAAGAGGGTTCTGGGTTCGAGTCCCGGGGGAACCAGGACCTTTCTGTGTGGAGTTTGCATGTTCTTCCTGTGTCTGCTTGGGTTTTCTACTGGTTCTCCAGCTTCCTCCCACAGTTCAAAAACTGTCATGTTAGGTTGACTGGAGATTCCAAATTAGCCTTAGGAGTGAGTGTGAGTCGTTGTCCGTCTTTGGGTGTGTCTGTTTGGCCCTGCAATGGACTGCTGGACCGTCCAAGGGATGCCTCACCACAGTACTGGGATACGTGGTCCCCTCTGAGACCACATTAGGAATAAGCTGTTACAATAATGGTTGGAAGGGATAGAATCAGCTGTGGTGTTAAAGTGGTGTTTAGAGTTGTCTAATGATACTGCCACCTGTGGATGAAACACAGAACTGCAGCTCTCTTTTGCTTGTTCTCTGTTATTTTTTTTTTTTTTTAGCTTTTTTTCACCTTACCTGGAGTTACCGCCGGTGTCTGACTTGAGCTGGATGCGGGCCGTTACTCAGAATCCACAAGATCCATCTTAAATTTAACGCTTCAATTTTTCGCTAGGTTGGACCAATTTAACATGGCTTGATGATACATCCACAGAACTTCCAAAAGAAAGTAAAAACAGGCTACAGGCTTATAGATGCATCGGCGATGAACTACTGAGGGGTCAATCTGTTCACCAAACAATGTTTTACTCATAAGGGTTAAAAAAAGGCCATTTTAATTAAGTGTAATTTTCATGTGAATGTGCTTTACTGGAGGCATCCATGTTTGTCAAAGAACACTACTGCCACCTACTGNATTGATTTAGCTTGTAAAGCGGGGAGAATGGCGCTAGGCTTACCGCACCGTGACGTCACTGCTGGAAGATGGCAGGAGGGAGGGGCTACTATATTTGGGCAAAAATGGCCGCTCCCAGACTAAGTGATCATGATGAAAACTATTATTTTTAATTTTTTACTGATTAAGGCTAAATTCATTAAATCACTTCAAACGTCTTAGGTATAGATAATGATCCATTGATTATTCCTTGCTGAATGGACTTTCCCTTTAAAGGTATTTTTTCTATAAAAACTTAATGTCTCTTTAACAAAAAAGTTTATTTTTCAATGACTTTAGAATTTTATTATTCTTTTCTATATTTACTGAATTAAGTGCTTACAGTTTTTTTGAATGCTTAAGCGCTAATCGTGATTCTTGTAGCACAATTTCTAAAACTATTAATACCTATAGCAAAACCACACACTGAGTTTGCGAAACTAAAAGCACAAACACTGCATTGCACTCAGTTTGCAATTTTGTAACACACATTTTGCAAAACTGTAGGCACAATTCACTGCACAACACTCTGTTACCAAATTTCCAACACACTCCTAGCAAAATTATAGACATGTATGGCTATCATTAACACTATTTTGCCAACTGTCTGGCACACTTTTACATGTGAAAACTGTTTTAGATAATTAGTTCACTTTGCAATCAGCCTAAGCACTACACTGCAAAAACAATCTAGAAATTTGTAAAAAATGTCTAAAATTAAGTGCATTTACCCTTAATTTCAGTAGGTAAATAAGACGATTTGCCAATGGAATGAGTATATTTACTCCTAAAGTAAGATAATTAGATATTATGCACCTAAAATAGGACACTGCAATTGTTTTTTCTTGTTTTAAATACAAATTATCTGGTTCTATTGGCAAAGTGTCTCACTTACCTGCTCAATTCAAGAAAAAAACAATTATTTTAAGCAAAAATTACTTATTTAGATTTCAATTTTTTGCAGTGTATAAATAATAATAATTGATAATGACACCATCTTTCAAAATAGGCAATAAGCATTTCTTCATGAAGTCGTGTACTTGCACGCCACAGAATAAGAATGAAACAAATTTACAGAGTTAGCTATAAGCCAAAATGGTGTTGTTCACCATCATGCAACCATAGGCCCATACAACACTGCACACGTTATTGCATTTCTGGAAACCTTACATGACATGCTCACTGTTCAGAGACCAGAGCATACCCGA
>NW_015150453.1:145888-148950 GCF_000732505.1 Cyprinodon variegatus | reverse complement strand
AGTCAGAATTCTGACTGTTTCCCCATACTAAACTGAAATAAAATTTAAAAATCAGTTGCTGTTTTTTTCAGTGGCCCTGATCCTCTTCTGTATAAATATCTCCCTGATTGTTACACATTTAAAATTTGATTATTGGATCATTACTTTCTGGTTATCGACTGTAGAGGACCTACTGTACATATAGCGATTTTTCTTAATAGATTCTTCAGTTATTATTTTTAATGAAATTATGTTCAGCAAAATTAGAAGATGAATATTTCTAATTCCATGGGCTTTTGTTTTAAATGCAGCACACTAAAATCTACAAGAAAGGAGAAGGTGTTGAGGAGCGAAAAAAGAAAAGAATCTAAAATAACAGAAGTGGTGCTGCTTAAAAAAAAAAAAAAAAAAAGAGAAGGTATGAAACATGAAATAAAGCAGAGCAGAGCAGAGCCGGTGATTTGTGACTCCCTCCAGTGTGCTAGCGTTACACGAATGGCCCTCCAGGGCAGCATGAAAAGCTTCTTGATTGTTCAGAGTGGTAACCGGAGCTCCCAGCTCCTTGCCATGATAGATTTATTTACATTTCAGCGCCTGGACCCCACTCAGAAAAAAAAAAAGAAAGAAACAATGCGAGTCACCCGGGGCATCAATATTCTGTAGTAGCGAGGATGCTCCAGCCCTGCTCTATTGTTTCATGACGATGACTTAATGCTGATGATGATGATGATGCTGGATTAAATCTGTGGCTGCACGTCATTCGGCCTTTATATGGAGACCGGAGTCTGTGCTGATATTTCTGAAATGGTTGAAAAATGTCACCAGGAGTCTTTTTTTCTCCTCTCTCTGATTAACCTTAACTAACACTTAATCAATGACTATTTAATGAGCATGATTGCATTACGGCGTGTGACTGAGCGCAGTAGACTTCTGAGTTGTTAGACCCCCCATGATTACTTTTGAGCCGTTCCAAAAAGCCAGGTCATCACTTAATTTAATAAAGGTCCGAGACATTTGTTCGGAACCCCTGCTGAGCCAAATATTAGGCCAAATGTTCAATCTAAAATGATAAATGGTGCTCGAAGATTTAATTTGTTCCTGCTATGTAATTATAACAAATCAGCCGATGAATGCCACGATCTCCCTGAGCGTTTAGAGTGCGTTTCTGACTGCGTGAGGGCTTTCTCCGCTCTGTCGGGTTAAGAGAAACTCTCACTGGGGAGAAGATCAATTCTAAATAACCCACATTTTCCAGACGGTTGTGGAAAACTCTGTTAGCACAGCTTTAAAAGCGGCGACATTCCTCCCAGGATGGTGTCCAGCCTCTGGTATCGACTGAGTGCTGGTGGAAAATAAAGAGTTATAAACGGCTTTCCAAGAAGAAGAGGGATTAAAGCAGATTCAAATATCGCAGCTTCTCCGCCCTGCCTGATTTATACTTACTGATGCATTCTGAGGGAAAATTCAATCGCTTTCATCACAGAGAGATGGTGATTATAAGAGGGAGAAGGAAAAAAAAAAAGCAAGTGCCTTTATGTTGTTTAAAAGAGACCCTAAAGTGGGTGTAGCTTTCATTGGAAATCGCTCTCTTTAAAATCTAAAAAGACTAAAAACCGCATCACTGCCACATTTGCTTTAGTGGTCCATCTTTAAGCTTCAACAATAACATAAATAGTAATTTATCATTTTTTCCTTTGCCTGTGGCGCCACAGCTGCTTAGTAATGGAGCCTGAGCAATAAAATTACCTGCAAGAAGAACCGTAAAAGAAAAACCTGATAGAAACTCTGGCAAAAAATATGTTACCTTTCCAAAATTTCAGTAGTACACTGCAAAGAATCTAAATCTAGAGAAGTCATTTTTTCTTAAAATAAGTGCATTTTTTCTTGAATAAAGTTGGTAAAAGAGACATTTTACCAATGGAACAAGACAATTTACACTTAAAATAAGAAAGCACAACTGCATTGTCTTATTTCAAGTGCGTATTATCTAATTATCTTATTTTAAGAGTAAAATTACTAATTCCATTGGCAAACTATCTCATTTATCTACTCAAATTAAGGGTAAATACACTTAATTTTAGAAATTTTTACTTATTTCTAGATCGTTTTTGCAGTGTAATTGTCAATGCAAGAATTGCCACACTGCAAAAAACCTCTAGGAATAAGTAAAAAATGTCTTTAAGTGTATTTACATTTAATTTGACCAGGTAAATAAGATGATCTGCCAATGGAATGAGTATTTTTGCTCCTAAAATAAGATAATTAGATAATATACGGTTGAAATAAGACAAAGCAATTGTTTTTTTCTTATTTTAAATGTAAATTGTCTTGTTCCATTGGCAAAGTGGCTGACCTACCTCCTCAATTCAAGAAAAAATGCACTTAATTTGAGCAAAAATGACTTATTTAGATTTCCATTTTTTGCAGCAGAAGCCACTTAACGAGGAAAATCTCACACTGGAAAAAATCTAAATCTAGATAAGACATTTATTCTTGAAATAAGTGCATTTGTTCACTGCAAAAACGATCTAGAAATGAGTAAAAATGTCTTAAATTCAATGTATTTACCCTTAATTTGAGCAGGTAAATGAGATTGTTTGCCAATATAATTAGTATTTTTACTCTTAAAATAAGATAATTAGATAATATGCACTTTAAATAAGACAATGCAATTGTGTTTTCTTTTTTTAAGTGTAAATTGTCTTGTTCCATTGGCAAGATGTCTCTTTTACCTCCTCAATTCAAGAACAAATGCAATTATTTTAAGAAAAAATGACTTATCTAGATTTAGATTTTTTGCAGTGTAACCTTTCCAGAATTTAAATAGTAATTGTCAATGCAAGAATTGCCAGAAGCCATTTAACGAGAAAAATCTCACACTGGAAAAAATCTAAATCTAGATAAGTCATTTATTCTTAAAATAAGTGCATTTGTTCTTGGATTGAGGAGGAAAAAGAGACATTTTGCCAATGAAACAAGACAATTTACTCTTAAAATTAGAAAAGACAATTGCTTTGTCTTATTTCAAGTGCATATTATCTAATCATCTTATTTTAAGAGTAAATTGTCTTGTTTCATTGGCA
>NW_015150453.1:144887-145490 GCF_000732505.1 Cyprinodon variegatus | reverse complement strand
TGCCAATGAAACAAGACAATTTACTCTTAAAATAAGATGATTAGATAATATGCACTTGAAATAAGACAAAGCAATTGTCTTTTCTAATTTTAAGAGTAAATTGTCTTGTTTCATTGGCAAAATGTCTCTTTTTCCTCCTCAATCCAAGAACAAATGCACTTATTTTAAGAATAAATGACTTATCTAGATTTAGATTTTTGCAGTGTACCTACCTAAATTGAGTAAGTGCAGAAATGGAGATATGGTAAATTCAATGGAGACTTTTATTTCACTCATTTTTCCCAAACAGAGAATCCATCACAAGTAACCATTACTAGGAAAAAGCAAGCGGCGCTACGCTGGGCTAACAACAGGGGGAAATTTAGAAGAAAAAAGGGGATCTCTCAATCCAAACTAAGATCAGCAAAAATAAACTGCTGTCTGAGAAAAGCCTGGAGTGGCTGTTTAAACGCCTGCTTCTACCGTCCCCATTTAAATGAAAGAGACCACATAACAGTGCATTTTAACATTTGTTCATTCATTTAACCTAAATCTAATACAGTTCATCAGGTTAGAGCAATAATAGGAAGCTGCACTGGAAAAAAACAAAATCTAAATAAGTAA
>NW_015150453.1:140069-142819 GCF_000732505.1 Cyprinodon variegatus | reverse complement strand
AAGTGCATATTATCTAATTATCTTATTTAAAGAGTAAAAATACTCATTCCATTGGCAAATCATCTTATTTATCTATTCAAATTAAGGGTAAATACACTTAATTTAAGAAATTTTTACTCATTTTTAGATTGTTTTTGCAGTGTGTTGCTTTGTGCACTGCAAAAACGATCTCAAAAGTAGTAAAAATTTATTAAATTAAGGTTATTTACCCTTAATTTGAGTAGATAAATAAGATGATTTGCCAATGGAATGAGTATTTGTACTCTTAAAATAAGTTATTATGCACTTGTAATAAGACAATGCATTTGTTTCTTCTTATTTTAAGTGTAAATTGTCTTGTTCCATTGGAAAAGTGTTGCAAGAAAAAATGCACTTATTTTAAGAAAAAATGACTCATTTATATTTCATTTTTTTTGCAGTGTGTTCATGTCTTTTCTTACAGCTGTGTGTTTATGTGCTGAGTAGAGTACAGTAACCGGTCTAATTATATAAATAAATCTATTGGATTAAATTTTAATCATGCAATTACATTGTGCAATTTTCATAAATCAACGTATACATGAGTAGTAACGACAGTTTTATAGTTATATAAATAATATAGGCTACAGTTGTGGTTTTCTACAGTGGTTTTGGAAAACCAGTTTCCTAAAAGGTAATTTTGCAGAACGATTGCACGTTCTGACGAGTGACAAATTAAAAGTTCATTGATTCATTTTCCCCGAGCCTCTGAAAGCCTGATATAAGATCCATTCATCTAGGCATAAAGCTGCCATCTGCTTAAAACTGATAATACTTTAAAGGTCCTACCTACAACTTTATTAATTAAAAAATATGTATAGATCCACAAAAATTCTACATGGAAGATAAAATAATATTTTTTTCTGAAAAATGGTGCATGCATAACTGTTATCCTTTTAAGGGTCCAAAACATGTAAACATTTACAATCTGATTACGATGCAAACATCGACAACAGAGGATTCTGCACCAATAGGAATATTAGATAGAAGCCATGAGAGACGCAATGCTGGCGTTGCTAGATCCTTGTAGCCCCAGATTAGTCCTGAAAAATGGCTTCTTCTCAGTGTTACAGTTTTCTGACACAAGCCAAAAAAAAACAAGAAAAAAAAAGTATTTTTAAGTTAACACTTTGACTCCAGCTAGAAAACAGTATGGAATATAAATGGGTGAGCGCCAGAGCTCCACCTCCTGGGCAGGAGGAGTTAAATTTGTAGATATCACCTTCAATATTGTTATAGAATATTTTTAAATTAGGGCTACAACTGATAACAAATCTCTAATTTATATTTTCATTAATCGATTAAGAATCACATAGCCACAGGTTCCTTAAAAAGAACTTTTTACTAAATCAAACCAGGTGAAACTAAAACATTTCCACTTAGGGAGGCTGGATTACGGAAGAGGATTAGGGCCAGTGGGAAAAAAAAAAAGTTAACTGATTTTTAAATTTTATTTCAGTTTAGTATGGGGAAAAAAATCAGAATTCTGAGAAAAAAGTCAAAATTCTGACGTTTTTCCCCATGTTAAACTGAAATAAAATTTAAAAATCAGTTAACTTTTTTTTTTCAGTGGCCCTAATCCTCTTCCTTACTGGATACAGTATAGTGACAGAGAAAAAAAATTGTTTTTATCTTTAATCCAAAATGTTCATATATATATTTTCTTTCAAATTTTAGTATAATTACTGCTGTTAGTGGGTCGCTCTGTCAGCAAAAGGCATACTTTAGAATTTCTATACTCCATTTAATGATTAATCGATTACTGAATTAGAAGACGATTTATTTTCAATAATCAATTAATCACGATTAATCCGATTAATTGCTTCCGCCCTATTTTAAATCAAAACTACTAATAGAGTATATAGCTATCCCTTTATTAACTGTGAAACATGCTGTATTTGTAAAATGTTGTAACTGGGGACTTGTCCAGGTTGTACCCCGCCTTTCCCTCAGATTGATTGAGACAGGCATATGGACGGACGGACGGACGGATGGAAGGATGGACGGGCGGACGGATTGATGAATGGATTGATACACAATATCAGATTTTTTTGGTATGCAGACAAAAATTTGGCGACTTGGCTTGTGTCTTTCTCTTGTACTTTATACTTTCTTTAAACTTTCTACGTTTCTACATTAATTCAGGGTTAATTTATTTCCCATTTTCCGCAGGTTTTTGAATGAATGAAACTCTCTGCTAGTTTTGGTTAATCCTCCAGCCCTTCCTGTTTGCTCCGGGTCTGTGCCTTCCACCACACCATCATGTTGTGGTGTTGATTCCCTGGTTCCAGCATTTCTTTTATTATTTTTTTAAACGACTCTTCGATGAACCAGCCCCACTCATTGCCATATTTCTGTTTGATGTCTGTTTGATGAGACAGAATAGTTTCCAGAGAGTATTAGAAAACAATGGAATGTTGTTTTGAGTAAATGCGAGAATATTATTTAACATATATGTGTCTGGATCCATTCTGGTCTTAGAACTAATTTCCAGAGTCTATGCTATAGCTAAAAACCCACCTCTTTTCTTCGGCTTTTAACGCCATGTAGAGTGTTGATTTTATGTACACATGTTGATTTTATGTACACATGTTGATTTTATGTACACATGTTGATTTTATGTATACACATGCATATTTTTATCCTGTGCGGGCAGTGCTTTTATTTTATTTTATTTACTTTTATTTATTTTTGTTATTTTATCTTTTTGTGCAGCACTTTGGAAACCTTGT
>NW_015150453.1:136569-139284 GCF_000732505.1 Cyprinodon variegatus | reverse complement strand
GGCAAAAATGGCCGCCCTCAGACTCAGTGATTGTGACGAAAATCTTTTTTTATTTTTGTACTAATTAATGCTAATTTCATTAAATCCCTGCAAAGCTTTAGGTATAGATAACGATCCATTGATTATTCTTTGCTGACTTTTTCTTTAAAAGTTGTTCTTTGATCTTTTCTGGATTTTTAGATGAGTTGCTGAAGTCATTTTGGAGTAATTTTAGTAGGACGGCCATTTTTATGAGGTCTTTTACTGTGGTTCTCTAAAATCCACAGCACTTAGGAATGGCTATTTAGGCCTTACCTTAATATTTGTCAGTGGTGTTGTTTTTTTTCGTTTTTTTTGCGTTCTTTGTATCAGACAGGTGGTATCTAATACAGTATATTACTTAATGATTCAGGTCATATATTAATCCTGCTGGGTGTTACTTATTAAACTGACTAAATAATAGTATTTACTGCTGCTTATGTGATTTCACATAAAAATCGAACAAATACTTTTTTCATTACAGTGAATACTGAATTACAGTTTTGGGGGTTTTAAAATGAAAAAAGAAACACTCATAATGATAATTCTTTGATAAAGAGCTTTTAAATAAATATTAAAATAATATTTTCTTTATTTCTTTATAAAAACATATCTGATTTTTTTTTCAAAAAGGGAGATATTGTTGCTTATTTGGAACATTTTTGAAAATGTTATCATTATTTACCTTCTGCTGGTAACTAATCTATCATCATTGGCTTTGTCCTGGACTGTAATGTTTCCATAAGGCAAACAACAAGGACCGACAGCGGGAGGAACATCCCTGAGCAGCCGGCAAACATCCACGAGCAGACGACTCCCAGTCTTAAGTGGAAGAGCAGAAGCCTCTCTCCCACTTAGGATAGTGGGCTATTTAGCCTGACAGCCATTAAATATGAATTAAAAACCACACAGGCCTCTTTGCCTTCGAAAATGTCATTACATATCTTTATGGCGGCCGGTTGTTGAATAAGCAGTTTGCAGTGCTCCCCTGGGGGGCAAAGCTGGGGATGGGAGTGCAGGGAAGTGAAGTAGATGGAGGAAGGGGAGGAAGAATAGGAAGAGGTAACAGGATGGGACACAAGGGACAGATGGGGAGGAGATAAGGAGATGTTTGCAGGGATGGCAGAATAAAAAAAATAAAATAAAAAACATGGAACCGGGCGGATGAAGAGAGCAGAGGAGGACTAACAAACAAGCAGGTCTGCTTTAACGGATGAGGCCTAATAGCAGCTAAAATGGAATCTACATTACTGGTCCTAACTGAGTGCAGTACTTCAGGGGCCGGGCCCCGAAAGGAGCAAATAATAGCGCTGGCTTGGAGTGGTGCTTCAGTTTCTCTCCAGTAGATGAGGGAGATGTGTAGGGGCATATGAGATTGATGGGAAAGGGGGGGGGGAGTACTTCAGAGATGCTAGCCATCTTAGTATTTTCAGGGTAGTTAAAAATAGTCAGAAAAGGAAGGAAAAAAAAAAGGTCAGCATGTGCCGGACCACTCATTCTATCGCTCAGTGTTTATAGTGCGGCTCGGACGCTCAAATTGCCGGGCTATAATTACCCAAGCTGCACCTCCAAATTGTGACGCTATTGTTGAAGAAATAAAGACATTACCGTTGGTCTGTTTGTTCTTGAATACATCATTTGTTGCTTTAATGAAGCTAATTTCCCTGAAATGTATCTCATATAGCCACACACAATATACATTTAATGATGTTATTTTCACCCACGCGCTCATGTTTGACCTGCAGGCAAACTCCTCAGGAGGCAACCGCATGGGAGGGAGGGGAAAAAATGGCCGTAATGCATCCTTTTTATGCTAAATGATCACATTCAGTCAGTCAAACACCTCCTGCCATAGTGTGGCTTTAACAAAAGAACAGTAGAAAAGTGTTGTACAGCAGCAATTCCTTCTCCCCACAAGAGCTTTTTTTTTCTTTTTTTTTCAATACCACACTGCAATTTAACTTTGGTTTGCTGCTGGGCTCATTGTTTCTGCAGGAGACTGAAGAAAATCACACATTTCTGCTCCGGGCTATGCAACAAAAGAGAATACGAAACTGTGTTTAATGACTGGAAAATGCACATATTTCCTGTTCTTTATGCCGCCTTTTTTAATTTTATTTCCTGAACATAAACACAGCAGTATTCATGAAAATGTGACTTTTTTCACAGCTTCACACGGCAAAAATTATCTAGAAAAAAGTAAAATTTTCTTAAATCAACTGTATTTACCCTTAATTTTAGCAGGTAAATGGGATGATTTGCCAACGGAACGAGTATTTTTACTCTTGAAATAAAATAATTTGATGATTTACACTTATAATAAGACAATGAAGTTGCTTTTTCTTATTTTAAATGTAAATTATCTTGTTCCATTGGCAAAATGTCTCACTTACCTCCTCAATTGAAGAACAAATGCACTTAGTTTAAGAAAAAATTACTTATTCAGATTTTCTATTTTTTGCAGTGCACTGAAAAAGCGATCTAGAAATAAGTAAAAATTTCTCAAATTGAGTGAATTTACCCTTAATTTGAATACGTAAATGACATGATTTGCCAATTGAATGAGTATTTTTACTCTTAAAATAAGATATTTAGATAAAATGCACTTGAAATAAGACAATGTAATTGTGTTTTCTTATTCTAAATGTAAATTGTCTTGTTTCATTGGCAAAATATGTCTTTTACCCTCTAAATTCA
>NW_015150453.1:129455-134222 GCF_000732505.1 Cyprinodon variegatus | reverse complement strand
ATATATATATATATATATATGCGTTTCTGTGCCCTTTTGACCAGTGAAGTGGTGTTTCCAGTCCAGGTGAGGGTGTCTGTGATGTTCACCCCCAGGAATCTGGTGCTGCTGACCACCTCTACAGCTGAGCTGTTGATGAGCAGTGGAGCGTGGTTAGACCGGTTCTGGCTGAAGTCCACCATGATCTCCTTCATCTTCTCCACCTTCAGGATCAGGCTGTTATCTCTGCACCACCAGCTGCTCCCCCTCCTCTCTGTAGTCCAGGTCGTTGTCGTCTCTGATGAGGCCCACCACTGTGGTGTCATCTGCAAACTTCACCATGTGATTGGTGGTGAACCTGGGGACGCAGTCATCAGGGTGAACAGCAGGGGGCCCAGGATGCAGCCCTGAGGGGAGCCTGTACTTTAGACTGATGACATCAGAGGTGTTCTGTCCGACCCGGACTGACTGAGGTCTGTTGGTGAGGAAGTCTAGCAGCCAATAGCAGAGGGGTGTATTGAATCCCAGCTGTTCCAGTTTGCCCAGCAGATGCTGTGGGATGATGGTGTTGAAAGCTGAACTGAAGTCCAGGAACAGCATCCGCAGGTGACAGCATCTCCTCCAGGTGTGCCAGGCTCAGGTGGAGAGCAGCAGAGATGGCGTCCTCAGTGGAGAGGACGCGTTGGTAGGCCAACTGAAACGGGTCGAATGTTGGCGGCAGACTGGAGACGATGTGTACTTTAACCAGCCTTTCAAAGCAGTTCATGATGGGGCTCAGAGCGACAGGCATGTAATCATTGATTGAGGTGACCTGAGGCTTCTTTGGGACTGGAAAAATGGTGGCAGACTTGAAGCATGCTGGCACTATGGATTGGTGCAGCCAGGTGTTAAAGATGTCTGCGAGGACACCAGCCAGCTGATCTGCACACTCCTTATACACCCGCCCAGGTATGTTTTTAGGCCTTGGGGTCTTCCTTGGATTGACTCTCCTCAGAGTTTTCCTCACATCAGCTACGTCCAGGTTTAGTGCCTCCTCCCCCTGGTGTGGAACAGCTTTCACTGCTGGAGGCTGTTTAGTGCCTCAAAACTTCCAAAGAAGTTGTTCAGTTTATTTAGGAAGTCAGTGTTTGCCTCATCTATCAGGGGGGAGGATGTGTTGTAGTCTGTGATCATCCGAATGCCTTTCCACATCCTCCTGGTGTTGCTGTCGTCATGGAAACGATCCTGGATCTTCTGGCTTTGGTTCTGCTTCGCTGATACTTAACAAGTTGTCATATGTTGCTGCAGCCTTGAAGATGTTCCAGTCAGAGCATTCATAACAGTCTCGGAGTGTCTCCATGGCCCCCTCAGACCACACTCTGACCTCTTTAACTGTCGGTTTAGTCCTGATCAGCTGGGGCTTATATGCAGGGATAAGCATGACCGACAGATGATCTGATGACCAGAGCTGGGGGCGCACTGGAAAAAAATCAAAATCTAGATAATAATTTTTTTCTTAAAATAGGTGCATTTGTTCTTGGATTGAGGAGGTAAAAGTGACATTTTGCCAATGGAACAAGACAATTTAGGTTTAAAATAAGAAAACACACTTGCATTGTCTCATTTCAAGTGCATTTTATCTAATTATCTTATTTTAAGAGTTAAAATATTAATTCCATTGGCAAACCACTTCATTTATCTACTCATATGAAGGGTAAATACACTCAATTTAAGAAATTTTTACTTATTTTTAGATCATTTTTCCAGTGGGGGGGGCTGCTCTGAATGCATCTTTGATTTTAGAGTAAACCAGGTCTAAAGCTTCTTCACCCCGAGTTTCAAAGTACACATTTTGGTAAAAATGAGGGAGAACAGTCTTCAAGTTCGCCTGGTTAAAATCCCCAGCAATGATGAAAATACCCTCTGTGTATGCAAATTATTTTTAAAAAAAAAAGGGTTTGTGAGCTTCTTAAAATAAGCTTTTAACATCTTATCCTATAGCTATTAGTATTGTTCATCTGATTCCTCTAACACGGTTAGACTCTAAATTTTGAGTGAGTCCTAAAGTCGTTAATAGTCATAGGAGAAAAGAGCACCGCTGCCACTATGCACGCGTAAAGCTAATTAACTTCCCAGCTGCAGTACATTAAGCAGCATGAAAAGTCACCTGTAAATGTCACTTCAATCAACTAAAACTCTGTTGTGGTTTGGTATATGACCTCATGCCATCCCATTCATCCGCCTGAAACAACAGCAACTCTGTTAAACTCTGTTAGACGTGGAGAAGAAAATTAACCTTCTCAGTATATTTGTCAAACGTCCAACTTTACTTCAGATTTAGGTTAGAGGTAAAGACATAACAAGGCTGCAAATTAAAGAAAAGAACAAAAGTTGCTTCTTTTTTTTCTTTAGTGAACAGGCAGTTTGACAAAACTCACATCTACTAAAACTTAGCTGTGAATTATACACTGCAAAAATTATCTGGAAATAAGTAAAATTTTCTTAAATCAACTGTATTTACCCTTAATTCTAGTAGGTAAATGGAATGATTTGCCAACGGAACGAGTATGTTTACCCTTGAAATAAGATAATTAGATAATATATACTTGTAATAAGACAATGCAGTTGCTTTTTCTTATTTTAAATGTAAATTATCTTGTTCCATTGGCAAAATGTCTCACTTACCTCCTTAATTCAAGAACAAATGCACTTAGTTTAAGAAAAAATTACTTATTTAGATTTTCTATTTTTTGGAGTGTAGGGCAAATGATCTGGAGCAGATATATACTGGAAGAATGAGAAATTGACAGAACACTGGAAAAACAATCTAGAAATAAGTGAAAATGTCTTAATTAAGTGTATTTACCCTCAATTTGAGTAGGTAAATGAGATAGTTTGCCAATGGAATGAGTATTTTTACTCTTAAAATAAGATAATTAGATAAAATGCACTTGAAATAAGACAATGCAATTGTGTTTTCTTATTTTAGGTGTAAATGTTCTTGTTCCATTAGCAAAATGTCTCAATCCAAGAACAAATGCACTTAGTTTAAGAAAAAATGACTTACCTAGATTTCGATTTTTTCCAGTGAACATACACAGAAAAAACGATCTAGAAATAAGTAAAAATTTCTTACATTAAGTGTATTTACCCTTAATTTGAGTAGGTAAATGAGATAGTTTGCCAATGGAATGAGTGTTTTAATCTTAATATAAGATAATTAGAAGATATGTACTTGAAATAAGACAATGCAATTCTGTTTTCATATTTTAAGTGTTAATTGTCTTGTTCCATTGGCAGAATGTCTCTTTTACCTCCTCAATCAAAGAACAAATGCACTTATTTGAAGAAAAAATGACTTATCTAGATTTTCGTTTTTTTCTAGTGAACAGCTAGCTGCAATAGAAAAAAAAAATCAAAATCTAGATAAGTTTCAATAGATACTGTTCAATAAATGATAAGCGTTTTTAATTAAGAGTAATTTTCCTTTGAATGGGTTTTGCAGGAGGCATCCATGTTTGTCAAAGAACACTACTGCCACCTACCGGTTTGTGACGTCACGGTGCGGTATCGGCTGTTGATCAAGTCCCAGTGCTGTATCTGTTGTTGTGTCAAGTTGGGTGATGGCTCTGAGGACCCCTATGCAGAGAGGAGTAGGCACAGAGGAGTGTTGATGATTTAAAGTCCAAGGGGAACAGAGGCAAACATGCAAAATACAAAAATACAGAAAAGTAGTGATGTTATGTGATTAGCCAAGGCTTCGAGGCGTGTGTCGAGTAATGGAGGGGGCGTTTCCACGAAGCGCGTGTCGAGGCGTGATTCATTTAGAGGAGGGGCCAAATTTGATGACGTCCGAGGCCTCGTTACCGTGAAACCATGTGACCGCTTCGGGAAGGGGTTCAGAATGCGCAAGAATTTTGAAAGGCATCTAAACAGCCTCAGTGTTCAGTGAAGCTGTGGGAGTTTGGAGGAGAGATGCTCTCAGTTGGATAAAGTTTGGATAGATTCTAATAATAGATTGGTTGGAAAAACAACCAATCTAGTTGCTAATTTGGTTAGAATAAACAATGTAATGATCGAAATTTGAGCAAACCACCGGACAAAGCCCGCGTTAACACGTCAGTGTTAAGAAGTATTTTCTTCATAGGTGGCGTCAGCTGTAAGAGTCAGGCTCCCACTCTAGAGGTTGATGGTTCAAGACCTGTCTTTGATGTTTGAAAGTTTTGATTAAACTTAATTATTTTGGCTGATGAGACTAATTTGCATTGTTTTGCCCGAGTAAAAATATAGATTGGGTAAATTAGGTAGGTGCAGCCATAAGATTGGTTGAACATAACTTCCAACCTGATTAAAACCAAAAAAACGTGGAAAAACTATCATGTTTGAATAAAAATGACACCTTTCATTTTGCTCATCATTACCCAATTTGCACAAACAATTTCACTGTCTGCTTGAGTTTATTTCACTAAAATGGCAGAAAAACTGTGCACCTTAAATAAGAAATTTTACACTTAAAAAAAACTTAAAAAAAATTTTATTATACACACCTACCATTAATAATTTCAAAGGAACTTAAAAGGGGAAAAAAAGAAAAACATTTGCACACAAAAAATTACAGATTTTATTACAAACTGTAGTTCTGCTGTCCACCAGTAGGTGGTGACATGTTCACATGAAGCCTCATGAACTGTGGGGATCATTGAAGCAATTTAGCCAAACGGTTCAATGCCTCATGAGGCTTCATCTCACCATCACTACATAAAACCCATTGAATCAAAGGCTAATTTTGTCTCTGAATGCAGATTAAAT
>NW_015150453.1:116018-129445 GCF_000732505.1 Cyprinodon variegatus | reverse complement strand
AAAATATTGGAGGGAAGCACTGCAAAAACGATCCAGAAATCAGTAAAAATTTCTTAAATTAAGTGTATTCACCCTTAATTTGAGCAGGTAAATGAGATAGTTTGCCAATGGAATGAGTCATTTTACTCTTTAAATAAAATAATTAGATAATATGCACTTGAAATAAGACAATGTGGTTGTGTTTTCTTATTTTAAGTGTAAATTGTCTTGTTCCATTGGCAAAATGTCTCTTTCACCTCCTCAATTGAAGAACAAATGCACTTATTTTAAGAAAATATGACTTATCTAGATTCAGATTTTTTGCAGTGAGCAACTAGAAAGCAACGAAACAACACAAGAAACCAGCCCTGAGTGAAGGCTCTGCTGCTCTTTTAAGCCCAGCACTCTGATGAGGAAGATTATCTCCACCTGTGTAGGAAACCCAGGTTCTGCACAAAGATCCTCTCTGGAGGAGATGCACAACTCGCACTCACTCACACATAGGAACTCTGACATGTTTGTCACAACACGCTATTATCCAAGTCATCTTGAAAACATTCTTCTTCCCACATCTTATTCCCGCTGCTTTTTAAAGTCGTAGGGAAGTCATATTTAAATCATTCAAATCATTCTGGCTTAAACATTTATATAAATATACTCTTTATTAAACCATATTGTCCCAAAATTTACAAAATGTCTATTTTTTTTAAAATCCTTTCAAGAGAAAATGATGCGTCTCTGCAAGTCCTCCAGGAGTCTTCAGTGAAATTATAGATAAATAACAATTTTAATGAAAACTTAATCAATTTATGTACATACTAGTACTTGTAAATATCAAATTTATGCAGAATAATTGTTGATAAAAGTAAGTAATTAATATCAAAGGAAAAGATGTTTGCTCCAGAACTCAAACCTGAAAGAATTTTATCCACTCTACCTTTCATTTAGACAGCATGGATGCTTGAATATTTGTTAACAAAGGCTGTAGGAAAGTACAGTTTGTCTTTATTTAGAAAATATGGATGTTGTGCTCCTGTTGGAACAGTGTAGATTGACCCTGAGGCAGGGGGGGATTTACCATTAGGCAATACTAGGCAGTTGCTTAGGGCCCCAAGTTCCTGGGGGCCCCATAAAACTCTGTTTACATGTATGGTTAATACAACTATTCCTTATTTGTGCACATTAATTATGTTTTTGCTAAAAATCCTCTGGCTAAAATGCCATCAGAACACTGATAAATAGAGAGGAAAAAGGGACAAGAAGAGAGGGACAAAACCTAGAACAGATAATGGATGTCTATTCTATTAACATTTCTCTATCTGCAGAATGGGTCTGTTTTATTTTTTGTCTTCTCATTTCAGAAGGGCCCCCCTGCCTGTCTTTGCCTAGGGCCCCAAATTTCCTAAATCCGCCCCTGCCCTGAGGTTCTGGAGCCTTTCCACCTTCGGCCACCCCTCAGTGTACATTGGTTATTTCCTGGCCCCCCTTATTAACATTTTCTGGCTATGCCTCTGGTCCCCGCTCCATCTCGCCATCAGTTTGGATGTCCTTGACCTGGAAAACGTTGAAGCCCCCTGATTTAGATTTAACATTAGCTTACTAATAATTTAGCGTATTTGCAGGATTGTTTATTCAATGACAGTAACTTATCAAGCAACTAACTTATCTGTGACATGGCATGCAGCTCCTGAGAGAATCAAACTCCAAATAAAATCTGACCTGCCAGTGTCACCACGGATGGAGAGTTTAGGGAGGGTTCAAGTGCTTCTGAAGGTGGTCATTGAAACTGTGTGCACGAGTTAGCTGCATACAGTTTAAATGGAAATATTCAAGCTGTGAGTCATTTTACAGATGCCTGCTGACCAGCTAATCCATTAATTATTGCATGATTTTAGTTGCATCCAAGCAGATGCATCAAAGTCCTGCTGAAATCAGACCTACAGAGGAAACAGAAGGTAGGGAGGGAGAAAGTAGTTCTGAGGCTGGTCGGTAAACCTGCAGTCACAAGAAGGAATTTGTGTTTTCCAATGAATTCTGGATGCATTTAGATGTATTTGTCTATAAGCAAGATGCATATTAAGTTTGTGATAAATTAAAATGATATTTCAGCACAATACTGGCAGGAACTCCTTGTTTGCATATAAGATGAGATGAGAAGCAACATGTAGAGAAAACATGACCCAGAGATGTTCTGTTCAAAGGCTGATTTTACTCATCTGGGATCATTTTAGTCTGAGTTCTGTTAAAGTTAGGAAAGTGTGAAATTAGTTTTCATCGCTTCCTCTATTTTTACAGAAAATAATTCTCTTACATCTGTTTGATTCTTTTGTCTTCAGATGGGGTGGAATTTATTGCACCTTGAAAGATTAAATTTCAGAAATTATAAAAGATTTGACTAAATAGACAGAAATCCTCTTAGGAGCAACAATGATTCAAATGTATGAAGTGAATTGTGTTCCATTGTTATTGAAAGCAAAGCAACACTTTCATGAATAGAAGTAATTAAAAAAAATGGAAATAAAAAAATGCCATCTAGAAATAAAACTGAAAAATGTCTTAATAAAAAAAATATTTCGAGAGTAAATCTTCTGGTTTCTTCAGATTTTATTGAATATTTTCTTATTATTCCAATTCTTTTTAAATATTCAGTTTTTTTATTATGTTTTATTCTATTTCTGTCTTCAGATTTAGTTTTACAGATTTTACTGTTTTTAAATTGGGTTATAAAGATCAAATTTAATTTTTTAACTTCTGGTGCAGCTTTATTCTGGAGTGAAGAGAGAAGATGCATTTCTATTACTCTGCTTGAACAACATTTTTAGTAATGAATGCATGTCAAGAGCTTGTGTTCTTTCAATTAAGAAGGTTTTTAAAGTTTCATTTCTGGAATGCATTTTCTTCACATTTCTTTTAAAGAAAACATGTTCTTTAAATATATAATTCTTTGTTTGCAATAATAACGGGAATAAAATTGCCCCATATACAGACCTACCTCATTAGCAAAAATTCTAGCTCTAAATTTAATCTTTTTTTTATCATTCTCTCATTTTTATTTTGTTGCATTCATATATTTTCCCTTTGTGTAAAAATCTGCATTCTTCCTTTTGCTGCTGGTTATCCGATCTTCCTCAGAGTGAGACAATAAGTGATATTTCTGTTCCATCCGCTACTGCATTGATGTTAGCATACATAACAGCTGATTTAGTTTTAATAAAAATTAGGGTAATACCATTTAAAAAAAATGCAACCCTGCAAAAACTATGTATAAATAAGTAACATTTTATGAAATTAACTGTATTTACCCTTAATTTGAGCAGGTAAATAAGATGATTTACCAATGGATTGAGAACTTTTACCCTTAAAATATGATAATTAGATAATATGCACTTGAAATAAAACGCTGCAATAGTTTTTTTCTTATTTTAAATGTAAAGAGTCTTGTTCCATTGGCCAAGTGTCTCATTTACGTCCTCAATTCAAGAAAAAAAACTTATTCTAAAAATAAATTTCTTATTTAGATTTCAATTTTTCTGCAGTGAACTGCGTTTTTCTCTTTTTCTGTCTTTATGATTTCTGCCCCACATGCCAGAGGATGAAGCATTTCAGCCATACAAGTCAATGTTTGTATGTCTGTGCCATGTTGAAGTACCAAGGGCAGCTAGTGTCCCCCCATTCTATTATTTACATGCTGGGTGTTAATGCAGGTCATTTGCGCTGTAATAGTAATACCGCACGCAAGTCAGGATTTGTAATTGTGAAAATTGCACATAACCATTTTCGATACCATATAAGGTGTGTTCACTGGAAAAAAAAGTCCTTTTTTCTTAAAATAAGTGAATTTTTCTTGGATTAAGGAGGTAAAAGAGACATTTTGCCAATGGAACAAGACAAATTACACTTAAAATAAGAAAAAAACAATTGCATTGTCTTAGTTCAAGTGCATATTATCTAATTATCTTATTTTAAGAGTAAAAATACTCATTCCATTGGCAAACTTTCTTATTTACCTACTCAGATTAAGGGTAAATACGCCTAATTTAGGACATTTTTGCTTATTTCTAGATCGTTTTTCCGGTGTTTTGATTGACTTATATCGTTTTGGGTTTTTATTTAGAGGAAAGGGAATAGATGATGCTGCAGAGAGACTGTTGCCATATTGATGCTGTGACCAATCGGTACGTCCCTCCATCCGAAGCTTCAGCTTTCAAAAAAGGCCTGATGAAGGATGCTGAAATAAGCTCCTTATGCTTTGCAATGAATAAGAATATGCAGAGAGATTTGAGGCAAGCTGCTCCTTTCCTTCAAGGCTTCCTGTCCTGAACAAGGTGCAGCTTCACTTGCTTCTTTTCCCATGTGTTGCTCTGTTTCCTGAGTTGCTCTGCATGGATCTATGCATGTATGTATGCATATGTGTGTGTGTGTGTGTGTGTGTGTGTGTGTGTGTGTGTGTGTGTGTGTGTGTGTGTGTGCGTTCGCTCCTGTCAGTCCACTTAAGGGCCTTTGGTTTCAGAGGAGGCCATTGTGTTTCCTCCATCGCCTAGCAACCATCACCAAGGCCAGCGCTCTATTGTTGCGGAGACTGAGCACCTGAATTGCTTGCTGCCTGTTTCTACTTTTCAAAATTGTACTGTAATTTCACAAAGTGGTGTTTCAGCATTAGAGGGAAGCAGACGTGCTCCAAATTGGGGGGGGGAGGCTTTGAAAATTGGGATACGCTTTGGTTTTGGTGGTTTTTTGCTTCCAAAAAACAAAGAAAAGAAAGAAACAGACACGAAAAAAAACAACAGAGAAGAAAATCAAATCTGGCGAGGAAAGAGAAAAATAAACAGGTATTGATTGGAAACTGTTCAGCCTGTGAGACGGAGAGACAGCAGAACGAGCGACTTCAAAAAGCAAAATTTTGGGATCAACCGCTTTCTGCCGCATGGTAGTTTGTTGAAATGTGTTTTTATAGAGATATAAATCTAGAAGGTCAGACAAAGAGCTGAAGAGACAGTTAGAGAAATGGAAAAATGGGAGAAAAGATGTGACCAGCATGAAGTGGGCGGGATTTTGGTTCTGGAAAAAGGTTTATGGGCCAGATTTTCTCTGTGACGTCACGTTTACACAGTTTCCTTGAATAGCACCTGTGTGCATGGGGGCCGTCTGTCTGTCAGTCCGCAGTTAAAACATAACCAGCAAAAACACGTCTATCAGTTGTTCTCCGCCGACCAGCCGAGGCAGAGCAGGCTTTCCCTCCGCAGAGGCCATCTCTAAGCGCAGGTCTTAGACCCTCAACTCTTAATCATTCTGCCTTTTTTCTTTTGAGAAACCGGCGCAACATTTTGAAAACATTTTTTTTATTTTCTTCTTCTTTCTTTCTTTTTTTTTCCCTGAAAGAAAATTGTTCCTTTTGTGCTCCTGCCGTCGGCCCCCTGCGTGGATGACCCCAGGTGTCCAATTCAGAAACGGTAAGTGGAAACAATTTCCCCATCAGTGAAATCTTTGCTTTCTGCATCATCTGTGAAGCTACATATTTCATTCATTTCAAATAATCCTTCTCTCATCTCCATCTATTAATGTTGCCCAGTTTCTCTCAGGTTTTCCTGCAAAATCAACTGATGTTTCTCTGCTTCATATAAGTTTTAAATGCAACTAGAACAGAAATGATGATTAAAACTTAAAGAATATCACTTAACTCTCATCATGCATTCTAAAATAATGGCACATATGTGACATACTTTGCAAAAATATCCCCAAAACTAATGAGCACAGGCATAAAAACATGCAGACTGAGTCGCACTGGATCCCACCTCGCCTTAAATGCTGATCAGAGATGCACCAATCAGGCTTTTCTTGGTTGGTGCCAATTTTTAGGAGGTCTGTCCATCAGATTTAGGTTTTTCTTGCAGTTTTAGTCTTAATAATAATGCTTTTCCTGTTTCCTTACAAGGATGGTAGTTCTGCACCTAACAGAAAATAAAAGATTATCCCATTTTCTCTATCAAAGCATGCGTTTCTAGATTAATTCGATTTATACTTTGTTTCAAAGGACTAAGATACACACTGCCACCTGTTTTTGTCTTTGATAGATCAATTATGGGAAGAATTGGCTGGTTCTGATCACCGGCTGATTGATCGGTTGATCTCTAGTGTGGAAAAAGTCAAAAAGACCCCATCGAATGCAAAAATCGGAAGATTATCTGATCAGGTGGTGGTTTGTAACACAAATGTCCGTATTTAACTGTTAAAGCAGTTCGTATCAGACTCTAAACTTCTGCATCGGCCGTAGTAACACCTGTTGTTATGCCTCGGCTCCTCCACTGGTTCATGTTTCCAGTGAAGGCATCACTCACTTTAGACGCCCATGTCTTTAATCCTGTTTCCAGCAGATACGTTCAGAAAAAAAGACGCATTCATTTGGACATTTTAAAGGGTGGTTGAAGGTGATCCGTTTGGGAACGGCTCCTTCCGATGACCGAGCGATGCGAGCTGCTGGTGAAGGAAGGGAAAAAAAAAGCCCTGAGCAGCTTCTTTTGGGAAAATCCAACCATCCAAACCAAAAGAAACTCCACATTCACAAGAAATTTCACATTTTAAACCTCAAACGTGACTTAATTCATAGACGTTATCTGAAAAAGCTTTAAGATTTGACGGTAGATGATGGGTTTATCTCTCACTCTGTGCCATCAGGGTTCATCAAGCTGCTGTGTTCTCTGTGTTCCAGCTTTCAGGGCCACCGTCGGCGGCACGCTTTGGATAACCCTGATGCACGTCGTCCTTCCTTCAGGACAGAGTCCTCCCCTTAGACACTGAATCTAACATTTAAAACTCATTCTTAATGCTGCCGGTTTGAAGAATGAAAAGCGGTGGGTGGAAAACCCCCGTTGATTTGTTTCTGAAAGGTTTGGCTGGTTTAATCTAAGGAAGGACAAGGAGAAGGCCGCTCAGGACTGCCAGTTCTGCCGCGGCCTTCAGGAGGAGGAGGAGAGCCGACGCCAAGGTTTACCCAAACGCTGCCCTGTCCTCAAGGCTTGAGCTGCCTCAAGGAGTCAGATGGGTTTGATGGGTCCGGAGTGGCGTGGAAGACTAGTGATTTTGTTGTTTTGTTGTTCGACAGACAACAAGTCATTGTCTCCCTCCCTGCTTTGAGACACGAGCTCAATGAAACCTGTCTGCTCTGCCTCGACTCGATGCAATCTGCAACCAAAGTCGGTTTTGCAGCAAAATGAAATGCTTACCCTTTATAGGAAAAGTTGCATTTATTTATTTATTTTTAAATGTTTAAATCTATCCTGGTAGCTGTATTTTATATCCATTAACTCCTTACAGAGCTGCTTCCAACATTTTAGAGAATAGATTTCTGTTTTTAGGCGTTCTGCAACAATTAAGTTCTGTTTATAAGGTTAATTATTCCCGTATCTGTTAGTTAATCTGATTATCAAACAGGACTCAGCTCTTGATTATTTTCTGTGTGGAGCGACGAGCGACAGAGCGGCAGATAAGCAACAGGTCAGAGGTGATGCAGATACTGATGTTTACCACGCTGAGCGGATCGGATCAGATCCAAACATGTTCAGTTCATCTTTATCTCTTGACCTTTTTCACTGTTTTAGAAGCGAATTTTAACACAAAGCAGAAAAAACAACTCTTACGTTTTTAATCCCTTTATTGATGGAGTTGAAATGAAACAGTAAAGCATAACAGTCGGCAGTGTTTAGCGTTCAGAGTGGATTCTGAGTCCGTTTTTTTTTGTGGGGGTGGATGTTTACTGAGGTGGCATCAGGGCCTTGGACTGCTCCATCACCTGCTGCAGAAACTTCTCCATCATGTCAGTCAGGGGCTTCACCTGAGCCTGCAGGTTTTCGGTCAGGGGCTGGACCTGAGAGTTGAGGTCGTCCGTCAGGGGCCGGACGTGCTCCTCGATGTTGGAGATGAACGGCTTGACCTGCTCCTGCAGCTTGGCGGCCTCAGCCTGGACCTTCTCCACCAGAGGCTGGATCCTGGCCCTGCTGTCCTCCATGTAGGTCCTACAGCGAAGGGACAGGGAAAGGAAGCTGTGAAAGCTGCAAAAAAGAAACATTCACCTACAAAGATGGCGGCCTTTGCTTTAATATTTGATTCTTTGGGTGTGTAAAAAACTTTTGTGCTACAGATTTTATTTTATGAAGACAAAAAGTTCAATAAAGTCAACTTTGTAAAGTGGAAAAAATGTCTCTCCTTGGATTTTAAGACAGTTTATAGATTTTTAGAACATGGAGTCTTAAAGTATTCACACCCTTTCATATTTCTCAATGTAAAACTAAAGTTCTGACCAGACATAGTTTCTAAATGCAAAAGTGGAAAACAAACTTTTTAATCTTTTTTTTAACAAAATAAAATTGAAATAAGTTTATTTTTATTCATGAGCAACTTCAACGCAATTTCGCTACAATACAATTTACATTAAACAGGAGTAAGATGCTGAATCTAACCCCAGCCCTCTAGGAGGCGCTACAATAGGGAAGAGAGTCGCAGCTACACTGCAAAAATTATCTCAAAATAAGTAAAAATGTCTTGAATCAAGTGTATTTACTCTTATTTTGAGTAGGTAAATAAGATGATCTGCCAATGGAATGAGTATTTTTATTCTTAAAATAAGATATTTAGATCAAAATGCACTTGAAATAAGACAATGCAAATGTGTTTTCTTATTTTAAATGTAAATTGTCTTGTTCCATTGGCGAAATGTTTCTTTTACCTCCTCAATTCATGAACAAATGCGCTTATTTTAAGAAAAAAATGACTTATCTAGATTTTTAATTTTTTCCAGTGTAGAAAGCCAATCCATAGATCTGAATAGAAAGGAAAGACTAAATCGACTCTGGACAACAAGCTTTTAAGTTTGAAAAAAAAAAAAATCTGGAGACATCTAATTTCCTGGAAAAGGAAAATCTTATTAAATTTGCAATATTTTTTGATAAATAATGTCAAATTAGATTTTTTTTCTAAATCATTCAGCCCTACTTTTTAGAAAATCTCCAGTCGTTTGCATTGTTGTATTTTAGGATTACAAGCTGATATATTTAGACTATAAATCACTGACTTTTTATTTGATTTAAAAAGATTAAAATCGTAGAATTTTTTATATCCCTCTTCACAATTGTTCACTTGTTATCAGGTGTTATCAGATGAAAGGGTTTTAAAGAGAATTCTTCTGATGGCTGGTTGTTGAATCTAACAAAAGAAACATTCCCCAAGATGAAGCAGATTTAAATGATGGCTAAATGAACCTTAGCGTAGAAACTAAAGGCTCTTACTGGGCAGTGTTGGTCATCTCCAGAGCCTTCATCTTCTCCACCATGTCCTGGGTGGCGGTGGTGACGCTGGCGGACATGTCCTTCAGGAGCTGGGTGAGCCGCTCCACTTCGGCCTGGACCTCACGTTTCACCAGTGCCCTGGCCTCAGAGCCTTTAAAATTTAAAAATAAAAAGTTTAAATCCACATCGCTTCATTTGAACCAAGTTAAAATGAACTTTAGCTCTGAGACTGACACAGTTTTCAGAAATAGGACTAAAGCAATGAACCCAGTTAATTGTGGTTTATCAATTATTAAAAAAACAACATAAATATAAATATATCTTGTGTGTTTTAGATGTCTATCAGATGTTAGATTAAGTAAAGCTTATCAATTTTACATTCCACCTTTAATAGTGTAAATATAGGTACAAACCTTAATAGCAATACAAAGCGTCTAAGGAATACACTGGAAAAAAATTAAATCTAGATAAGTCATTTTTTCTTAAAATAAGTGAATTTTTGGGGGATTTAGGAGGTAAAAGAGACATTTTTTGCCAATGGAACAGGACAATTTCCACTTAAAATAAGTAAAAACAATTGCATTGTCTTATTTCAAGTGCATTTTATCTAAATATCTTATTTTAAGAGTAAAAATAATCATTCCACTGGCAAACAATCACATTTACCTACTCAAATTAAGGGTAAATACACTTAATTTAAGATATTTTTTACTTATTTCTAGATCGTTTTTCCAGTGTAAACAATATTTTCAAACTCAATATGTTGATTAATTTATTGACTCAGATATATCTAAAAAACTGTATAAATAGAGCTAAAAACATATATCAGTGTACAACAATTAAATTGTTTAATTATTTTAGTGCTTAGGTATGGCGCTAATTAGCGACACTAGCATCTAAAGAAAAACATTTTCTTTATCAAACTTGAAATGTTTATCATCTTATTGATTATTAATTGATCAAACAAACATAAATACAGTCAAAACATATAATGCAATTATTACTTTCTTTTTCTTTATCATCTTATCATTTTGGTATGAAGCTAATTAGCGACACAAGGTACCTAAAGAATAAACAACATTTTCAAACTCAGTATGTTAATCATTTTATTGACTCAACTTAATCTCAAACAAAACTTATAAATGGAGCTAAAAACATAAATCAGCGTACAACATTTAATTTGTTTAATTACTTAAGTTCTTAGGTATGGTGCTAATTAGCGACACTAGCATCTAAATAAAAAGATTTTCTTTATGAAACTCCATATGTTTATCATCTTATTGATGATTAAATCATCAAACAAAGCAAAAATAGAGTCAATATATTATTATACAATCACTACTTTTTTTCTATTCATCATCTAAGAGTTTTGGTATGAAGCTAATTAGCGACACAAGGCATATATGGAATAAACAATATTTTCAAACTCAGTATGTTGATTAATTTATTGCTGCAGCTAAAGGTCAAACAAAATTTAAAAATGGAACAAAAAAAATCTGTGTAAAACAATTAATTTGTTTAATAATTGTGGTGCTTAGGTATGATGCTAATTAGCTAAACTAGCATCTAAGGGGCAACAATTGTCATTTTCAAACTTAATACATTTATCATCTTGTTTATTATTTAATTATCAGACAAAATAAACATAAATAGAGTACATAAATAGAGTCCAAACATATTATTATACAATCTTTACTTTTTTGTGTTCATCATCTTAGCATTTTGGTTTGAAGCTAATTAGCAACAGAAGGTATCTAAGGAATAAACTGCATTTTCAAAATCAATGTGTTGATTTTTTTTTACTGATGCTGCAACTTATATAAATAAGACGTGTGCACTGCAAAAACAATCTAGAAAGAAGTACCGTAAAAAATAATCTTAAATTAAATATATTTAGCCTTTTTTTTTAGAAGGTAAATATGATGATTTTCCAATGGAATTAGTATTTTACTCTTTTAATAAGAAAATTAGAATATATTCATTTGAAATAAATAATAACTTTTTCTTATTTTAAATTTAACTTGTTCCATTGGCAAAGTGTCTCACTTATCTCCTAAATTCAAGAAAAAATCCCCTTATTTTAAGAAAAAACGACTTATTGAGTTTTCTTTTTTGCAGTGTAAACAGAGTCAAAAGCATAGAGTTTTATACAACAATTACTTTCTTTATCATCATAGAATTTCAAACAGAGCTAATTGGTTGGTCACAACCCTAGAGGCTACAACGCATTTTTAACCACTCTTGCAATTTTTCAAAATAAAAGACTTTGTTGTAGTTTCCAATGAGATGCTATACAGTTTTTGCAATAAAAATATAATTCCAGGAAAGTCTATTTAAATGTTGGTGATTTTAACATCAAATTCAGCCAAACATTTAAAAATACGTTACTTCATATTTAAATGAAGAGGTTTTTATTTTCTTTAAAAGAGCATATCTCATAAATCTGTATGAGTTTCAATTTCTATCATTTATCCATGGTGATTTCAATAATACTCTAAACATAATTATTACAATCATTTTAATTAATTATTAGATTCAGTTTTTCAAATACATGTATATATTTAACAATTTATACAATATTACTCAAACTATACAAATTACTAACTCAATTTCCTGGTGAAGCTAATAAGCTTCAAACCCAAAATCAAAAATAGCTTTCAGAATTCATATGAAATATAAAAAAGATAAATTTCCATGCATTTAGTTCTTGTTTTTTGTGCAACCTTTATCATATTCTGAAAATTTCTTGCATCTTTAGCCAAACTCCACATGGTCTGACGATAGGCCTTCTACACTGCTGTTACAAAGATCATGCTTATTTCACACAGACAGTGACTAAATGATATCAAAGCACATCTAAGATCTGTTTTATTCATAGATCCTGTGATTTTTAACTGTTTCTTCCGTGTTTTATTTTTTATTTTTTACTGATTTTATGTAAAGCACTTTGAATTGCCCTGTTGCTGAAATGTGCTATACAAATAAAGCTGCCTTTTGTGGATTTAAACTGGCGCAGGTATGAAACGAATTAGCCTTACCCATACAGTACTTAAGGGTATATAGATTAATTCACTTTGCTGAAATAATTACCTACTTACAACAGTAATTCAGATAAAAACACAAAAAAATATATAAAAGTTTTCAATTTAGGATGGAAAAGCTTGTATTTTATGACTTTTACATTAAAAAACATGTATTTTATGTGTTTTTTCTAGATGTTTGTACAATTTATTTAAATGTGTGCAATAAAGCCATTTTTTTTTTAAAGATTCTTAAAATTTCAAGTCATTTTGTTTTTTCTATCTAGAAATGTTGATAGAAAAAAAAGAACTTCTTTTTAGATTATTCAATAAAAATCATTGGCTGATTAATACTACATGCTTAACTCATCCTATGTTGATTTAAATCAATAAAAATCATTGGATGATTAATCGATTCCAGAAATAATCGATAGCTGCAGCCCTATTCAATAGACAGTAGTTGATTTTTTAAAGGTTTTTCTCTTTCAATAAAGCTTACCGTGGGCAACAGCCAGCACAACAAGAAGAGTGGCGACAAGGGAGAACTTCATGGCTGCAGAAGACGAAAAAAAAGCCTGAAAAAAAGGAAAACAATCAGGTCTCTAAACACAGAACAACACCTTATATTCAGCTCCTCATGAAATACGCTTTGATCTATTATTATCCTGCTGAAAGTCTTGAAAAACAAGGCGAAGGAGACTCACCTTAACTCCTGGAGTTCTTGGACTTGATGGTGCCCTCCTCTCAGAATGTCAGAGGCTTTTATAGCGGAGTAGCATGAGTTAATCATGGTTACTCAGAATGTAATCACTTCCAGGGAGAAGATGTGGCATTGAAAGGTCAGAGCGAGCACTGTGCAGGACTGAACCTTGATGTTTGACACTGTCCGTGACAACACAGATACAAAGTCCGCTCTCTGTGATACCAGCTGGAGACAGAGGGACAATAAATTCTTCACCACGGGTTCAAAGCTCCAGCCTGGGAACACAGGAGACGCCTGATTGGATCATTTCACATTTTATGGCTGATTCTGTTTTGGTTTCCAGAGATTTTAGATTGTGCTTTAACTCCATCTGCAAAAGCAGAGCATTTAAAGATCAAAATTTCAAATTTAAAGCAGATCAGTTTGATTTCAAACACATCAAGCCCA
>NW_015150453.1:110252-113993 GCF_000732505.1 Cyprinodon variegatus | reverse complement strand
CCTTCAATCTTTGTTTCAAACTAAACAAACATCTGAATGTCCGCTCACCTGGGATCTGTGGATTATATAGAGTATTTTAAGTTGCAGCCAGAATTTTGGATTTGAGGGGATTATTTTCCCAAAAATCTCTTTTCAAGCAGCTCTTCTGGCAGTGACTCAGCCGACATCATGCTGCCACCACCGTGCTTTGGCAGTAGCTGCAGCATTTTCCACTTATAACTGCTTACTACTTACTTTGAGAATATATTTCACCTCAAAAGCTCTTAGCAAGTGCAAATCTTCTTCTTCTTAAAGAGCAAAGACTCTGCTCTTGTTTTGTAAATAAACTTAAATACAATTTTTAAAAGGATTTTTGCTCAGACTGTAAGACTGCTGTTAGAATGAAAATCAACTGTAAACCTCTGCAAAATATGAACGAACAGTAAATCTGTTTTTATCTAAATGAGTGAATTTCTACTTGATTTGAGAAGCTAAGTAAGAATATAAAAACACCAAGTGTTTTTTAGGAGGAAAATACCTCATATTAGGGCAAACACACCTATTTTAAGACACTTTAGATCAGTTTTTGCAGCTCAGCTTCAATTAGAGGAGAGGTATACAAAAAACTCAGAGAAGTAAGGTGAAGGTAACATATTTATTCATATTATTACAGAATAAAAAGAGTAGAAATATATTTAAAAGTTAAGCTGATTTTTTTATGCTTTGTACGGTGATGTCAGACGCCGTTCTGCAGGATCAAAGGTCATTTCAAGAAAAAAAGCAGCTCAGCACCTCATGACAAACTCAGCTCCCATTTAATCCCCTTTATCAGCAGTTACCCAACAATCTGCAGCAGCTCCTGATAAACTCGTCACACATCATCATTCATCCGATCGGCTCGTTTGTCTTCACGTCTCTCTGATTATTTCTGCATGTCTTTAAGCTTCTTAGTAAAAAAAAAAATATTCTTCTTTTATTTTTTTTACATTTTCACAGCAGTATGCAAGGTTGGACATTCATAGCATCGCTATGGCAACCTGCATTTCTGTCTGCTTTTTGAAGTCTTTATATTGTGCGGCGCTCCTTCAGGAACAATAAGAGTAATAAAAGCAGCACAAAGAAAATCTCTGCCTGAGTTCATTTCTGAAGCTGCGTTTGGCTCCATGAGGCAGCCGCAGGAGAAGGCTGCTTGTTTCCAGTCCTAAAAATCATTTCTTTAACTCTTTTATTTTAGCTGTGATCCAGCTGATGTGTTAATCGTAACGTAACCCACCGAGAATCAGATCCTACTGCTATATGGTCTGATAGATTATGAGGAACAAGAAGAAAGGGCTTTATACAGCTTTGGGAAAAAACATAACAAACAATTAAATTAGCATTTATTTAACTTTATTTAGAAAATTTATTTTCTTTTTATCCAAACCTTCATAAAGTGTACCTGGCAGAGGAATGAACAATATGTGTTATATTTTAAGGATTGAGATTATCAGCACTTCATTTGTATTATCTCATTATCTCTCAACTATTTACGTTAAAAAAAAATAATAATTTTAGGCTGTGAAATAGCTAATTAAAAAGCTCGTCATAAAGTCACTCTTTGTTTTAATTCGGCTACATTAAGCAGCAAGGTTTAGGGAAAAAATGTCATCAGTTAATTCATTCATCTAACGATTTATCTTTTTTCACTTTAATCTTTTGTTCTTCCATATGTTTATGTTTATTAATTTATTATTTATTTTCTCGTATGGCACGTCGTCACAGCTGCTGTTTTCTTTAAAGGTCTTTATAGATAAAGGAGTCTAAGACTAATTATTAACTGATAAGCGGATATTTTCCTAAAATCTTTCAAAACCTAAATATTTTTACGATATGCTGAGTTTAAAAAAAATAAAGCATTTATTTATTTTTATATCTAAAATAGTTAATCTGCCAGTTGTATTCACTTCTGACTGGATGGACAGAAAAATGTTTTTATACATATTTTTGAATTGATTTCTAAAATATATTTAAAAAAAAAACAGGAATTAAATATGAATTAAATATGAATTAAATAACGTCAAATTCAATTCAATTCTGTTTATTTCTATAGCGCCAATTTACAACTTTCCAGTTCACCAGATCATCCAGTAAAATTGATTCAAAGTGTTTTATCTAAGGAAAACCAGTTTATTGCATCGACTCAAATACAATCCCTCACACTAAGCATACTTGTAGCGACAGTGGAGAGGAAAAACTCGCTTTTAACAGAAAGAAACCTCCAGAAGATCCAGGCTCAGTGTGAGCGGCCATCTGCTGAGGCCAACTGGGGTTCAAGGAGACAGAAGCAGACATAGAAAAAGAAGCATAGATACAAAAGGAAACACACAGCCAGGCAGACCAGCTCCCATGTCAGAGGATGAAGAGAGCACATCCAGTTAGTCACAGTCAGAGAAACAGGACTACACTGGAAAACAGGCCAAGCTCCAACATCTAGAAACAAAGGTGTTGGTGGCAGCAGCACAGCTGATATTTCTCTCCAGGATGGAGTCACAGCCAAACAGGAACAGACCAGATGAAGCTACATTAGAAATTGAACTAACAGATTCTGCAGAGTGGGAGAATAGAGATAGAATGAAGCAGAATGAACAGAGATGTAAAAACTACCATTTACAGACAGGCAGTGGTGGAAAGTAACAAACAACAATTACTTGATTACCATACTTAAGTACTTTTTTGAGTATCTTTACTTGGTTTTTTTTAGCTAAGCTTAGCTTTGCAATCCGCTGTTGCATTTTTTATTTCTTGAAATCAAATTTCATCGTGGCAGAGAGAGCAACCTTTAGGACTGAATGTGGACGACCTTGTTTTAGAGATTTTAATGCCGTTCCACAAATGTGAGAAACTCTGGGCAGATATTATTTTTTATTTATACATTTTATTAAGGCGTTAGTTTTTGCCATGTAGCCTGGTTGTTCAGTAGAATGAGTCTCAAATTAGAGTTATAGTTTCTTCGGTAATAGATTCAACCCTTAAAACTCTATTCCATAGGAGGAGAATAAAGACTCTGACACTTTGTTTTAAATAAGAAATAAAAATCAAAATAGCTGTCCTTGTTTTTTTGGTTTTTTTGTTTCACTTTTATGCTGAAGTTCTTTCCAGGTGGTGTAGAATCTATAGCAGGTGGTTCTACGATCAATACATCAGGTGGTTTCTGAAAGTTACAAGGTTCTTTAAAATTACTCTGAAGATTATAAAGAAAGTTACTGATATTATATAAAATAATTAGTACTTTTAAATATTTAAATACCTTTAAATGCATGTACTTCTGAAAAATTATGTTTTTTATTTAAAAGGGGGTAATTCAATGGTCTAACTGGAGAAGATGTTTGACCAAATAACTTAATTGAATAATATTTGATTACCAAGTTCTACTATTGAGTACTCCGTCCACCTCTGACATACTGTCGGACTATTTTCTACTTCATTTTAATGAATTGGGCACTATCTGTGCTACAGATCTCTGTTTTAAGTGTAATTAACCAATCAGTGCTGGGAGCGATGTTGTGCTGTTAGCAGTGATTTTAAACAGGTGGTTCTGGTTCCTCTTGGACGAATGTTAAAGCTGGGCTCCTTGAAGTGCTTTAACTTCCCCATCTAGGTTCTTGCAAGTATTTTTTCTGTCATGTTAGAAATGATTTGCATAATGCCCTCCACTTTCTTTACTAATCCTCCGCACAGCAGAGAAGCTTTGCTGCTTCTCCATGCGGCACGGCTAAATGGGCG
>NW_015150453.1:103311-108478 GCF_000732505.1 Cyprinodon variegatus | reverse complement strand
TAGCACCCTCTAGTGGATGGCACCAATATTACAACACTGAAAGGAATTATCCCCTTAGCAGAAAATAGTTTATTCAAGTATACTAAAAGTGCACTAATTTCATACTTAAATCAGGCAGTGCACTTAAAGTTTACTTATTCTAAACTATATTTCATATACTTAACAATAGTTTAGTCCAGTGTACTTGACTATACTATTGTTTACTTTATTGTTTACTAAAGTATACTTTAAGTATACTTTAGTAAACTTAGAAATGTCCCAATTTAGTTCGAAGAAGTATTACTTTTGTAATACTTCAAGTACACTAAAAGTACATTGTTCGATATACTTTCTAAACTTATACTTAAGTATTCTTAACTACTTTGAATCAAACTAAATACTATTTTTTGCTAAGGGTCATCATTATTAATCGGATGGAAGAAGTTTCAGTCTAATAAACCATTAATTGACAATTAACCATAAGTTGATGGTTTACTTCAGGGGTATTTAACATTTTACAGGACAAGGACTGTAAATGGAGAGGGGACCCCATAATTTTATATATATTGTATGAAATTGGAGTAATTTAACAAAATTAATTTCTTCCTGGGATTATTAAAGTATTTCTCATTCTGATTCCTCGTTAATGGGACAGGTGTTGTGAATGAAACGGTGCCCAGCTTGAAAGAGCTCCTGTGTGTCTCTGAATGTGAGCATTGATGACTGAAAGACATCTTCTGCCTCCATTTATCTGTTTACTACAGTCTGTTGAATTCATGTTAATGTGAATTTAAAGACATTTCAATTAGTGAAAAAAATTGCAGGGGGGAATATAAAAAAAGGCTAATCAACCAAAACTTTTGCGACCCCCATGCAGTACCTCCGTGGACCCCCTGTTGAAGACCTTCGATTTACTTAAATCCTTAATAAAGACCTGTTGGAAGTCTCTTCACACCAACTCAATCAGATTTAATTTAGCAGTTACACCTTCATCCTCCTTTTGAGTCATCAGGCAGTGAAGCTTCTGAAAATCTAATTTTGAATAACCTGAGTATACCTCAACATCATGGTTATTGTTAATGTATTAACAATACATTAACAATAGCTATATTAGCTATTCTTTATTCTGTTTATATGTCTAATTTGTCTGCAAATTGCTTTTAAGAGCAAAACCTACTTGGTAATAAATCTGATTCTGATACATATTGTTTGTTTTAACTTTTCTTTTATTTCCTCTATACATTTATACTTAAGGTCTGTGTTTCACACTGCGAGTGTGAAACACAAAGTCATGTTTGTGCACACAATCCTGGCCAGTAAAGCTGCTACGGTAATTAAAAATATTTCATTCATGTGATGATTACCTCTTTAAAATGAAAACTTTGAAAGTTTGCTGGTCTTAGGCATACAGATGTTTGTTAAGGCAGAGGCAATACGATTAAATATCAGCAGTTTTTATTGACAAATGTTGCTGTTTATTTATCTCAGTTAAGTTGGGTTACAGGGCTGTTTCCAAACTATTTAAAGTAAATATTTCATAAGAATTATAAATTATTATTATTATATAGTATGATTTTTATATATATATCATACATATCTAATAAGAATTTTTATAAATGCCCTAGACACATGCCGGCCACCAGGTGGCAGTAAAGCAGCCGTGAAGACGAATCGTACAACAGGGACCTCCAGTCCAGTAGGTGGCAGTCAGGCGCTGAAACAGAATTAGTTGTACACAGACAGAGGCATCATGGCGGACGTGTTGGATCTTCATGAGGCGGGAGGCGAAGACTTTCCTATGGATGAGGATGGTGATGGTGATTATATTATTAAGCCTTTAATGGAAGGTGGTTCGTTGGCTCAGCGCACTGCGTATAAGTCAAAATTGAGTTTTGATTGTCCGCGGACCCGGAAAACTGGCAAAGAAAAGCTACGCTGCGTGTTAGCAGGCCTGAGCTAAGCTAACAAAGCTAATTGTTATCCATGCAAACGCTCTGCGCGTGTTTAGCTGCCTAGTCTGGCAAATGCTCTTCCCATACATAAAGACAAAAAATTAAAATATATTTTCAGGACTTAAAATATTTCTTGCGTGTTGTTTTTTCAACCTAGTTATACAAATTGGTTCCTGGCTAACACGAAATCGACCAAAAGCGCACTCGTGATGTCGCTCTTCGGGTTTGTTAAATAAAATGAATGAAGCTGAAACACGTTTGGTCTCTAAAATTAATATTTAAAACGTTAAAACTACTTTAAATATAAATAAGGGCCATATGTAATACATTTACCGACTATTTTGGCGTTACTGATAAATTGTGTATTTTTATCAAGTTGTAAACAGTTTTTCTCAGTTATCTGCTATCTATAATACATTTCTGTGGATTTTAAAGTGTCACCCAATCAGACTTTTATCTGCATTCCTGCAGTTTTCCAGATTTCCAATGATGAAACCTGTTTTTAAAACCTGTTTTGGTTTAGAGATGATCTCCCTTCATCAGATGGTTCAGTTACTGTTTTGCTAACTGCTCATATACATCCAACAACTTTACCTACATTATATTAGAACATTAACAGCATAAAAAGTTACAGCTTGAAGTAGCTTTTGAAACCAGTACTGAACACAATTTACTTTCATGGTGGATTTTTCTTGGATAAATCTACTCGGTGAGTCCCTGAGAAAACAATATTACTCCTAAAATGATAGAAAAGATAAAATACTACAGGTGCAGAAATGTGCAGCATCCTCATAGAGCTGGATGATGATGTGACCAAAATGTACTCGCTAAAAACTTCTTCCCTAATTATATGTATTTCTAACATCCATCTGATGTAAACAACATAAAAGTATCAGTAAAGACTGCCAGGTACTGCCTAAATAAAATCTGCAGCTACTTGTCTTCTTCCTTTTTTTTTTCCCCCAGCACTTATTGTTATTACAGTGTCACGAGTACAGAGCAACGAAATTCACTCTGCATTTAACCCATCTCCTTGGGGAGCAGTGGGAGTGGGGCTCGACCTTAGAACATCTGGATTATTGCTCCAACACTAGGCCACCACTCCCCCTGTTACTATAATATGGTTAATAATAATTTACTGTAAATAGTAGCTTATTATATAACCATTTTTAACTCCTCCAATATATTATTTAAAGTATATATGCTTTAAAAAAAACAAGACACATAAAACTTTCAGTTTATTTATATTGCAGCCAAACAGGAACAGACCAGATGAAGCTACTATGAGAAAAAGCAGAGAGAGCAGAACGTTAGAGATTGAACTAACAGATTCTGCAGAGTGTCTGTGTGAAGTGCTGTAATCAAAGACTGTAATTTGTATTGAAATGTCAGAAACGTCATCACTAACTGCATAAGATTATATTGTGATATGTGTTGATTTTGGATTTTTTTTCACCCCCTATGTCCTCAAATCTAATACTGTTTCGCTTTTAGAAGAAAATTAAAAGGAATCAGTCTGTTAAAGATTTTGTGTCTAAAGCAACATTTGGTATCAGGCTTTTGGCTAGTAATATTTCATAGGCTGTTAACCTTGGAGTATCACATCTTTGGGCCTTACGCCTCATAGGGAAAATCCCCAGAAAGAATTTTAAATTTAGCCTCTCTGAGGCGCTATTTCCTGCGTTTTGAGGTGTAATGCAGGCAACTTTTTGTCTTTGTTCCAGCACTTCTTTTGTCCTGATTATGGGAAGTATGTGTGCTTGACTTAAGGTGGAAAATTCATAAAGAAGACATGAGATAATTTTTAGATACAATATTATGTTTAATAGGTTAATTCAATCAGTAAGTATAATGCTACGTTCATACTGCACGCCATTAAAAAGGGCATCTAAACATGAAAAATATTTTTTTTTAAAGTAGTTTTGATATATTTTTAAGCGAGAAAGTCCACCTGAAACCATCATCTGCACTCAGGTCATCCAGATTACGGCCCTGCCTTAAAATATTATTTTGAAGACGCTTAGACCCCCACATACCTGCATGCGCTGTCCCTGGGAACCCCCAGCTGCAGCAGCCTCAGGCTCTGTCATATTTTGAGGGTTTTCCCCCCATTATTGATGGCGGCTGGAAGTAGATGTTAGCGTTTTCATTTAGGCGTTAATGATTATTGGAAACAGCTCCAGGAAAATCTTAAGACCTTATGTAGAAGTTGCATTCCTTCACAGTGGTCAAGTTTTAATACAGAAAGAGAAAGAAGCTGCGGTTTGGGTGAATTATAACATCCTTACATGCCTAAAGAAGCCAGAATTGTGATTGATGGTCAAGCATAAAGCTTAAACAACTTATTGTTCTGTTGAAATAAAAATAAAGATCTTTTTAGCCTCAATCACCTTTAACCTTTTCTAACGTTCTTTCCACAGAAAGCATCCATAAGCTGAAAGAGAAGGCCAAGAAGAGAAAAGGACGAGGCTTCGGCTTAGGTAAAGCCCTCCGATCACGTTAATTAGATCTCCTGGAAAATACATTATTTGGCGTTTTATTAAAACAAAAATCGTTGTGTTACAGAGGAGGGGTCCAGGTCCAGAGCTAAAGAGGACTACGATACGGTGGAGCAAGACGGCGATGAACCGGGTCCTCAGAGATGTAAGAGCTTTAATTCTTCCCCTGCAGATGCTCTGAGAGATTTCAGTTTAATTATCCGGTGTTTGGTTTCATTCCTTCTTGACTGGCAGCGTGTTTGACTCCAGACACATTCAGTTCAGTTTATTTATATAGTGCCAATTTTAAAGCACTTTACAAACAAATCCGATCACCCGGTCAGACATGTTCTATATAAGGACTGTTAGTTAAAACAGTGTCGAAATCTGTCCGAGTAACACAGATAACTGTTGAGTGTAAATGGAACGCAACTGAACGGTTGGGGGGGGGGGCAACTTCCGGGGACTTTGTCTGTTCTCGTTCTTCTTGTTTTTGTTGAACTGGAACAGTACTAGGGCTGAGGCTGAGGACGTTTCACGAGAACGCACAAGTACACAGATTGAGAAACAGCCAGAAACAAAGTCCATCCGAGGCTGTTTTATGCCTCGTACTGTGGGACTAAGCCTAACTTCCTGTTGTCGATCTATTTGTGAAAAAAAATGTTGTTCATTGTTTGCAACGGTCTACAAACTTAAAGGGATAGTTCGGTATTTTTGACATGAATCTGTATGGCATCCCCATCACCAGTGTCATGCAAT
>NW_015150453.1:98633-100998 GCF_000732505.1 Cyprinodon variegatus | reverse complement strand
TGCTTCCGTGCCATGTTCATTTGTTTTTACAAAAGTTGCATGTTACGACTTTTTTCGCTTTATAAAGCGCAGGCTGTCTGCGAATTGAGACGCAGTTTGCGTTAGAACAGTTGACGTTACTGCCTTTTGAAAACAGCCCTTGCTCACTTGCGGCGCTGGCTCGCTCTGCCGTATTTTTTTTTTTTCTTCCCACTTTTCAATCAAGTGGCAGTGATGACGACGGCGGCGGATGACGCATTAATCGCGCGACACAACTAATCGATGATGAAATTTCGTCGCCAACGCTTTTAAAAGTCGATTTTTATCGATTCGTTGTTGCAGCCCTAATTTAATTATTTATTTTTATTTATTTTTTTGGTCTCTGCTTTATTAAGTAGATACTTCAATAACTAAAGACACTTGTTATAGTTACACTTAACTGTCGCACGTTCTCTCTTGGTCCATAAGCCGAGTGAATTGATTTCCCACTAGATTTCAGTCAAAGTTGATTTATTTATTTGTCTTGTTTTGTTTGCTTCAGCTGTGGAAGGTTGGATCCTGTTTGTGACGGGTGTCCATGAGGAGGCAACAGAAGAAGACATCCATGACAAGTTTTCAGAGTTTGGTGAAATCAAGAACCTGCATCTTAACCTTGATAGAAGAACAGGTTATCTGAAGGTAAGAGGGATAAACTGGGACTTTCTGTGTCTTTGGATCAAAACTTAAATGCTTAATCAAGTTAGGTAAACTTCATACTCAACTCCTATTTATAATAATACTCTTTATACTAGAATATTATACTTGATGCAATGCAATTGGATTTTTTATGTTGGAAAGAGCATGTAGTAAGGCAATCCATAGATCTGTACATGATGAGAAAACAAGGGAAAGGTAAATAGGAAGGTAGTTAAAATGAATGGGAAACATAACTATTAATGTTTAGATGGCTCAGTCAAAGGATGATCAAAAGAAATAGGTTTTTATTCTGGATTTAAAACCATTTAGAAATTTAAAATGCACAGATGTTTTGTAAGTTTATTTCCTCTTATTAGTGCAGCATGACTAAAATCTGCTTCTCCGTGTTTGGTTCTGGTTCTGCAGAGTAGATCTGATCTATAGACCTGAAAGGTCTGGCTGTCGATCCACTGCCAACCAATCTGTAACGTATTTCGGAGACATTCAGTGATTTCTAGACTAGCAGAAGGACTTTAAAGTCTATTCTCTGGGATCCAGGGAACCAGTGGAAGGACTTTAGAGCGGAGGTTCTCCACTTTCTTAGTTCTAGTGAGGACGCAGGCAGCAGTGTTCTGCATCAATCGGATCCCCTTATTAGGCATCTGTGGAGACGCCGCTGCAGGGATCAATTCTACTAAAGATGAACAAACAGGAAGTCGTTTTTCAACATCAGTCCTTTAATCCTGGAGATGTTCTTCAGGTGATTGAAGGTCCACTTTGTTGCTGTTTCAGAGCTTGGTTGCTTCTTTCTAGCTGGATTAGCTGAAGCCGGATGCCAACTTTGAATCACTCTTCTTTTGGTCTAACAGTTGTTACTCCAGTTGTGTTTTGATTCAGCTGATGAACCTTCTGTTCATCCATGCCTTGGTTTCTTCTGCATTTACTCCGAGCTGAATGGGTTCATCGTTACCTGCTGACATGTTGATGTTCAGCTGCGATTCTGCATCTTTATGCTGACGTACGCTGTTGTTTATTTAAATCTGAGTATTCAAGTGAATAAACAGCATTTTTAAAATTTATTTTGCCAAACGATTAATCAGACTATTTTAATACAAACAAAAATAAATAATTGGATTATAAAGGTTTCTCATTGGAGATTTTTCATCTTAAATGTAAACATTTTTCTTTTTCATATATATAGTTTGAGTTTAATTGCTTCTCTTAGTTGGTTAATCTTTCATCAAATGACATTTAGAGTCTGTATACTCCAGTTAGAATAATTAGATAACTTCAGTTATCCATTAATCGTGGTCAATCTGATTGTTTCAGCTCTAAAGGTCAATGACGGCTCCATTTATTCATGATTTCATCTTTCTTTAATATAATTCTTGTTTTTTCAATTAAATTTTATTCCCTTTGTGTTGCCTTTATGCCACTGTAATGTTTTCCTTTTTTCTTTTGTTTAGCACTTTATATTATCTTGCCACTGAAATGTGTTCTATGAATAAACTTGCCTTGCTCAATGGAAAAACTTGAATAGTTTCTCTGCTAATTAGACCTAAAATCTGGCTTTCTGATTCTATAGAACAACAGTTTAAGTCTGTTAACTTTGGCTCCATAAGTCTTCCTTTTTTAGGCTGATTTGAAAAAATTTTTTGATTAAAAGATGGTTTTACATACACACTAGGGTGACCAAACGTCCGTATTTCCC
>NW_015150453.1:97491-98444 GCF_000732505.1 Cyprinodon variegatus | reverse complement strand
CTGTTCTGCAACAAGTAACATTTCCTCTGATCACGGAGCAAATCCCGATGATGAGACATTTGTTCTTTCAATTGTCATAATTTTAACAACTTTGCAGAACAAATTCTTTTTGGAAAAGCTCTGCAGCTCCTGCTTTGGATGAACTCAGAGCTTTAAGGCTCCAAATGTGCTGCAGAACCTCTTAACATGCTTCCACTCGAGACTTTAAATGCAGAATTTATATAACTTTTGAAAAAGCTATGCATTTGTTTTTATTTTTATTGTGTGAAGTCCAGGATTAATATTCATATGAAATCCACAAGGTGGCAGCATTGCATTGCTACATATTAGAAGTAGGGCTGCAAATAACAATAATTTTTAAATCAGTCAATCAGATGATTTTTTTCAATTAATCAGATAAAGATTCTTTAAAGAAGACTTTAGGGAATGAAACCAGGTGAAAATAAAAAACTTCTACTTGAGGAGTTCTGGACAGAGCAGGTTGATGAATGAAAACATTTTTTTTTTTCATATTAAATGCCAAATATTTATATATATTTTACTATTTTGGTATAATTACTGCTCTAAGTGGGTTCTCTAGACAAAGATTAACAATTGGCTAAATCAATTGATTATTTTATTAATGGATTAATCTGATTAATTGTTTCAGCCCTAATTAGATCAGATTGCTCTCTTCCTTTTCTTTTCTTTTTCTGTTGATAATCCATGTAATGTTAATTTTTTTTTTTACAGGGCTATGCTCTAGTAGAGTATGAGACGTACAAAGAAGCGCAGGCAGCCATGGAGGGGCTGAACGGTCAGGAGCTGATGGGCCAGACTATCAGCGTAGACTGGGCGTTTGTCAGAGGACCCCCGAAGAACAAGAGGAGGTGAGATGCTACATTTTTAGGATATACGCTCTGTGACTATAAGCAGCCTTTAGTTCTGGTAGTTCCACTGAACTAAAGGCAACT
>NW_015150453.1:93243-96268 GCF_000732505.1 Cyprinodon variegatus | reverse complement strand
ATTTCAAGTGGCATTAAAAAGTCTTATAAAGTCTTGAATTTAACTTGCCGTATGCTGTAGGATCGAACAACAATGACGTTCTCATTTTGAGGGGGACTTAAGACTTTTAAAATATAAACTCATCACTTTGACACACATTTGCTGTTTCATAGGATCAGTAGATTACTTTAACTTATAACAAAAATACCATAAAATGGGCACAAACTTAACAAAAATGGGCATATCACATTGCATAGTCATTATGAAGACAATGAAGTCGCTAAATCATGTAATATAACATATCATTCAAATCATTCACAGTAAAATGTGTGTGGTGGGCTGGTTATCGTCCCGCAGCTGTGTGTCGCAGTTATTTGATTTATGCCCAATATTGCAGCATCCTTTAAGGCCAATGTCTTTAATTCGCTCTTACATAGCCAGACTAATGTTACGCTACATGCTATACTGCAGGATACATCGCGTATTAGGGGAATTTCTTGGTTAGTTCATCCGCTGACTGAAATTAGCTGTGGAACATCTTCCTACAGCCGGCAAACTGCTTGTTTTTGCAGCTAAATGCTACATGTTACGGTCTTTGTGTTAGTGGGGAATACCAGCATGGCGGATGGTGGCTTCATTTTTTTCCAGGCAATCAGCATCCAGTGAATAACTAGAGATCGGTTTGGTGGCCCCCATGTCTGCTGTAAATAGGAATCTATCATAATGGGACGTTTGTTTTTTACAGGGGAGGCGGACGGAGACGCAGCAGAAGTCCAGACCGCAGACGGCGCTGAGAGGAAACGCTGCTCATCCCAACATTTTGATGTTTTTCTTTTTTATTAGTTTCTTAAAAAACCAAACAAAAAAAGTATCCTGTTAGTTTTGGTGTAAAGTGGTTTGATCCACAACTGTAACATTAAACACAGAAACCGTTCTGGAGAGAAGGAACTCCGCAGGAAAACGCCGATTCAGCAACACTTCGGAGCGAGAACGTTCAAAATTTTCATGTTTATAGTTTCCAACACTTTCCTCAAAATGTTTGAGTTTCTTTGATTTGTTTTGTGCTTTTATAACCTGGGGACAAATAAAGTTTTAAGAGTCAAATGTGTGCCTCATTTGTTTATTTAACATTTCTCTTTAATTACAAAAGATTCACATCACTGGTTTCTCTGAGCTGCCTGTTTGATTGAAAGTTATCAGTGAGGAAATCAGTTTATCTCAGCAGAGGCTTTAAGAGCTAGATTACAAGAATAGATTTTAGTTTATATAAAATTGATGGAAAGACAATAAGTTCATAAAGACCGGTGTGAAATCTCTGCCTCTGGTTGTTTTTCACAGTTTTCCTGAGCTTTTTCCAAGATTAGGAAAGTAAATAAAGCGATTTGGAAATGAATATTTAAAAAAAAAAAAAATTTTTTTTGTATAAATGGACCTTTTTAGCTATTATCTATTCTATTTTCCACTCCTCCATCCGTACAGCTGTCAGCCAATAATCCAACCAGCCACTCATCTGGATTAGCTACCATTTCAGTCCATTTTATGTTTTATTACCATAAATCCAGCTGCTGGTTCATAATGTGAAAAGTTTGAAATCCTTCCAAATTTACTACAAATACAAAACTAAGGAATCACATTTCATCCGAATTCATTCTTCAATGTAATTAATCCTTGTTTAACGTAATTAAACCCACCGGGCTGCCGGCAACCCGGTGGATGTTAACTTGGGTAATAACTCAGAATGCATACAATTCCACCGCTAAATTTTTACCGATATAGAAATGTTAGACACCATTGGAAAGCTCAGATTTTCCACAATTCAACCACCAAGATAATTTTATGGACGCAGCGAGCAGCAAAGCACAATTAAAACAGATATAGCAGCATGTCAAAATGTAAACAAACAAAGCAGCCACAGTTACATAGTAGGTAGAAGTAAAGTATTTCTATTGGTCCACTGGATGTTGGTAAAATTTTTTAGTAAAGAGCAAGAGTTTTAAAGTGAAAAGAATGTTTAGAAGGAAGGGATTATATGTTTCTTCGACACTAGAGGGCAGCAAAGCGCTATGCTCTGATCTGGACAACACTGGAAGTTTCTTTGGCAAAAGAAACCATATGAAATAAAATCTGTTCTCTCAAATTCATAAGGTGAAGAATGTTTAAAAATTGATTTGAGTAAAGGATTTGTAACAATATATGGAATAGTTTTTGAAATCATATTGTAAAATGATGGAGGTCTAAATCTCTTTTTGCATTGTCCTTTCTTGGTTGGATTAATTAAACTATAAATTATTTGAGTTTCATTGCAATATTTTATTCATCTGTTTAATAAACACAGAACTACTCTCCTCTTAACTGCTTCTAAATAAAAAATCACTATATTTACTGAATTAGGTTGACATAAATATTATTCTTGTGAACCTTGACAGTAATGGTGGACGGTAGTTACAACTCTGGGCCTTTTATAAACAGCAATGACAGGCGTATCTCCAAAAGGATTTGAAATGGTCATTAATTATCATCCTTATTGTACACATTCTTTAACAACATACAAAAAAAACTAAATTGACTCATTTTCAATTGGAAGAACTAGTGTGATACATAAGAAAAGTTACCAACACATTTTTCAAAGCTTAGTCAGATACCTAAACTACTCCCGTATCTAACATAGATGGTGTTATCTAAGCAAGAAATAGCGGAATGCATTTTTTTTATTGCCTAATAAACATATGATTACAAACGTAATCAAATAATTTTTCATTTTAACTTTTACATTTATATCTTTCAAATAAAATACAATATTTGTTGTTGCTTATTTGTTGCAGTAGTTTGTTTAGAACTGCAAAATCTTTCAGAATAAAATTAGAAAGAATATTTTATCTAATTATATTCATAGCAAAATATTTCTGTAAGATGAAATTGGGTTTGAAAAAAAAAAACTTAATGAAACAACTTTAAAGCAACTGAGCTGAGAAGAACATACATTGCCTCTGCAGAAAAACTTTTGTTAAATCATCAGAAAGGCAGAATACGGAAGAGGATTAGGGCC
>NW_015150453.1:89631-91988 GCF_000732505.1 Cyprinodon variegatus | reverse complement strand
TTTTTTTTTCCCAGTGGCCCTAATCCTCTTCCGTAGCAGAAAAACAATAAAACTTCTTGAAAAATACAAGTTTATGTAACAGAAAGGCCTCTTTATTATTCTGTTTACTTTTATTAATTTATTTTATTCTGTTATTCTGTAAAGTCCAATTTATACCAAATATAAATTGGACTTTAAAATAGAGGCTAACAGACTTTTCCATGCTGCAGCCCCGGAAAACTGGGTCAGCTTCTGTTTGGGAAAATATTTAAAGGTCTTTAGCAGGGGGTCCGTGACCCCTAGGGGGTCCATTGCATGGGAGTCGCAAAAGTTTTGGATGATTACTTTTTTTTTATATATATTTCCCCCTGCAATTTTTCCACTAATTGAAATGTCTTTAAATACATATTAACATGAATTTAACACAATGTAGTAGACAGATAAATGGAGGCAGAAGACGTCTTTCAGGCATCAATGCACACATTCAGCGACACACAGGAGCTCGTTCAAGCTGGGCACCATTTCATTCACAACACCTGTCCCATCAATGAGGAATCAGAATCAGAAATACTTTAATAAAGTGACCTTGAGAGTCAAGAAAGGCACTGTTAAATAAAATGTAATATTATTATTATTATTATTTAATAATCCAAGGAAGAAATTACTTTGTAATAGATAACACAATTTCATATAATATATATAAAATTAGGGGTCTATTCTTCATCATTTCAGTTGTAAGAATGTCAACTTGTATTTTCTAACACTATTAAATTACCAATGACAACCGTAAATATCGGCCTCAGATTATGACATCAGTCGACCTCTATGACGTAGAATTTACATCATCCTGGATGATCTCATTCATCGCTTTTTTTGTCAAAACCCTCAGAGCCCATTGGCTACTCGGACAAACCTAGCAGCCTCTCTTCTCATTTGGTGTTTACTCTACTGGGGAAAATCAGTCAGTCTCTGGCCGCGATCATTGGTCAGCTTATACGTCGATTCAATCCGCAGCGCTTCCTGATTGGCTCATTCGCTCTGATGGGCGGGACCAAACCCCTGCTTGACATTGTTGTTGTAAGTGGTAGAGAATTACTTTGTCGGCGGTGGTCCTAATGGAGCTCCTGTGCTGTTTGGAAGCTGTGAATATGCTTAAAAGTTAAAGTTCTGCTTTTTTGAGGACGATATAAGATATTTACAAGTTAGGACTTTTTGGGAAACTTAACGGGACGATGAGAAGTAGATGTGAGAGGCCGCTGAAGGTAAGCAGTAAAAGGATCCCCCCCCAGCTAGCAGCGTTAGCTCGGGTTAGCTCCTCGTGAAGTAGCCAGTTGCTAGCTGGACGTAAAGCTCTGCTGTTCCAACTGAAGGAGGAAACGCTTCCATTCTTTGTGTCCGTTATAAGCCCGTGTTCTTCAATTTAATATTCTGCTGTGTTTGTGAAGGTAAAGTTTGGGGTTGTAGGGAAACCAGTCTGTGCGTCTGGACGCCTCAAACGCGTTTATATAAGCATTTGTGTTGTTAGCAGATAATTAAAGAAAAAAGAAATTATCAGCTTCAAAATCCGCTGTTTGAAATGTTCTGCAAAAGTCTGCAAACATTTCTATGGGTTTTTATTTTATTTCAACAATATGGCTTTAATTTTGCTCCACTTTTTTTATTTTTATTTTTTTAATTAAATATCAAAATAAATTCCTAACCGTCTGCGCTAAAGCTGGCATCAGGATCCAGAAGCTGAGCCGCCGGTGTGTGTTTAAAGCGCAGCCGTGATGTAAGGCTTATTTAAAGCAGCAGCTTAGCGGGAAACGACCAGAAGTCACTGTTTACACCTGCTCACGTGTAAAGCAGGAGCCTCCTGTTAACGAGCCAGCTGTGGAGGAAAAGCAACATAAAGCGGCTGCTTTTAGGGCTCAGCTGCAGCCCGGTCACCGGGTTCACCTTGTTCCTGGTTATTTGCTGTCATTTCCAGCACCTCCTCCATATGAGAGAGAGAAAGGGTTGAGTTTCTCTTAGCTTTGAATTATTTACCTCTTGCAGTTGTGGAGGCCTTTGTTTGTCAAAGTTGGGGTTGTTGGTCAACAAGAGAAGTAGGGCAGTTTTGTTGTTGTTGTTTTTTTAACAGGGATTGTTGTGCATTTGGTCTGCTTATGTTGTCTCTGGTTGCATTATGCACCATATATTATTGTTGGCTTCTACTAAACTGCAGAGATAATTATCCACCAGATCAGGGTAACCAATTAAAAATCATCCCTTCCATTTCTGTCACTTTCATCCCTGGTCAGGGTTCCCGCAGGTCTTTAAAAAGTCTTAAAGGAATAGTACACCCAAAACATGATTAGCCTTCATTTTCTACTCACCCCCATGCTGGACAACACTCT
>NW_015150453.1:85576-87138 GCF_000732505.1 Cyprinodon variegatus | reverse complement strand
CTGTGGGTGGAAGCCGGAGTACCCATAGAGAACACACAAATGCTCAGGGAGAACATGCAAACTCCATGCAGAAAGACCCCTGACCAGGTATCGAATCCGGAACCTTCTTGCTGCAATGACAGCAGTGCTCCCCACTGCCCACCGAGCAGCCTGAATTAAAAATCAGTGGGGTCAGAATAAGGAAAAGTTTAATTCTGAATAGGAATTGTTTAATGACCATAAAAAGTCAATCTAGATTAGGAGGGATTATCTGGATTTCTCTTGATCAACTCTAATTGCAAAAAAATCTAAATTCCCTTATTTTGGCATTAAAACTGAGAATTTTATTTTTGTTCTATAGCAGCGTTAACAAGCCCTGTTTACTTTGATTCACTATTTAAAGTCAAACGACGTAGATCAAGGACTGAGGTGAACATTTTGTTGATTAATTGTATAAAAAAAATCTATTTCTATTGGATCAAAAACAAGTGTCTCTAATCAAAGAATATTAAAGAACATAGATTACATTCTTCTCATAAGTATTGGAAGGAAAATCTTAATTGGGCAAACATCCAAATCAACAGGTTAGGATCTTTGAACAAAAATGGGAAAATATAATCGGCCAACTCTGTCATATATTTAGCTGTAAATATAAAGCAACAGACATGGAAAGTCTGAACTGTTAAATGGTCTTAATGTTTCTACCTCAGGAAGTTTTCAGCCATTAATGCACCCGTGTTTTGGGTGCATTATTGCTTTTCAGTTATAGGATCCACCCTTAACAGGTGCCCGACGGCAAACAGTTTGAATCAACATCCGGGTTGATTAGAGAAGTGAGGGAGTGTAATCCCAAGCGTTTAGAAAACACCTCGAGCAGGTACCTTTTATGAGGGTGTGGCATCTCTTTTCTGAACTCAAAGCCACGAGGACACATCAAATGTAAACACTGTTTAAAATGATTCATGGTGCGTCCACTGTTTGGAAACTAATCACTTTTTATATGTGCAAATATAGAAGCAAAGAAAAAAAATCACAGGAAGCATTTCCTAATAATTAAACATAATACGGAGCAGTTGTTGGGTTTTTTTTATGAGTCATTAAAGGTTTTAGATGGTGATGTAAACGTGTGGGTCAGAATGCCTTCTGTATCGTACTGAAATCTGACTCATTATTCAAATAGACTTTGGTTAGCTGTCTGCAACGGCATTTAGCTCAAACTTAACACATGGAGTGATCAGCCTAACCTCCCAGATTCCACATACTCCGTCAGAGTTCACCGCTCACATAGGTCGTGCAGATTACTTGTCTGTCATGTTAATCAATGAGCGCTGTTCCACATCCGCCGCTACTCCTCCGCACGACACCGTCCACGTACCTCTTCTCCGTCAGTCGACGTCGAAATACAGAGCCGAGCTATTTTTTTCTCCCCTCCGGTCCGGCCAGGTCAAGATCCGCAATTGCAGTCGCACCAAATTGGAAAAAGAGCGGCAAGAAGCTCCGATTTGTCAAACTAAAATATAGTAACTACAGTTCGGTAACTACAAATTGGAGCATAATTCTTATATTTTCCCAAAAACTGTCCG
>NW_015150453.1:82309-84164 GCF_000732505.1 Cyprinodon variegatus | reverse complement strand
AAAAGTACTCCAGAGTGTTGTTCAGCATGGGGGTGAGTAGAAAATGAAGGCTAATCATGTTTTGGGTGTACTATTCCTTTAAATGATTGGATGCAGACTATTGGTACTTCAGCATACCAGGAAGCAGATTTTTCATCTTGATTAAAATATTTATATTAAGTTTCAAATCTAGTCAAAAGAAACTTCTAATTGCAGGTATGGATGAAGAGATGCCGAGTTTGGAAGTAAAGAACAAACATAGTTCATAAAAAAACAAATTGGTTTGATCCTAGTTATCCCTGTTACAAAAATCCACAACAAAAAAGAAAATACTTTTTGCCGAAACTGAACACACGCTGGATGCTGATGTGGATTGTTTTAATATGTCATATTAAATTAACATTAATTTCTGCATGTTTTGCTCCTCTGAATTTGATAATAATATTGCGCATGCTCTCCTCGAGCTCCGAGGAATTCTGAGCGGAGAAAGGACTAGAGGAACAGCGGAGGCTGTAGGCTTAGCTATGGGCTGGCGGTCTAAAGCGGGGCAGTGATGGACAGTGGTGTTACTTACACATTTGTTACTGAAGCAGAAGTATAGCATTGTTTCCCACAGGATTTTTGCACATTTTTAAGCATGGCGTATCCCACCTAAAGAGGAATGCCGTTTATTTTTACATTGGACCCTTGATTTCACGTTATTACATCATGTTCTACTCACCCGTATGAGTTTTGTGTCATCTGGAGCGGTTTTGAAGATATTCGGTCAAACTAAACTGTTGATAATTTATCATTTATGGTACGCCAACATGGCGTTCCCACTTTTTTTTTGCTTTTTCTTTTTTCCCTTGTGGTCCACTAAGGAGCCTACAAATCCGTATCTTAGAGAGGAAAATCACAATGGACAAGTTGATTAAGTGACTGTTGCTGCGTGAATCAAATGCTGTTATTCAAGATAAAACATTTAAAATTAATTTATTTATTTTAGACCAAATAACATTTTACATTTACATCCTGCTCGCTCGCTGTGGCTCTGACTGCAGCGTTGAGAGGGACTCCTGCGTAAGCAGGAAAACGGGGTTGGGACGGGGGATGCACCCCACGGCACCACCGGCTGCTGGAGGACAAGAGTAGGAACGATACGTGCTTTTACGTAAGAGTTTCCAAAACCCGCCAGTGACACCAGAAAAGTCGCTAGAACATTTCAGTGAGTCGCTGAAAGGGTCTGAAAAGTCGCTAAATATAGCGACAAAGTCGCTGAGTTAGCAACACTGCACGGGCGAACTGGACAGCCAGGGCGGCATTTTTATAAAGGAGGGCGGGAAACACGTTTCGAAAAAAAATATATATAACTGGCGCTTGGAGTGGGTCTCGCCCGGGGAGTAGAACCGCCACTGACCATCTATGAGCATGGTGCGCATTCTTCCTGTCGCTTGGTTACGGCCATAAACAATTTGTCTCTCTATGGCGCTGGGTTACAAACTGACAGATCTTTTCTGCTGTTGTTGTTTTCTCTCTCTGTGTGTCTATATAAGACTGTGGCGGGCCCAAATGAGACTGTGGCGGGCCGCCATTCATTTATGGGAAACACTGGTATAGGTACTAACAGTTAAAAACACTCTGGTAAAAGTTGAAGTATCAACGTGCCAAAATTTTCTGCTATTTCGAAAAATTCTTTGAGATAGGGCCAAGGATGAGGGAGGTCTTGTTGGTCTCTGTCTCCCGATACGCTCTCGCCTGTGTCCAACCTTTCAGACATTTCAACATCTTTTTCTGAATCCCACATTGTAGCATGGCGTAGCCACTTCACGTTAGCAGTTTGAAGAACACCTGCTTGCTTCTGATGATTTCCTTTAGCTAACCAATGAGTGTTTGC
>NW_015150453.1:77650-79259 GCF_000732505.1 Cyprinodon variegatus | reverse complement strand
CTTCAAATACGAACAGGCTTCGGCGCTGCGCTATGACATAATCGGCCGACGTATCTGGCCTTCGAAGGACGCAGCCGCTGAATTCGAACTCAGTAATCATGATCTCTGCAACGCAACTTGAAAAATAAAAATGTGAAAATTTTGCTAGCAAAGCAATGAAAGCATAAAACATGAAAACGTAATGGAAAAAAATTAAAATGGAGAAAAATAGAACTTGAAAACTTTCTTTGAAAGAAAAACAGTTCCAAAAAATTTAAAAACAATCCACTGGACTTGGTTTCGGAGTTTGAAGACGTTTCACTTCACATCCAGGAAGATTTTTTTAATTCAAAATGTCATAAATAGCATTGAGTTCGAGGGTTTATACAATACCTAACATAGGCTTGTTTTTGTTTTGAAAACATACAAATTGGGGGTTGCAGGTTTTTAATTTTTTTGGAATGACTCTGACCTTGATGATTGAGAACCTTCACCAGCAAGAAAAACAATAAAAAATGGATTCTGTGAAAACGTCTTCTAATTAGGAACTTATTCCTTTCACCAAATGTGTTCTTTGCAACGATAGCAGAGCAGATCTCACTCCATACTCGCAGCCCTCCCCTGCTCGCCTGATTGCCAGCCAGTCCATGACACAGCACCTTTCCTCAGCCCCCAGTCAGTCTGTGTCATCTTGGAGAAACTCCAAACCGAGGATCTCATCTGGGTGGTGATTGGCGGAATTGACTGGATCCTGCAGCTGCACTTGTTTCTGTGGGATTCAGATTGCTGGCACAACTCGTCATCGAATAGCTAGGTAATAAAGTTATGGGGAAAATGAAATAGAGTACAGCCTCCTGGTGAAAGTGGAACAGCCATAACTCAATACAGCATGATTTTCCACACCCATAACAGAAGCTGGGGTAATAAGACCGTGCTGTATCGGTTACTCTCTCCACTTCACCTTTTTCTTCTCTCCATGGAGTAGCTGATAGAGCTCGCTGCTAGGAGTTGGTGCATAAACAGTCTCCAGGTTACGTTGTCATTTCATTTTTGTTGAATTCTTGGATAAGGGTTATATTTTTTCAGTCGGTGTGTCTGCGGAGATGACGTCCGTCCTTTTAGTGTACTTTACAAAAGGTTTTAGCAACAAATTGAAGTGAAAGCAAAGTCCAAAGAGACTGGAAGGTGGGGGGCATAAGTGTTATCCTCCTGAGTGGTTGTCCCATGCTGATTAGGGAGGAATGTTTTTCACAACCTCCCTGTAAAAGGAGATTGTTTCTACCTGAGAAATAAGAATTTTTTTATCCACTCTTTGGTGTACTATTTATGCAGAAAAACTCCTTTGCATTATTCTCTATTTTACTAATCGGTTCATGTAGGGATTTTTTTTCCCAGTCGATCCAAAAACAGATGCTTCTCCAACATCCTTCAATAAGCCAGTAAGAGGAAAACACCTGAAGTATGAATTTAAAAGTGACCTATGCGTTGATTTGAAGAAGGCCACATGCTGAGATGCCTCGTTTCTAAAATAAAGGGTGTTGCTGAAGTTTTCACCTCAGTCGTTTATTTATTCTCTTCATGAACCGAGGACGTTGGTGAAGTTGTGCCAGAAATTTTGGATCTCTAAAGA
>NW_015150453.1:73934-76768 GCF_000732505.1 Cyprinodon variegatus | reverse complement strand
GTTCGTTTGGTGAACGGCTCCAAATTTTCTTTAATGGAAAGTAGCCAGACTGATCTGCGAGTGAAACCTTGAAAGCTCGCGAGATTTGATGGTCTCACGAGGCTAGTGTGCTGGTGAGGATTGTCAGTAACCCAGGTCATTGTCATTCGGAAAAAAAATAAAAAATCACGCTGGACTTTGTTTCCAAGTTTGAAGACGTTTCGTTTCTCATCTAGGAAGCTTTTTCAATTCAAAATGTCAGAAATAGCGTTAAGTTGGAGGTTTTATACAGAAGCCCAACAAAACCTTGTTTTTGCTTAGACAACATGCAAATTGAAATGGACAAACGGGTCCAGCTAATGGGAGTCGTTTGGCTTCTTTTGTTAGCCTGCAATACCCCATACCTGTCTAAAGGGTAGATTATACTTCTGAAATCACACACATCAAATGTCGCTTGGGTCTGGTCGCGGACCAGTTTAGCTGGTATCAGACATGGGCAATGTGGAGTCAACAAGTCATCTCCATGTCATGTATTTGTTCTACCCAGCCACTGAAGCAGGTGAGTCCAATCTTCACCGTGAATTAACCTGTGCAGATTGGACTCACCTGCTTAATTGGCTGGGTAGAACCAATACATGACATGGAGGTGACTTGTTGACTCCACATTGCCCATGTCTGGCTGGTATGCTTCTCTACCGTCGATCTGGAATTTCTAGGGACGCACGGCAGTTTCCCACCAAAGCATTAGGGGGAGCCTATTCGAGGACTTTGGAGGATGGTCACGAGAACTTTGGAGGATGGTCACGAGAACTTTGGAGGATGGTCACGAGAACTTTGGCGGATGGTCACGAGAACTTCGCCGGCGGGAGTGTTTATCTTCCAAAACAACAATGGCGCTTCTGCAAGATATCACGGTCACGGAGATGGATCTAGAGTTGCTAGACATCGAAGAGGAACAGTTTCTGGCTCATTTCCCTCCAGGATTTGGCAGAGACTTTGGCATCTTTATATTATTTGTCTGAGGCATCATACAAGTGGTTGTACTTCCCAACTTCCTCGAATAACCTTTTGTCGTAGTTGTCCATTGTAGTTGTTCCTCGGTTTTTAAAAATGGCGCGCCCCTGCACCGAATCGAAAAGGACGAGCACACAGGCAGCCTGAAAGGCATACCAAGGACAATCACAGCTGCTTTTTCTCTGCGCACTTCCGCTTGACCACGCGTTCTGCGCGACCACGGTTGCAGAACCTCACAGAGACAGAGTTGGCGGTTGCAGAGGCTATGCGTCAGAAGCATAAATTGGCCTTAAGACCTCGCCTATTCAGCCAAGCCAACAATTCCCTTACCGACCCCCCTTTCAGAGACATAGACAGGTACGGGGCACACATTACAACACATTGTACGCTCAGCTTTAAATGTTTGTTTGGCATGTTTGGTTAGCATTCGCATTAGCAGAACCTACATAATGGCTTGTGAACTGTCCTGCCCCTTCTTATGGCGTCATCAATTGGCAACGCCACTTGGACAAACTGTATTGCACCCGTTTCTTAAGAATAAAATCCCTTCTGGACTCTCAATACATTTTAAACTATATTTGCTATTATTCAAAATTTCATTAGCGACCTAAAGGAGGCGAAGGTAGAAAACAGTTATTCTGAATCTTGAAGCAAAGCACTGCCTTCTAAGAGAGGCTGAACTCTGACATTTCCACTCAGGTGGATTTCATTGCAACAAAACAAAAGAAAAAGAGGAAGGATAAAGCTCAGATACTTTGTGCTTAAACTGCAGCATCCATCCAATTCAGTGCATCTTTATAATTTCAGGTTGATCACAGTATATTTGTCTGTTGTTGATGCTAATTCCATGTATGGAGGTGAGTTGGAGCTTAGCTGCAACAAAATAAAGTAAAATTCAGTTCATTGAGCAGCAGTCCTGCTTTTATTTTATTCATAATTTTCTTATCTTACTTCTGAGGTAGACAGAGTGGTTCTATTTGTTTTGCTTTATCTTCTGATAAAAATGTAAATTCTTGGTAAAGCAAGCACTTGTTATCCTGATTAAATCAGATCATAATAAATGTGATCTTCTTGTTTCTCCCCTGTATAAAAACGGGTATCTAACAGGGTACTTCAAAAGATAGATATTCATAAGATAAGACCAAACACAAGGGATGAGCTGGAGGCATCTGTGAAGCGCTCAGATCTGTCTTTATAAGTTTACTTAAGGATGAGCTACTTCAGCTTGTAAGAAAAAAAAAAAGGAAAAGAAGAAGTTTCCGGTTCAGATGTGGAGACATTACATGGGCAGCCCTGATAAAAGCAGGACAGCAGGAGTAATCCCACACATGGCCTAACGATGAGCCTAATGACGTCACTCAGAGTGACGTGGGGTCAGTCCTCGGTGTACTCGGCCTGGCCTGCAGCACACGGGGATTCACGTGAGCCTGCAGACGGCTGATTTAATCTAGAAGAGTCCAGTTCCTTCGAATACTGCTTCGTTGAACAGGAGTGGAATCAGTCTGCAACCCAAAGAAATGTCTCCTTTTTAGATTACGGGTGTACTTTTTAAAAGTGTACTGTCTGCTCTAACAAAGTGGAGTAATCCCATGTGCTTTTTAAACAGCTTCACTAAACTTAATGTTGGTGTTTAATAGAAAATGTCCCGTATACCTTCAGGCTTCCCATGCTGATTAAACTGGCAGGCATTACTCTAGCCATTAAATGAGATTTGTGTAATAATAAGCACTCTATTTATACACAAAGCAAATATGATATTTTGGCATCAAAATTAACTCTCTGACATTAAGATGCTCAAATCCCATGAAACCCTTTGGTGCAAAATGACGGCCGACTTCTTA
>NW_015150453.1:70140-73126 GCF_000732505.1 Cyprinodon variegatus | reverse complement strand
TATATATATATATATATATATTTCACAAAATCCACGGTACGGTTTCGGTATATATTAATTGTCACACTGAAATCCCATAAAAATTTATGAAATTAATGAGAAAAAAAAAATTATGAATTGTAATTATTTTTAATGATCCGCGGAAACCCTGGATCATTTCCGCATGTTTTGCTGCTTTGAATTTAATCATCTGGCGCATGCCCTCTACGATCTCCAAGGAAATCGGAGCGGAGCGGACGGGAGCCTCAGCGGAGGCTGTAGACAGCTCCAGGCCACCTGCGCAAAGGGATTTCGGGGTTAGCCTGACATGTTGGTCGTGTTGCTGTTAGCATAAACAAAGCGTGTTGCACAATGCTTGCACACTGTTGCACTTTTATCCACAACTTTCTTTCCGCCGTCATCGTAGGTCACTCTATACACTGCTGGCCTCTGGACAATCTCCTTACTCACTCTGCTCTTTCTTATACGGCAATAAACATTAAAAATGTTGAAAGCAACATTTTAAGATAAAATTAGGAAAAGAAGCAGTGAAAAGTTTTCTAATTTATGTCATAGATATTTTTGTTAGACTCTCCACTATCTATTTTGACCAAAATACATATTTTATATATATGTGGAGAATAATTTTGAGCACAAAGTATGTGCAGAAATTAAAGTGGGTTAGGTTTATTCCAATAATACACTAACTAAATAATGTCAGAGGCAGCAATCTTTTAAATCATTGCTAACTTTTTTAACATATTGATACATCGGCATATATTACCTTGTAATCATTTAAGGAACCAGTGTTATTTTGCAAACAACTTTCCACAAATTCCATGGTTTGTTTGGGAAAAGCAGGAGTCAGGACTGTTGCTAGGCAATGGATCGCTTCGAACCTTTTGCATAAATGTGCAAAAGCATGGCTTCCCATGCTGCTTCATTCACACTAGAGCAGTTCACGCTAAATTAGCGATATGATGCCAGGTCTTGACATAGTAAATAAATCCGGTTATACACTTTGCGATATTTTCAAACGTTGCACATATTACAGCTGAAACTGTACGACGAAACCACAGAGTTTAAATGCCACAGCTCACGATGCATGTTCTCAAACTGTGCAGCCCGACACCCTGATGCGACCTACCAGCTCACACTGTACATTCAAAAACCACACGCGGACTGTGCGCTAAGAGATGGAGCTGATCGGACTCGTCAATCTGAAAGAAGAAGAGAAATCTCTTGTTTGCACATGCGCAGTGCACAAGGTTCTGGTAAATCGACTTGTAGCTCTGCTTCAACAGCAGGATTCACATTCAATTCCTATATAAACCACACAGGGAAGCGCCAGGAAGCGACCAGCTGTGAATCCCATGCGATGAGAGCGTTCACCGCTCTGCCTTCACCTCCTGCTACTAGATGGAGATAGCTGAAGTTAAAACAAGCTAAACTTTTCTGTGAAATAACGACACTGTAACCAATCAGGCACTAGTTGTAGACAAGGTTTTTTGTAACTTAAAATGGAATAAAAAGTTAAATAATAACAAAGGTAGAAATAAGGAATGCTCTAAAGAGGTTTTACACACAATGTATTGAACATGTCTAACTTTTCCTGACCAATCTCTGGCAAACACTTCATCTGTAAAAGGTTAACTACCTCCTTTTAGCTTTTCTATATCAGATTTTTTTTGTTGTTGTTGCTTTTCTGCAGCTCAGAATGATGGAGGGACATTTCAGCTGTTTTAGCTACTTTTAAATAGAGTTGGAGACTTTAGGGGTAGTTATTGTTGGGCTTCTGACTGAAAGTGTGCTCTGCGTGATGTGGTCTCTGTGTGGAATGTGATAATGATCCTTTAAAGCCCTCTCTACCAGAGTCTGCTTCATGTGGCTGTTAATTAGCACTCTGTGAGCAGTGATTACTGGGCCGGACTGCAGTGATGTGCCTCGGGCTCACATTAGGAACCTCTGAGGCATCTCTGAACACAGACACAACAGCTAAAGTTTGTTCGAACGATTAAAAAAACTTGGAGGTGATAGCATTTTACCTCCTTAGTATGGAGTGAATTTTGTACCATTAATGTTCCAAAGAACACTTTTTGGAAATGAAAAAAAATGCTACATAGAAATGAAACTTAAAAAAAAAACTTCTTAAAATAAGAATTTTGTATTATCTGGGGCCGGGTCGCAGTGGCAGCAGACTTGGCAAAGACTCTCAGACTTCCCTCTCCCTAGACTCCTCCTCCAACTCCGCTGAAAGATGCCCAAGGTGCTCCCAGGCCAGTTGAGAGACCACCCGTTGAGAACCGATCTGTTCTTTACGACTGCTTAAACATCATGCTAGCACGGTTCCTCGCCTCCTGGTGACGATCTACGGTACTACTGCTCTCTAGAGGGAGGCAAGCAAATCATCATGGTGGCGTTTAGGAAGTTTGCGGAGAGTCAGACGAAGACGGCAGCCTTTGGTGAATTCACTTGGCAGAGTCGGCTTTTGGGAAGTGGATACGACAAAAGATCAGGGCTTAGAGACGCAGAAAACAAAGACAGACGTTGAGATTCATAAGACTGCTGAGCAGAATCATCCCTGGAAATCATGTGGCGCGGTAGGGAAGCTAGGATTTTTATGATTGTCTGAAATTTCCTGATAACGGAGGCTGACTGTAAGGAGATGACGCGTTCTGCTCTTGCACTCTTTGTTATCTGAGAACCGAGCCAGAACTGAATCGCGCCGAGCCCTACTGATTAACTAGCACCACGTTAGCGCGGTTCGGTTGCCATTTACAATTAACATTTATCTCGGTTACCGTGCTCGGACCGATCTCGGCGTGGTTTCAAAAGGGTAGTGGAAATGGGGCTATAGTCCTTCATGGTGTCCTGAGTCCTCCTGGTGGGATATGTCAGGAACACCATCTAAGGGAGGCATGTGGGTAGCCTCGTGAGACCATCCTGATCTCGCGAGCTTTCAAGGTTTCACTCGCTAATCAGTCTGGAGACTCTCCGTTAAAGAAAA
>NW_015150453.1:61208-66794 GCF_000732505.1 Cyprinodon variegatus | reverse complement strand
ATAAAGAAATAAAGGATAAATAGCTCCAACAAATATAAATATGTTTAATTCATGCTTTAACTCTATGATACCTGCATTTTGTTCATATATACCCGTGCGCGCACCTGTGAAATAATTTTTTTTTTCTACCCATAGGCTATATTCAGACTGCAGCCTGAAGTGATTTTTTTTTTTTTTTTTTCTGTGGCCCATATGCGACCTGGATCTGATCTTCTCATGGCAGTTTGAACAGCGCAGATCAGATTTTTTCCAATGCGATCCAGGCCACTTAGCTATGTGGTCTTGAATCCGATACGAATCCGATCTTTTCAAATGCGACCTGTGACCTCTGCCAGGTCGCATTCCTCTAACCTGAACGCCATCAATACCCGACAAAGGTCACTATTCTGGGTCTTGCTATGAAGAAGTGGCAAGAAAAACAATAACCATGGCGGACGATGATGCAGAGAGCAGTATTTATTCATAACCAACTTGAAAAGATTGTGTTTTTATGGTTGGCAAAGATCGCCAGATGCGCACCAGCCCTACCATTCATGTTCACTTCCGTAAACACAGAGGACGCTGGCCTGTGATGTCATTGCGTCCTCTACCGCGCATACACTTGCGTTGTATGACTGCAGTTCACAGAGGAGATCACATACAAGTCGCATATGAAAAGCAACACAAAAAAATCAGATTTCACAAAAGAATCGGAATTGAGCATCAAGGCCTGCACTGTGAACGTAGCCGTAGATGTAAGTTTTATACGGTACCCAACCTGGTGCAGGACTACGTTCACACTGCAAGCAGCAAGAGCAGTTCTGACGTGCAGCTGAAGCATCTTTGCTGCTCTCGCTGCGCAGTGGAAAAGTGGATCTCCTGCACGTTGGGCAGCACTATTCTATCCATTCTTTGCCTGTTACAATGACAGCTATATTTGCTGTGATAATAAGTTTTGATACGTATTATCACGTTTTAAGTGAGAAAGTCCACCTGCAAGCTTCGTGTGCGCAGTCAGTTCATCCAGATTACCACCCTGCCTTCAAATATTGTTTCTGTCGGAGCCGCTCAGACCCCCACATACCGGCGGTGCGCTGTCACTAGGAACCCGCTTCGACAGCAGCCTCTGGCCTGGACGCCTCTTCATGGTTAGTGTTCACAGCAGCTGGAAGGCCTTTTTCTCATACGTAATCCAATTTTTCCAACTCCAGCAGCTGCTGCTTCTGAAGCGCATTGCGCTCATCAGATGCTCAGAAGCTCATGACGCGCTGCTTTAGCTGCTCAGACGCGCTGCTCCAAACGCACTGCGGGACCTTCTCCTGCACCTTGTTGTGCGTCAACCACTGACTTTGCATGTAAACCTCCTGCTTCTCCTGCCTCTGCTGCTTTAGGTGTGAACTTAGCATGATACAGAGGTCGCCTTTGGGTTGAAATGGATCTGTTTTGAATACCATAAAGGTAGAAATGCCCTTTTAATGTTGTAACCACCTGCCCAGAAAAAATGCTGCACATTATTTAGGATGGATTCATTAAAAAATCATTAAAAGTCATTAAATTATAATATTTTTTAAATGAAGGCCTTAATTGGCATTTAAATTCATTAAATATGATTATCATGGCATTTATAATGCTTTATTTAAAGAAAAAAAACTTTATAAAAACAGTTTCGTCAGATATATTTTTTCGTGATATGTTTGTGCGGAACTGCTTCCGGTTGATCGTAAAGTCATATGTTCAGAAAAGTAGCCCGAGGCGGAGAAAAGGCTAGAGAATGGGGGGAAAATGCAAATTTCAACAAAAGTGGCAGGAAAACGAAGAATTCGGGACATGGCTGCAGCCTGTCGACGGTAAAGATGACAAAGGATTTTGTAGTGTTGTATATATGTGTTATATATATTTGGGCTGCTTAGTGGCGCATAGGGTAGCACTGCTACCTTTCAGCAAGAAGGTCCTTCTAAATTCTCCTTAAGTGTGACTGGTTGTTTGTCCTGTTTGTTCCTGTGTTATATATATATATATATTAGGGATGGAACGGTTTATGAAAACCGTCCGGACCGTTCGGTTCGACTGTCTCGGTTCGATTCGCGTGTGTTGCGTTCGGTTCATGCGCTGCTCCTTTTTCTCATAGGCGAAGCGTTTACACTCCTGAGCAGAAGGTGGCGGTACTGCGACCAAAGCCAACCACCAGTAGTAAACAAGAAGAAGAAGAAGCGAAGCAGCGTAGCCGGGTGTAGCAGAAAAAAATCAGTTGTTGTGGAGAATTGTGTGGGTATGGCGAGTGGGAAAGAACAGGAGTTGGAAGACGCGCCAGCAGCACTTTATAGGTCTGCTGTATGGGACCACTTTGCATTTAGAGTGACCTACGATGACGGCGGAAAGAAAGTTGTGGATAAAAACAGTGTGCAAGCATTGTGCAACACGTTTTGTTTATGCTAACAGCAACACGACCAACATGTCATGCTAACCCCGAAATCCCTCATACTCCATCAGCGCTCCGCCCCGCTGCGCTCCAGACCGCCTGCTCAAAGCAAAGCCTACAGCCTCCACTGTGGCTCCCGTCCGCTCCGCTCTGAGTTCCTTGGAGATCGTAGAGGACATGCGCCAGATGATTAAATTCAAAGCAGCAAAACGTGGAAATGAACCAGGGTTTTCGCGGATCATTAAAAATAATTACAATTCATTAATTTTTTTGGATTTTTTTCATTAATTTTATAAATTTTTATGGGATTTCGGTGTAACAATCAACATATACTAAACCGAAAACCGTGACCACGAAACCGTGGATTTTGTGAACCGTTCCACCCCTTATATATATATATATATATATATATATATATATATATATATATATATATATATATATATATATATATATATATATATATATATATGAGAGTCTTGTTGGTGGCATTAAAATAATTTCATTTCATTAAAAGAGTATTAAAAAGCATTAAATGAGAGTTACTCATTTCTGTATAAACCCTGGTTTCTGCCAGCACAGTTGTCACCACTTGGCTAAAATCCTCATGTTTTTGTTTGTCCAAACTCTGTGATTCGTTGCTGCCATGTTAGCGTTTCACTGCAGAGTTTTTTGTGATACCACTTTGCTCTTCTCTGGGAGCATCACTCTGTCCTTTAACCCCTCAATGTTTTCAGTGTGAGGTTAAAGGACACAGGGTTTACTAATTCCGTCATTTTCCACCAATATTTACTGGCCCTCCCAAACAACTCACATCTTTGCCAGTTAAGCTGAGTGCCCCCACATCTCTTCATTCATGGACTTTAATTCTGACATTAAAGTCAGAATCTTGAGAAAAAAGTCAGAATTCTGACCTTTTTCCAATATTAAACTGAAAAAAAATTAAAAAACAAGTAAACTTTTAAAATTTTTTCAGTGGCTCTAATCCTCTTCCGTAGTATTCATTACCAATTGAATAAACAAATATTCTTTTTCCCATTTTTGACAAAACGGGTCATTGTACAAACACAATCTTAGGGCACATTAAGCAGAGCAGGCTAGTTTCACGTGCTGCAGTTTTGGTGAACGTATCGGCGTTCTAGCTCTCGGTGAGGTAAAGATAATTTTAAAAGGAAAATAAGATCATTATTATATTGTGTCCCACTACACTTTATGCTCTGTACTGTGGCTCGTAAATTCACACGTTAATATTTTCATTAGTCACTTTAAAAAGGTTTTAAAAAGTTGTATTCCTGTTGTGATGTTTTAAAAGCTGCAGCGTGGCTGCTTGCATGTAGTTTATTCCCTTGTGTTCAGTGGAGGAGGGAACTTTTCAGTTGCTTGTAAATATGACACATTTATGCTGATAAAGATTATTAGTCATCCAGGTCATAGTCATTCATTCCGTAAATTTCAAAATTTTAATTGAGAAAGCTTCCTGGAGAGGTGGCGAAACGTCTTCAAACTTTGGAAACCAAGTCCAGTGGATTTTTTGGAACTTTTACGGAATTACACATTTATATTTCTGAGGTCTATCTGTGATTGAGGCCTAAAAATAAATTGGATACAAAACACCTCCCATTAGCCAGTCTGTTTTAACTTTAAGCTCTATACAGCCACTTGCTTTCATCTTTAGAAGTGAAATCTATTTAGCAAAAACACTAAATGTATATATATTGATTTCACAGGCAGAGGAGAACAATAAGGCTTGGAGCATCTGCAGTGTTAGCCATGGCTCCAGCATCAGCAAGGCAAAAAAACAAAGAAAAGCACCCAATTTGTAAAAGCACCCAATATCGATATTTGTGTCGGCCTTCGGGTTTATACTGAACATAAACAAACTGGCCTTGCCTTGCCTTGCCTTGCCTTGGAATGTTGGCAGCAGAGGAACCTGAAGTAACCTTCAGTAAAAACAAATAAAAAAAAAATCAGCAGAACAAATGAATCTTTGCACAAAGAACCTAAAATTTGCTGCAGCTTTTAATAAACACAATACCTCAATATTGTTTATTAAATCTCGGGTTTAGGGAATGAAGTGGTTCAAAAGCCAAAGTGGTTTCTAATGTAGAAAGGTTTTATTTTGAAAGGCTAAACAAAAAAGTGAATAATCCACTTTTTTCCACCAGATGTCATTAGATCATATAACTTTGTTTCTTGGATTATATACCTCTTGAAACAGTTTTATTATGTGATTCACTAAAGCCTAAATAATCTGGTGTCTTTCACCTCATTTTGCCTTTTGTTTTCATTTAGAGGAGAAAGTTAAGTCACACGTTTCCGAGCCGCCAAACAGGTTAGAGAGGCTGCTGGAGGGAAAATAGACTGTGCAGATATTTCTTTGATGACTGAGCAACATTTGGACGCCACCGGCTCCGCTGGCATCGCCTCCGAGTTGGGACTCTTGGTGTGGAATCTCTGACATCAGCTGTGTGCTCACAGTGGTGTTGTCTTTCACTTTATACCACCCAGCTGGTGGTTCAGGCCCTCATCCGGGCAGATGAGTGTCATTTCTGCTGATCTTATCCACCTTGTTTAGATTATGTTTGCTTCTTTCAGGATCTGTGGGATGTTTGACACTGTGAGCGCAGGCTTAGGAAAGCAGTGAGAAAATTGTTAGTGTCCTTATATGGGAAGAAGATAGGCAGGTTTTCTGCAAATACATCCAGATTGTGTTCTCCACTCAAGACACAGTCCATCTTGGATTTACATAAGGAAGCTCTTTTTTTCTCTAGCTAATGGTATTAAAACAGTCCATTTGCCATTTTAATCGAATGTCACTAATAGCTCTCTGGATGTTCTGTTTAACTGCAGTTCAGGGGGTTTTATTGATTTCCCTTCAGTGACCAGCTTGCTAGTGTATTTCCTTTTGTCCAGAGAAATGGTCGCAGTCCAATTTACTTTATTGATTTCCTCTATGTAACCAATTACAACAGGAAAGATTGGTTCCTTCTGTTAGTTTTTTTTGTTTTGTTGTTTTTTTTTCTCTTTTTTTTTAACCTAATATTTTGGGAATTTCACAGTTACCAGTTATGGAACCTCTGTGTTTTAGCTTTTAGTTAAAGGAATAGTACACCCAAAACATGATTAGCCTTCATTTTCTACTCACCCCCATGCTGAACAACACTCTGGAGTACTTTTTTGATATCTCA
>NW_015150453.1:56697-60828 GCF_000732505.1 Cyprinodon variegatus | reverse complement strand
TGAGATATCAAAAAAGTACTCCAGAGTGTTGTTCAGCATGGGGGTGAGTAGAAAATGAAGGCTAATCATGTTTTGGGTGTACTATTTCTTTAATTTATTTTAATGCCAGATACATTACTGCGAAAAACGGTTAAGTTTATATAAAGTGCATTTCAACACTCCTGAATGTATGAAGCTTAAATAAATCTTAAATAAGTTGGTCTTTCCTTGATCTATCTCTGTCTATATATATATATAACTAATTTAGTTATCGGTAAATCGTTAACGGAGTAAAGTGACTAAAACATGCCTTTAACTGACAGAGGGACCCACGTTGAGCAGCAATTATATAAAAATGTATATAAATAATTTGCCTTTAACATGAAAAACTTTTTCATATTTCAATATGCTCTATTCAGAATTCCTCAAGTGGAATTTTTTTTTTATTTTACCTGGTTTAATTCTTTACAAAAACTTTTTAATTAACTTGTTGCCATCTAATTATCAATCAATGCATCATAAAAAAAACAATCAACACATTAGTCGATTAGCAAATTGATAGTTTAAATATCTCCCAGTTATCATGGATCAAATTATTTTATATTATTTTTTTATGTTAATGGGTTTCTTAGAATTTATTGGTGACAGAAAAGTGATATTTGGAGCGAATGGGCTAGAGAGATTAGCCATGCAGGAATCCTGGATGATTTCTGTTGGAGTAAAAAGGTACAGAGGACACATTTCTAATTTTGACCAAAAAGAGAAAAAAAAAAGAAAACAATTGTATGCAAGCGTATAGAAAAGTTTGTAAAGGCATTACGGTAATGTCTCTGGATTTCCTTCATTTTTGGAGATCTGTAATTTGCAGATCCTTAAGGTGCTTTCACACTGTAAACATTCCTTATTCTTTCATAAGACAGAAGCAATGTGTTTTTATTAGCATGCCAATATCAGAGATTTTAGGTTATAGGTCAAAATCTGTATGTTGGTTTTTTTTTAGTTTAGGTGGGAAAACTGCAATCTGTTCACTCCTCTTTTACATCATTAATGATTTCATTGCTTTGTACTTGTGACAGGGTAATGACATTAAAGTTGAATTCTATTTATAATCACTGATTGTTCCTGCTTATGTTTCAACGCTGCTGTTTTTCTTTTGTTTTGAATTTACAAAACCAATATTTGTTAAAGAAGAGCAGGATCAGCTGAGCTCTATAGACTAGTCATCTGGTTTCCCACAGAGTTGGGTTTTTATCTTCTCTTTGTTTAAAACTTTTTTTTTTCCTGGTTTCCCTTCTTTCCTTAGTCGGGCATGGATTGCAGCTGTGATGTAATGAGTCAGTGTAGGCAGACTGGGCTTGGTCAGTTAACCACATTACTGCACACTAGAAGAAAAGCAACTTCTCACCACACCTTTATTTGGTTTCTTCATTTTCACTGAACAGTAAAGTAGACCTGTTATGAACTCTTTAAGACCTACAAAAAACAAACAAGCTGGCTTTTCTTCAGCATATTTAGTGAAATACCGGTACTAAATACTCTTTCGGACGTGTCGATGCATCGGATCGTCGGCTGTTGGATCGGTGCATCTATAAAAAACGATTATTATTAACACTCCTATGGTCCACTAACCTGACTCTGCCAGATGGATTTGCTCCACATATCCATCTGGAAACCTTCCGTTGAAGTAGTTTTGGGAAGGGGCGAAAATACTGATTAGCTGATTGGCCTATGTTGGTGATAGACGGGCCAAATAAACCAATCAGATCAACGAAGCATATGACGTACTAACAGAGCGACAATGAAAACACAACCACAAGCCAGGCACAAGCCAATTGATAGATCAAACTCTTGGTGAAACCAGTCGGGAGAAGAGCAAAAACATCTTTTCCTCTGAGAAAAGCCTCCAGAGCAGTGTTTTGCTCTTCTTTCAGTGAAGAAATACTCTGTAATTCCGATAAAACTTGCTCGATAGCCACGCTAACGCTAGTTTCATCGGCTGAAGCCGCCATGTTCTTTAGACTGAACTGTCGCGCTTCTCGTTGCGTCACACCTCAACCCGCCTCAAAGCCAACACTGATTGGACGTTCGTTTGGTGAACGGCTCCAAATTTTCTTAAACGGAGAGTCTCCAGACTGATTAGCGAGTGAAACCTTGAAAGCTCACGAGATCAGGATGGTCTCACGAGGCTAATGGTCCACACTAGCCAGCTAGTAGCTACCTGTATTTCTTGTTTATTACACCCAAGCAGAGAATCAAAACCTGTCATGGCGCCCTGCACCGCCTTGTTCATTCACTTCAATGGATGGAAATGCATCTAATTCCCATTTTCTTTTTTAAAAATTTCAAAAGTTGTCTCAATATTTCAAAATTTGGACAAAAGCAGGGCTAGTAGCTCCTGAAGTATAAAGTATCTGTTTCATTTTTGGTTTGCTCTGTAACTGTGATTGTTTTTCCAAGTTGGATTACATAATATTTAGCTACATTAATGGAAAGATTACTCTTTTATTTGTCCTGAGTTGTTTGCCATATGTAGCATTAATTTATGAGGTCTATATAGTGGATCCACAGTATTTTAATCTGTAGTTATGAGAAATGTATTGTTATTATAAGTTTGTTTGTTTCCACGGGTTCAGAGCTGTGTAAAGCAGACATGTTTGTGCATTTATGGTTTACTGGTCTTCCTGCAGAGTTCACCGCTTCATCTACAGGCTGGTAATTTTCATTTCTATTTCCAGGCTCTGTGCTGAAAACGGAGCAGTTGGGTCACCCTCAGCACTCCCGTTACAACTCCCACCAGTCACATTGCCTCCCCGTGTTTTCTTATGTCCTTAATCTCATTACTCATTTGGTTTTGCAATTCAGAGAGGGCGTGTTGCATTAGCTGAGATCACAGGAAGACTTTATGTTATTGAACTAAAATAGAACTGACACATTTATACTGTCATTTCTTAAGAACGAGCCATTAAAGGCAAGGTTTCCTCCTCGTTTAGATAGGTGGGTAGGAAGAGGGATACTTCTGCTGCATTTGGTCGGGTCAGACCGCAAAGTGTGCAGAAGGGAAAAAAAATAGGTCGGGTTATTGTGAAGTCTGAATACTTCTCATTCTTTAATCCCAGCTCATTTTACTTTTCTTTGTAAAGGAGAGTTTCAGATGACTGAAACCCTGGTGGTCCAAACAATGAAGCAGAGACTCAATGGTTGCTAATGAGCTTCGGTTCAAGGTGCCATTTCTGTGTGACAGAAATAAACGGCGTGGATATGAAGCTGTTTAAAAGAGGTGGAAGAGAAGGTTCTGTAGAAGTAGGACCTGGACACAGGTAATAAAAACTCAGACAGGAGACACAGATTATATAATCTAGCTCCAGAAAAATATGATTTAAAAAAAGCTGTCAAGTAGTTTTTACATGTATGAAGAATTTGTTTTGGTGATGAGTTGCTACACAGAGATAAGCAAAATACAGGTAACACAAATACATTTGGGAACTAAAGGAATCTGGAATAAACAAATGGAAGGAAAATAATCAGTGTTTGATACAAATTACAAACACCATGTTGATAAATTTCACAAATCTAAATTCATTATTAAGTCATTAATGGTATAAAGAATAGTTTTATTAACGTGAAAAAAACTCCTTTTTCAATCTGTCATGGAAAATGTCTCATCAGAATCACATGATAGTTGAATTACTGTATTAGTCTGAATTTACTAAATTATCCCGAAATCTAAAATGAATGGCAGAAATCCACTGGACTTTGTTTCCAAGTTTGAAGACGTTTAGCTTGTCATTCAGGAAGCTTTTTCAATTCAAAATGTCAGGAATAGTGTTGAGTTCAAGGCTTTATGCTACGTTAACACCGGACGCAGCAGGCGCGGCAGGAGCAGCTAGTTTACATGCAAAGTCAATGGTTGACGCGCGTCAAGGCGCAGCAAAAGGTCCTGCGGCGCGTTTTGAGCAGCAGGCGCCGCGTCAACCAATCAGAGAGGCTGATCTAGGAGCTGACAGAGAGACAGACACATCGCTGATGACACAGAGCGCTGTGATCGCTCCTCTGAAACAGTTTATTGATGCATAAATTAACTTAAAATGCAGAAATCTGCCGGCAGAATATGTTCGCTTTTATTATCCTGGTGCCTGCAGTTTGGATTATTTA
>NW_015150453.1:49993-56557 GCF_000732505.1 Cyprinodon variegatus | reverse complement strand
CTACTTTATTCCCACTGATCACAGCAAATACAGCTGCAAGGCAAAGAAAGGATAGTGAAGCTCCGCCCAATGCACATCAGGCACACTTTTGCCCCGTGCAGCCAGAGCAGCAAAGCTGCTTCAGCCGCGTGTCAGAACTAACTGGTACAAGCAGCAAAAATGAAGCAGCAGACGCGATTTTGCTGCTCCTGCTGCGTCCGGTGTGAATTTAGCATTATACAGTAGCCCAACAAAGGCTTGTTTTGGCTTAGAAAACATGTAAGTTGAAACGGACGAACGGTTCCCCCGCTTCGGAATGGGGGTCGTTAGAGGGAATTGTTGGCCTGGCTGAATAGGCGAGGTCTTCTGTTCCCCTGAAAAGGGGTTTGGGTTGCGATGGTAGCGGGAATCAACTCTATCGCTGCATATTAGGTTTTTGAAAGCAGAAATCTGAGTCCACCCCCTCTGTTTAAGGTTGTCTTTTTTTTTTCTTTTTAACGAAGATGGCTTCCTTCACGCCCCTCTAAAACCACCAAAAGGACATTTTTCTTCAATATTGATATCATTCCAAATTACTATTTTGTCCTGATATGTTTGAGTAACAATACTAATCGATATTTTTGAAAACCATAGTTGCATTTATATGTAAAGCGCCATGTCAGATGGATTAAAAATTAGATTTTTATTATATTTTTTTTTATTACACATTAATTATAATCCAAACTGGAACTCCTCAGTTTCCTGACATGGCTTTTTTACGTATTCGGTGTTGATGATTCCAATGACGGGGAGATAATTAAACCGATTTCTGCCCGGATCTTCTCCTCCGTTGAGTCCGTAATCATTCTCTGGTGAGTTATGAGCAATTGGTTCTGGTCGCTCCAGCGCTCCAAAACAACATCCTGGACCTTCGTTATAGGACCCATGAAAAGTTCTGCTACCTTTTGATTAGCTGACAGACCCTTTATATTGCTAAAACTGGACAAATTGAATTTCATAAACGATGAAATCAATGCTCGTCGATTTGGAAATTAATCAACCAGAAAAGCTACACCTGAATCACAGTTTATTCATGTTTAATACAAAACTAAATATCAGTAAAATTAAGGCTGTTTCTCAATTATCAAGAACGCAAGTACGCACTTGTGTCCTTTTAAAGTATGTTCCTGAGAAGAACACAAGTGTGGACTGTGGAAGGTGTGGAGCAGCTTAAATATGGGTCAATTGGAACAGAAGCGTACTCGTGACGTCATCACACGCTCGGCGAACCTGGAGCTGCATTTCACCTTCTGTTATTAATAGTCTCTAGTTCAAGGGTCACCAACTTCTTTAAGGCTGAGGGCTACTTTATGGGTACTGAGTCATAGGACGGGTTACCAATACTGACCTATGAACTAGAGGAGTCGGCGTTCACCTGAACTTCATAATAAACATATTTCTATTGTTTCTTTTCATTTTTAACTTGCTTTTAGATATTCTCATTATGAAATCCATATAAATCCTCAAATGTTCTATTGATATGATAAAATGCTTCATAAATGCTTCAAAATAAGAGCTTCAGTAAAAAATAACATTTCAGATTTAGTCCACTGTTGAATTGTTCTCTTTTCAAAAGATGCTGAGGGCAACCCATGTTGTCCCTGAGAGCCCCTTGGTGCCCATGGGCACCACGTTGGTGACCCCTGCTCTAGATAATAATAAATTCTTCCTTTTTTCATTTAGTGGGGTAATAATAATGAACACAGTCAGATAAACACAAATCAAATGAACATTTTGCCAAATGAAAAGAAAAAACTTGCCATCAGAGCCAGCGGTCCTTCAGACACGGCTATGCAGAGAGAGGGCTGCCGCAGACGGCTAACGTTAGCGCTGGCTGCCGTTAACCTCAGAGATCCGCTGGTTCCCACGGTCCTCTCAACATCGGAATTATTTTTTTTTTTTTATTGCGTATTAAATTGGTAAATGGACCATATAGTGAGGCTTAAAAGTATAACATTCTGGCCTCAAATAATTAAAAAATGTTCTTTTATAGAACAACAGCACCAAAAAGAGAGCTTTTAACTGAATACTCTGAGCTCTGTGAGCGCTAACCTGGAAGCTGCTGCCGCAGTGCATGCTGGGACAGCTGTCAATCTGGAGAACGGACAAGTCTGCTCTGATGCATGCTGGGTAAATAGGGAGTGGTCAGAACAACATCCGAGGACTTTGTTCGTTTTCGGTCTGCTGTTCTTGTTAATTGAAATAGGGCTGAGGCTGATGACGTTTCACGAGCACACGAGAACGCACAACTACACATACTGAGAAACGGCCCAAATTTCTTTTAACTCCGTTTCCTCTGATGAAATGAGCCCATACACTGCCTCTTCTGCGTCTGCTTCATCCCCCATCTTTGTTTACTCTGATCTCAGATTTGATCCAGAGCTTTGGTGAGATTTCCTGTCTGACAGTTAAATGTTCTGACTGAAATCAATCTGTGTTTTTATTTTTTTTAACCATCATATGTGGAGTCTCTCTTAAAAAAAAAAAATTCTTGACTTTTTAAAAATCGGCTTTAATAAATATCTGTGGATTTTCCTCATTTGTCCCCTTTCTGCAGGGAAACCTAATATTGTATAGTTTGGCTGCTTTGATACCATGTTTAGTTGTCTCCAATGTTGCTGCACATTTTACAGTCAGACTATCTCCTCTTGGTTCCATAAATCTGATAGAGACCCAGGTTGTTGACAGATCCACTTTTTTTCTTTTAAAGACTGTATCAACATATTGTAGATTAGATTATAATTAACCCAAACAATAAATGGCAAAAAAAATATGGTGGTTAAAGAAAAGATGATGGGAAACATGCATTTGCATAAGACTGATTTATGCAAATGTTTGTTTTTACTGTTTACCTATTGACTATGCACATAAATGTGATCAGATTATATCTTTATTTTGCTCGCTGTATCTTTAGGATGGGATTTTGTTAGCGTAGGGAAGTAACAGGCAGTTGTCAATCAATCACTGGCTGGTTTCCAACAGACAGGAGAAAGGCACGGCTCACGTTATGGTTGGTTAACCGCAAGTTATGTTGTTGTTGCAGACAGTCACCTGCCTGAGTCAGCTTCAAAACATGCACATATGTTCTCCTGAGGCGGTTTGACCAACTTCAGGGCAGATATCGTGGGAACGCTTTAATTATTTTTAATGATACATTAAGGAGCTGCAACATCAAACTTTCAACCCTTTAAATCTAACCTTTAGATTGACAGTATGAGTCACAAATTGGAGTTAATCTAGGCTTAGACCTTAACCCGACAGGTTAGTTGTTGGTATTTCCTCTTGTTTTTGTTTTGATTTGTTGAGGTATAATTTCTCTTAGGCGTCATCACGAACTGTTGACAGATGTTGCAGAAAAAAAACAGAGGAACGCGCATGACAAACTTAAGGTTTTAATGTAATGGAGAATATGAAGCTTTTAACTTAAGCTGATAGGTATCATATGGATCCTATGGATGGTTGTAAGAGCTGATGTACCGTACGTTGATACAACCATGAATCACAATGGATTTAATTCTATAATCTATAAATGTTCTATTTAACTCAACTTTGTCATTATTCTTTTAAGGTGAGAGGATTGGTTTTGTTTTATTACAATCTTAAAATGATGATGCTAACAAATGTACTTTTGTAAACATATTAGAAATAAAAACTCAAACCTTATGGAGTGAAATTTGTTTCATTTATGCTGCAAGCAAACGACACAATTTGTAAATAAAAATATAAAAATAAAAAGATGTAGGCCTACTAAATTTAGATTTTAAGAACAAAAACTGTAATCAGAAAATAAACTTGGAGAATAGTAACTTTGGTGTTTTTTCAGATTTTTTTTTTATTATTTTAGTTTTTCATATTTGATATTTTGAACTTTCCCTTACAGATAAAAAAAGATATATATATTTTTTCAATTTTTACAATTTGCATGCTTTTCAAATTATGTTTTATATGTTATAATCCTCATGTCAAACCTAATATAAACACACATTGACCAATACAACGCTAACGTCCCGCAGACCAATAGAAACGCGTCTCCACTCCTCACTCCAGAGGAAAGGCCCGCCCCTAGGAGTCAAACAAATGTGATGTGAAAAACACAATTTGAGAAGAATGCCATTCATTAAAATCGATCTGAAAAACATAAATAAGTTATAAAAAAAATGAAATATAAAATCTGTAAAAAAAAACTTAAAATATGAAATCTGTGAAAGTATTTTTTTTTTAAATATATTACAAAAATAGTAATTTGAAAAGAGAAAACGGCAAATTGACACTTGATCTTTTTTTATTAAGAAGTTTATTTTCTGATTTGTTTTTTTTTTATTGATTTATTTATCTTTAAATTTCCAAAACGTGTTCCTTGCTTGCAACAATATTGGAACAAAAGGTACTCCATAGAATTCAGATTGATTTAGTGGTGTGATGGTATAATGACTCAGTGATGGCTTGTATGCAGTCATTAATAAACATAAAGCCCATTAACACCCCCCCTCAGTCTGTCAAACTGCCTGCAGACTAGAAGCTTAATTTTGGTGTCGCTCACTTTGTCTAAAACTCATCTCTGAGTGCGACAGCCTTTTAATTTAGCATCCTCATCCCTCTGCTCTCCCTCTGTAGTTCGATGCTGAGCAATAAAAAAAGTTCTCTTTATCTGAATTCTGGCATGAAAATCTGGCATGTTGAGGTTCAGCAGTGAATTGACCCACCCGTCTTAACGATGGCCAAAGCAGTGATATGGTGACCTCCCCGTCTCCCTCTAAGATCCAGCCCGTTCTAACCAAGCCGTCAGCTCGGCACCCACGTGTTCCCAGCAGCTCCTGTTATGTAAGCTCTCCTGCCAGACAAAAGCTCAACATCGCAGATACAAATCACTGACTGGCCCTCGCTGGCAGCACAGCTCCTAATGTTAGCCAGTAATCCAACTTACTGCTGTTTACTACTTAGAATGGGATTTTAACTGGCTGATATTTTAAATCATGCAGTTTATCCAACTTTATCGTTTAGATCGGCTTCATCTTTACTTCTTTAAATCTCAAACGAAGGGTGATACCGATTGTATATTAAAAAATATTTAAAAACAATCTAAAAAAATAGAAAAATTATTTTCAAAGCTGTTTTTGGTTAAACCGTTCTTCAAAGTCTTATATCTGGATTGCATTTTTTTCTATTTTAAATTTAAAAATCATAATATGTATATTGTGACACAATTTGCTCCATAAATAAATCTTTTAAAGGTAAATAAAGGGGGAAATTAGGAGTTCTGTCCAATGCTAACAGATATTTCTTGCCCAATTTTAGTGTTATTTTTCCTTCTATAGGCATTGTTAGTAATGCTACATTCAGTGCAGCACGCTGCAGATGCAGCAGAAGCAGCTAATTTACATACAAAGTCAATAATTGATGCGCATCAAGGTGCAGCAAAAGGTCCTTTCAGCGCCTTTTAAATTTGTTTCCCTTTAAAAAAAATTTTTTTAAATCTAAAAACAAAAATCAGGGGATCAAAAATTAGCAAACAAAATATTAAAAAACAGAATCTAAAAAAGCAGAAAAATTATTTTCAAAGCTGTTTTTGGTTAAATCGTTCTTCAAAGTCTTATTTCTGGATTGCATTTTTTCTATTTTAAATTTACAAATCATAATATGTATATTGTGACACAATTTGCTCCATAAATAAATCTTTTAAAGGTAAATAAAGGGGGAAAATTAGGAGTTCTGTCCAATGCTAACAGATATTTTTTGCCCAATATTAGTGTTATTTTTTCCTCTATAGGCATCGGTAGTAATGCTACTTTCAGACCGCACGCTGCAGATGCAGCAGAAGCAGCTAATTTACATACAAAGTCAATAATTGATGCACATCAAGGTGCAGCAAAAGGTCCTTTCAGCGACTTTTAAATTTTTTTTTTATCTAAAAACAAAAATCAGGAAATCAAAATTTTGCAAACAAAATATTAAAGAACAGAATCTAAAAAAAAAGAAAAAACAGAAAAATTATTTTCAAAGCTGTTTTTGGTTAAATTGTCCTTCAAAGTCTTATTTCTGGATTGCATTTTTTTTCTATTTTAAATTTACAAATTATAATATTTATAATGTGACACAATTTGCTCCATAAATAAATCTTTTAAAGATAAATAAAGGGGGAAAATTAGGAATTCTGTCCAATGCTGACAGATATTTTTTTGCCCAATTTTAGTGTTATTTTTCCTTCTATAGGCATCGGTAGTAATGCTACGGTCAGTGCAGCACGCTGCAGATGCAGCAGAAGCAGCTAATTTACATACAAAGTCAATGGTTTACGCGCATCAAGGCGCAGCAAAAGGTCCTTTCAGCGAGTCTGAGCAGCTGAAGCAGCGTATCATGAACTTCTGAACATCTGACATGCGCCACAAGCTTCAGAAGCAGCAGCCGCTAGAGTTGGGAAATTTGAACTGTTGTTGCTCGATACGCCACATCAACCAATCAGAGAAGCTGATTTGGAGCTGGCAGGGAGACGGACACAGTGCTGCAGACGCAGATCGCTATGATCACTCCACTGAAACAGTTTAATTA
>NW_015150453.1:45490-46133 GCF_000732505.1 Cyprinodon variegatus | reverse complement strand
TAAATCAGCAAGGTGTGTCAGGGCCCTAACAAAGAAAAAGTGCTTTATATTTATAGAATATAATCCCACATGTCTCTTGTGACTCAGTGTGCAGCTTATACTGACCTTTTCTTTGTAGATAAGTATTTATTGAGGGAGTCTGAAGGTGGGCCAAATGACTTTATATCAGCTGTTGGTTACAGGCTGACATCTGTACATTCTGTCCACAGGCCTTCGTCTTTATCACGCTGAATATTTTCCCGTCCTGTCTGTCACAGCCCACTACTATCTGCAGGGAGATTTAACGTTGACAGCAGCGTTTATCATTGAACATCAATGATAACCTCTGTGGGAGGAAGCTGTGACACTACAGGGTCGGTACATGATGTCGTACCTCAGAGGCAGGACTTCTTCAGAGGTTTGGGGTTCCCCAGAGATCCATATTTGGACAGTTGCAGATTCTTTTGTGCATGTTTTGAAAAACATACTATTTCATTGCAATGCTGGTATTCAGGTATATGTGCCAGTTAAACTGATGAGTGCTGCTTAGTTTACTTTCTTTTTTTAGTTTTCTCAACTTTCATGTAAATGGCCCGTACTAATATATAGGGGTGTAAATCACATCCATCATGGAGATTCAATTCAGTATCGTATTCCTGACCCA
>NW_015150453.1:42844-44365 GCF_000732505.1 Cyprinodon variegatus | reverse complement strand
GTTTGCAGTGGCAGCAGATTCAGAGTCATGTCTGCTAGGAAGTTTGTTGGTCGTGGACGTGAACGTGAACGTAGGGAGGATCCATCTATCTCACCTTCACGCGCACCCTATGATGGGGATGAAGTATGGAGGAGAAGTTACTCAGGTTTTGGATAATGTAGACACCACGACTTATAAATAACTTACACTTTAAATATGTCAACGATCAGATGAATGATAAAGAAATATATAAACATATATATTTGGTTGACTCAGTTTTATAGTCTTCTTTGTTATTTACCCAAACATTCAAGCAGAGTGAGATAATCCTCATTGTTTATCATTGTTTACACCTTATGCAACTCAGAACCCAAATATAAAAGCTGTGTTCAGTTTAAGTCAGAACTCCTACGCGGGATTAGAGGTGTAGCAGCACACAGAAATCACAGTTCAATACGTACTGAAACAACAATGCATATATTTTTAATTTAAAATATATTTGATATATTTTTGAACCTAAAATTAAAATACAGAGGGAATGATTAATTGCTTAGAAGTGACATGTGTGCAGAAATCTGTGCAGGTTCATTTTAAAGCACATCAGGCTACAGTGAAACATGAAAAATAGCAGAACATGATATCAAAACTTAAGAAATACTTGAACTTTTAGTCATAATGTCTGTTTGGATTCTAATGCAAACAAAAAAATTAAATTTCATAGCCTAAAACAAAAAAACAAAACACATTCTTTTGGTCCAAAGGTTACCATCAGCAAATATGCTTTCAGCAAACAGAGCAGGAGTCAGACAATTTTTTAGCCATTATTTTTTATGGTTGATGCCAAAACATGTCTAACTGTCATGCATGGTTTGCAATGTAGGAACATCCCGAGTCCTGTTCCGTCCTTTTCGGCTTTTTTTTTTTTGAAGCAGTGTCCTTGATCGTTATAAATACAGTGTTATCTCCATTTGTGTAGCAGTCTGAATTAGATCAAAGTTTGTTTCCGTACACCAAAGCGAGTGTAATCAGTTAACATCAAAGAGCTCCACAGACTGTGGGAATGTCGGGGCACGGTCGGTGGCGGATCTGTTCAGCGCCGGAAAGCTTTTTGGAAAGATAAAGAAACGGAGGCAGGCTGAGAGGAAAAAAAGGCTGGTGGAGAAGAGTAAACTGGTGAGTCATGGAAAGCAATGGAAAAGAGTTCGCTTAGTCACAGATGAGCTGGGAGCACCGGGAGGTGGATGAGCTGTGGGACTGATGGGAAGAGATGACTGGAGAGGGATCTGGAAAGAAGTATGGAGTGAATTTCTTTCATTTTTTATGAAAACAAAAAACACAATTGGTTAATAAAAAAAACACATTCTGTAAATTGGAATAAAAAAGTAGAGTTACTCAGTAATTAACACTGAGATGTTTTCCTAAACTTTTTGGGTGTTTTTTTATCTTTTTTTTTTTTTTTTTTTAAAGGAATAGTACACCCAAAACATGATTAGCCTTCATTTTCTACTCACCCCCATGCTGAACAACACTCTGGAGTACTTT
>NW_015150453.1:35961-41476 GCF_000732505.1 Cyprinodon variegatus | reverse complement strand
CATGTTATTAATCCATTACTCTCTGCTTCGCATAGTGCAGTGGTCGTCCCAATCATGGATAATAGCGCGTTGTGACAAACACCAGATACAGCACTGGGACTTGATCAACAGCCGATACCGCACCGTGACGTCACAAACCAGTAGGTGGCAGTAGTGTTCTTTGACAAACATGGATGCCTCCAGTAAAGCACATTCACATGAAAATTACTCTTAATTAAAAACACTGATCATTTATTGAAAAGAACTTTCAGAAGTTTGAATTAAGAAAAAAAGCTGCAAAGGCAGCAAAGTTACTTTTCTTAAAATGTTTTTTTTTTCTTTCAACAACTTTGTAAAATAAGTAAATAAATACGCTACATATAATTGAATCCAGTGGTTTTTGAGCCAGAAAAATAACAAAAAAAGGGATTGATAACCCACAGTAATATTGAAAAGCTGTTTGAGAGAGTTGAAGACTCGCAGTTATAAGAATACTCCAAACGTCTACAGCTAAATAATTTCTCTTATCTCTTTTTTTTATTATTTGTGAATTACAGTATTTGATTTGCAATCCAACGTTCTGAAAAAAAAATCCCTTTCTAAGTGGAGGATATTATCTGAGTGAACATCCGTTGGTTGGGGTCGGCCTTCTGTCTCCTGCCTTCTGTCCGGCCGCTGCATCGATTGCCCTCTACATCCCTCGTGTCAACAGCCCTTTGATGCTGACTCCTATTCTTTCGGTCTTGATAATGTCTCTACATTGATTCCAGTAGCCGACCGATGCAGCCCCACAGTCCCTTTTAGAGCTGCCCGTGAAATTTGAGGAGTGGAGCGATGTAATGTAATCGATTTCATAGCTGCCGGGGCATCGACAGCCTCAATTACTCTTCACTTATATATACCTCATTATATGAAAATGTCATATTGCAATTAAGGAAGGGATGTCAACATTGGTTGATGTCTTTTGAGATAAAAATGTGACTTTGAGATGGCTTTAGATATGATTCATGTGGTTTACTTCTTTATGTGATACTTTTGGTTCTAAAATATTGTCTAGAAATGTTAGATCTACACCTTTTCATGAGCTGTCACTTATACATAGTGAATAAGTATTAGATTATCTCTATTAGTGGATCGGTGCGCTTGCCAAAAAAATATAGATTCTCTAAAAAGTAAAGCTGTATCTGGATAAAATGTAAAATCTTCATTGTATGGATACTAAAGACAACTTTTGTATGTATTTAGTATTGTTAATTTTAGACATCTCAGTAAAAGAATAAAAGTTTAGACAGCCTTAAAGTATTAAAATATTGTCAAATATTTTATAAATCGTAATTTTTATCACCATACTATTGAAAATGGTAGAAATAGATGATATTTTGGGCCAATAGTGGCTGATTTTTGTCTTGTATCGATCGATCGATGCATGCATGGGTTTGCTGAAAGGTCACATGAAGTTCATGCGTTGCCACCATCTGCTATCCTTGTTAATATTTTGATTGGTCAATTAAGTTTCTTTTTTTCATCTTGGTTTCATTCTAATAATGTAAACTAAAGAAGAAAAGTATGGCCTAAAAGTTTGGCCCACAAAAATCGTCTGTAAATGTCGGCTATCAGTTAGATCAATGTCAAAATAATCTGCATTGGACTGAAAAAGCCTTTTTTGGACCAGAAAATGGTATCAAGTATCAAATATTTTCTTAAGCGTCAATATCTAGTTTTAAATTTCGGTTTCATGGCAATGTTTATGTAAAAAAAAAAAGTGAAATTCAAAAAATGTTATCAAGATTAGAATCTTAATAGTTAAGAATACAGTAGCTGTTAACACAAAAATATATTGTTTGCAAAAACAAGGGTTGTGCTTTAATATCAGTGTTAACTCCGATATTGACAACCAATGTTTTTATTTCTGACAGGGAATTGGTCATGTGATGTTTGTTTGGTTGTTATAGTGATGCAGCAAAGGATTGTGGGTGTTTCAAAAAGGAACTTCTGGTGTTTTTAAATCCTTTGCACTGTGGTGTTTGACACAATGTGAGGGTGTGTTTTACCTAATATTTGCAACCAAACTAGCTTGTGAACCTTCCGCCACAACAAGCCCGCCCTCTTGATAAACGACCAATCACATTCACTTTATTCACTCGTGTAAAGTCGCGCACCACTCTGGAGAATTCGGAAATGGAACGGTTGGAACAGCCGCTTCCCTTTGACTTTAAGTTTGTAAAAGTCTAACTGTTGTTTTGTAATTCTAGCATTCAATTTTGTATTTAGAGTTTGTAATTTGTCATTTTAAATAATTTTAAAGCAGACACATTTTAGTAAAAAATAAAAACACCAAACAGTTAAATTATTCATAATCGATTCTGATTCTCAACATTTACAACAGATTGTTTCCTATCTGATCTGGTTTGATCTGTATTTCTCTCCAATAAACATATTTATTAAATTTTTTGTTACTTGCATTACATGACTTTATAGTTATACCACATATTGATGTTAGTATTACTTTAACAGCAAATTAACTTAGGAATGGTAGTTAATGGAAGCCATAAGGACAAATGAAATTGCATTTTTATATTTATATTATCTTTAGGAATTCAAATTTTTTTCCTAATGTAGTTTAAAGAATGTTTTCCTTGAGAGAATTGGAGTATCAGGCTCTCAGCTTCTGTTTTGGTGTTTTAATCTGTCATGGATTCAGATTTATGCAGAACGTAAACAGGGCGAACTGTGCTGCAGCGGCCTGAACACAGAAAGCTCTGCTCGCCTGAGATTTTCTGGTTGAAGTTTCAGACTTGACAGAATATTTTTTAATCACAATACAGACTTTGAGTCTGAGGTTATTGAAGCGTGTGTAGAAAAAGAGAAAAAATGTATATATGAAGACTAAAAGAAGACCAGTTTTCCTTTAACATGTAAGGACTCCATCCACACAGCTCAGTTTAACCCTCTGTGTTGTTGTTCTTTCAGGTGAGGCCCTCAGATTAGCCCACCAGAGGACCGCTCCGCTCCCCCCTCGCTGTCCTGCCCGGAGAGCAGAGTCCGTGTTTGTGCTTCGCTTTCTTTTTTTTGTTGTTTTAATGTTTGGAAGCAACCACTCAACTTGTGAATTCATGATCACATGACCGTGGACATGGACGCAGTCCTGTCCGACTTTGTCCGTTCTACTGGAGCCGAACCGGGATTGGCCAGAGATCTTTTAGAAGGTGAGTTCTGGAGCTTCAACCCTTTCCCCCCATTCCAGGGTTCTTGTCTTGCATCTCCACTGTTTCTGACTTTTTAAACTCTGAGGGAAGTGAGGTTAGGCTAATTGAACAGGATTTCTGTCGCTTAGCAGCAGTGAAAGCTGTCTGTCTGAAAATGTAATGCAGCTGCAGTAGCAAATGCTGATATGTACCCGAGTGAGGGAATGTGTCAGCGGCCTTTGCATAAGATAAGACAGCCTGCTGGCTTGTGGTAAATATTTAAACTCATTAACGACGTGTCATTGACTCGGCGTATATAAAAGAGGTCCAGGTCGCCGCGTCCTGTCGGCCAGTTGACTCCAACAAATGTTTGTTCTCCTCTTCCTCCGTCTCCGTAGGTAAAAACTGGGACTTCACGGCTGCGCTTAGTGACTTTGAGCAGCTGCGTCAGGTGCAGGGCAGCAACCTGATGTACTCGTTCCCAGAAGAGCGAGTGTATCAACCGTCTGAGAAGGAGATGGCAAGGGTCGGGCGTCCTGTTCTCCACCGGCAGGACGAGGTGGTGCAAGGTGAGGCCGTTAGATTCATTCCTCAGGATTTGAAATCTGTTTATGTTTAAAAAAGGTGCTGATTAGGTCAGGAGGTTATTCTAACAAAGGTTCAGTTGTTGGAGCGTGTCTGGGTCGGCTCGTCAAAGATTGAAGGTGTGTTTACTTACATATGTTCGGCAGGATGGCAATGAATTTTATTTTCCTACTTTCTACACCCCACCCTGTGAGCGACAGATGAGTTTCAGCAGAGCAGTGTATTTTGAAAACATTTCAGAGCAGCAGCAATAAGATGGAGGAAAATCAGGAAGTACGGCCGATCAACAAACATCTCAGTGAGTTAGAAAACAGAAGAGGATTGTTTTTATTTTAGTGATTCAGTCCTAGAAGGAAATTCAGATTAGAAACATTTATACGGCCCTGTTAATGCTGCTTCATTGATTCACAAATTCTGTTTTAAAATATTTCCAAATTTCTTTTTTTGCATACATTTTTCCCTTTTTCCACTTCTTTATGAATTCCCCCTTTCCGTTTATTTTTCTGCATTCTGTTGTTTTTAAACGAATTACACTTTCTTCTTTTTTTAATAAATACAAAGAAATTTCCCACCAACAACACAACCTCCACTGTGTTGTTAATAATAAAGCACACCACTTCCAAAATCTGTTGCCCAAGAAATCCCTTTCTCCGGATTCGTGGTGGTTATTAAACGGAATCCAACTTTTACGCACCTTTTTTGGGAGGTTCCAAAATCCAACGTTTCACTTTTTTTTAAGAAAAAACCCTTTTTTCGTGTTTCTGCTTCTCTTCGCTCATAAAATCTGCTTTTGCATCAAAATGATAATTGTGATAATTAAGGCATTCAGTTAATAAAAGCCTAATAATCTATTCATCCATAATGTTACATAAATTGACAAACCTGGAAGTTAGAGGTCTAGCGCCCCTAGTGGCTAAAAGTTGAGATGTTGCTTTTAGCCACTAGAATTACTGCCTTTATTTAGTTTTTTTAAAGTTGAGATATTGCTTTAAAAAACTAAATAAAGGCAGTAATTCTATACCAAATGAATGAGTAGTTGAGGTTATGTTGCATTCACTGACCTCAGATACTCATAACCAAACTAGTTAATCATTATTTGATAATTAAATAAAAAACTATAAACATGTATAAACGTAAAATCTTTCCATGAAAGATTAAATTGTTGCTTTAATTATTTAGCTTATATTTATCTATTTTTATGTTTTTACATTTGGAATTTGATTAAAATAAGCTTTTTTTTCCCCCCATACTGCGAATATCTTTTTAGTCAGATGTTCATATACTAAAATTATCTCTTCTTAAACTTATCAGTTAAGCTAAAATATGATTGATAGATCAATTGATTGCTGAAATGATTGATGATGCCCTACATTGCTTCCAGTTAGTTTCACAGTAGCACCTTGAATCAAACATCTCCTCTCTCTGTCCTCCGTCGGGTTTCAGCCGCCTCAGAGAAGCGTCTGTCCAGGGGGATTTCACACGCCAGTTCCACCATCGTGTCACTGGCCCGCTCCCATGTCTCCAGCACCGGAGGAAGCAGCACCGAGCCCCTCCTGGACACGCCCTTGTGCACTTTCCAACTACCGGACCTCACTGTGTACAGAGATGACTTCCGTAGCTTCATTGAAAGGGACCTGATTGAGCAGTCGATGATGGTGGCGTTGGAGAATGCAGGTTAGACTTTCTGACTGTGACCTACAACATAACAGCCCCGGTTTACTTATTTTCTCTATTTAAAAAATGGCTATAAAACCACTATTGAGCAT
>NW_015150453.1:33827-34712 GCF_000732505.1 Cyprinodon variegatus | reverse complement strand
AACCTTTGGGTTAAGTTGTCGCAAGCAGGTTTTTCTTGTGTGAATTTGGTCTTAAATTTTTTATTTCAATTGGCATTAAAAAGTCTTAAATTTAACTTGCCTTATGCTGTAGCAACCCTGGAAAATGTTTGGAAAATCTGGATCAAGTAACATCAAACAGGTCACCTCTGTTATCCACCTGGATAACCTTTTAAGTTGGAGTCATCATGTTAACCACCTATGTTACCATTTACAGCAAAGGACGAGATGTTTGGTTTTAGCCAAAACATCAGGTTTCATCAAAGCATCATTTTATCGGGCAGTGATGGAGAGCGTCATCAGGTTTGGGATGACGTCTCTCCACACAGTCAAAGTTGCAGCTCCTGGTACAGACTAAATGAAGGTGATGGGGAGGACGGAACATCTCTCCCTTCAGTCCATCTATGAGCAGTCTGTACTCAGGCAGGAACAGAGAGTACTGCAGGACACGTCCCACATCCTTTATAAGGAATACAAGCTCTTTCCTTCTGGCAGAAGGTTCACAATCTCAAAAACCAAATTGAAACTTTTTAAATACTCCTTTCCTCCGTGCAGCCTGGAACGCTGCATTTACTCCCGTCATTCTGGCTCATTTTCAATACAGAAGCTGCCTGCTTTGTAATTCTTGTAGAAGTAAACCCAACTGTTGGCTAAACAGCTAAACTGGTGTCTGACATCGACCTCTATTCATGTTCTTGGGCCGTAAACCAGTGGGCTGGTCTGGATGTAAATTTGGGGGCGTGACTAAAGTACAGGCCAGAACCAAATAAGGCAACATCTCCAAGTTTACGTCCAGGGTTCCTACAGCATAAGGCAAGTTATATTCAATACTTTTTAAGACTTTTTAATGCCACATGAAATAAAAAT
>NW_015150453.1:30355-32320 GCF_000732505.1 Cyprinodon variegatus | reverse complement strand
CGGATGTGCATTCTATGACCCTTTTAAGGTGTAATAAACTGGCACATCATCAACGATAATTATCATAACAGAACCAAATCAATCATGTTTTCAAAATGTTTTAGTAAATCATAATTAGGCATCTAAAAAATATTCAAAGCCTTCAGACTCGTACTTGAATTTTTAAATATTCTTTACTTTGTGACGGAGATGTATCCCGACACAGAAATGAACTGCTAATTGTCCGATTCGGCGAACTCTGGGTTTATTTGACTCTTATGTTTTGCGCCTGCAGGGCGGCTGAACTGGTGGACAAAAGTCGTTCCAAACTGTCAGAGTCTGCTGCCGCTGGCAACCAGTGGAGATGGAAACTGCCTGTTACACGCTGCCTCGCTGGGTGAGTCCGAGACCTTTCAGGCTGAGCATCGCTCCGGTTCGCTCACCATTAGCATTCATCAGCAGAGCTCCACTGTTGACTGAAGGACTAATTGCACTGTTGCTGTGCTCATTCGCTTACCCTCTGTGGCTCTCTGAGGAGTGCTTGTTTAGAGAAATTAATAAGGCCACAGCGGACCTGCTTCTGTTCACTGGCTTAATGTCTCACCTCTAAAGCATAAATGCTGATCTATCTTTTGGGATCTTATCTTTGGAGGAAAAAAAAAACATCAAGAATTATCTTCTAAATTTGATCAAAGCAAAGATTCCCCATTTTTTTATCAGCATTTTATTCATACGGTACGTGTCTGGTTCAGGTATGTGGGGCTTCCACGACCGCGACCTGATGCTGCGGAAGTCTCTGTACGCGCTGATGGATCACGGCCTGGAGAGGGAAGCGCTGAAGCGCAGGTGGAGGTGGCAGCAGACCCAGCAGAACAAAGAGGTCAGTTCCACCGGCTGCTCATTTCTACTCCGCTAACTTCATTAGCCTCCTGGCTGCAGCTAAATTACTTTAACTTTTCCGATCTAATGAAAGCTGTTACTTTATTTCTCCCCCTAAAAGCCAAGCAGCAGTAAAACCTTTGGAACATGAATTCCTCGCTCCTATTTCATTTTATTTCTCAAGCATTTTTTATCTTTACTGTGTGTCAAACCTTCCCAAAGGAACATACAGACTGTGGGCTATAGAGAATGCTCTTTATAACGCTTTATTTCTCACGGAGAGGAGATTAATTAAATGGGTTTTTTTTCCAACTAATTAGGTTCTAAATAACATAAACCTTTTTATCTTGTTCTTCAAATACAAATGCGAAGAAATACTAGTTGATTTTAATTCTGCTTAGAAAATGCAGCTGATTGTCTGATGTCTGGTTGCAGCCGTTAAAGAAGCATGGAAATGTTTTCATCCTGGTTTGATGAAGGAGTTAAAAAAAAGCAACTTTTAAGAACAGAAACGTCCATCTTTAAACGGATTGAGGTCTTAGGGTTAACTCTTGAACAATAGGTCTTTGTTCGTGCGTCAAAACGCCATTTGGAGGAATGCAGAAGCCAGGAATGACATAATTTGGTGAAGCGAACGCGACAGGCATGAATCCGGCTTTAGGGTCAAACTGCACCCCTCCTAGAATGCTGGTAATGTGAGAATGACTCAGTCCTAATGATTGGTCGTTAGTAGGGTTGGGCATCGTTTTTAATTTTAATGATTCTGGTTCTGACTTAGTGTTTCCTTTGAGTATATATTGATTCTATTCTTTTTCTATTCGTTTAAGAAGAAAAAACATTAAACTTTACTTTACTAAAACTAATATTAAACTTCTCAATGAAATAAAACTCCTTGAGCATCTAACTTTATGTGAACATTACTCTAACTGATCACATGGTTATCATAAACCAGTATATTAAAGGCATACTATGCAACATTTTTCAGTTAATTAATGAGTTCCATAACGTTTTGGATGATTAAATGAGTCATTTCAGGTTGAACAAAGGAATTCTCAGCCGCCCTGGTGGTCTGTAGGGGAAATACCGTACTTGCAATTGCAGGAGCCC
>NW_015150453.1:26955-28511 GCF_000732505.1 Cyprinodon variegatus | reverse complement strand
ATCCTGATCGAGTTTATATCCTCGGCGGCTCCTCAGCTCCACTCAGCTAGACGGGGAGGTAGTGATGTTTTACTTTGGTGGACAGACGAATTATCATATTTCATTCTCCATCATTCAGTTAGTGGGTTTATCATGTAAAATAGAAAAATACACTAATTAAACGTTGCCTAACCAGCCAGGGTGACTTGGAAAGCTTCATACTCTCTGGCCGTTGGAGGCGGGCCCTTGATGCAACAGCCTCTTTAACCATAAGTCAAGATTCAGCTGTAATAGTGCAACGTTTTAATGATTCCCTTTATTATTTATGGATAGAGCTGTTTATATGGTTATAATTTTAATAACTGCATGCTGTTGGAGCTTTTCTTTCATAAATAAAGGTGTTTTTACATCACATTGGTTTCCTGCCTTTCCTGAGCCTTCCCAGAGTAATATGCCGTGTAAACTAGTCTGGCTGGCCAGGCTAAATTAGACCCGTTTCCATCAGTTGGAGTGACTTAAGCTGGCAATGCAAACTAATTTCAAACCTTTAAGTTACGCTTGGCTGTAATGAACAGGAGTCAGCAAGCTAGCATGGACTGCAGTTCAGTAAATGAGCAAGGTTTTAATGAATTTTTAAAAATCATAAAGTCTTAAATTGATCAACCTGAGTTAAGAAGCCTGAGCTCATATTTTCGACAGTAAAACTCCTCTTTTCTGTTTTTATTCATGTCATCTGAGCTTTAGTTATCCTCTGAACAAAACTAAAAGCTCCATAAAATGCATCGATAACGAGCCTCAGATGTGACTTCTGCTCTTCTGCAAAACAAATCTGCTCCTGAAAAAGTCTTTCTGGCATAAAACACTTTTTAGGCAATAAAATCAAATTATTCAGTTACATAATTCATTACCAGCTGCTTCAGCGGGAGCATCCATATCTAAGGAGTTTTAGCTTCAAAACAGATGATCTCCATGATTTGATGATTGATATGATTACATTCAACTGTAGGAATAAAAACTGTCCTTTCAGAACTAGAAATACAAATCTAAGCGTATAAAAAAACAAGGAAGTGAATTGTTAATAACCTTTTATAAAAAAGAAAAGGGGGGAGCATAAAGTGCCAGTTGGTCGCAGGTTAGAGTGGATATATAGAGGCTTGCTGATCAGAGAAAGTGGGCGTGTCCTTTACTGTGCAGGCGCAGTGCAGTAAAGTAGGTGCTTCCTGGAGGAGGCGGTTTCTCGCCACTCTACGTTAAATGGCCTCCGCTTTACCGGGTCAGTGAGGGGCTGCTGCTGAGTCAGGAGAATTACTGATAATCATCAGTCAATCGAGGAAAATACCACCTTGATGATGGAATAGCTTTAAAAAACCTAAACGTCAAGAGTTTTTATTTTTTTTCTGTTATATGATATATAATGGGGGCCGTTTCTCAATCTGTGTACTTGTGCGTTCTCATGTGCTCCTAAAACGTCATCAGCCTCAGCCCTAGTACTGTTCCAATTCACAAGAACATAAGATTGAGAACGGACAAAGTCCCTAGATGTTGTGCTCCCCCCTCCCTCTTTACCCAGCATGCAC
>NW_015150453.1:24761-25722 GCF_000732505.1 Cyprinodon variegatus | reverse complement strand
AGCCGAGCGTGTGGTGATGTCATCAGCACGCTTCTGTTCCAGTTGACCCACATTTATGCTGCATGCTCCCGTTCTCCCAGAATCCACACTTTCCTGTGTTCGTCTCAAGAACACACTTGGCGAGAACACGAGTCCGTACTCACGTTGTAGTGAATTGAGAAACATCCGGGCTCTAAGTGGAACTGGTTTGCATGTTTGGGTTTAAACTGTCATCACCAGGGCTGTTGTTATTGAACCGGTTTGAATATATTTGCTTTTTAAAATCACAGCTTCCTCATTTTTAACTCTACCTGCAGTTATTTTTAAACTTTAAATTATCGCCGTTATAAACATGCTGCCATTTCTCTCTGAAACAGTGGGAGAATGTTTTAACCGGATTTTCCCCACATCTTATCCCACTTTTCTCTTGAGCTTTAAATAATCTACACTGTGACTCGGAAACAAATTAGGCTGTTAGGAGTTGGTTTTATTTCATTCATTTCGTTACAGATTAAAGTAGTTTTTTATTTTTTTACTTATGAAAGCAAGCTTTGTGGTATAGGTGTTATTTATTTAAGGCGGCAGCAGGCGGCCACTGAGGGGAGGCCTCACAAATAACTGTTTATTACTGGCTACTTCTTTAACGGCTGCTCCTGCACAGGGGCGGATTTAGGAAATTTGGGGCCCTAGGCAAAGACAGGCAGGGGGCCCCTGAATTTAGAAGACAACACATAAAACAGATCCATTCTACAGATAGAGAAATGTTAATAGAATAGACATCCATTATCTGTTCTAGGTTTTGTCCCTCTCTTCTTCTTGTTTTCCTCTTTATGTTTTGTACTCAGCTGACTTTTCATGCTGTCTCTAAAGGAATGAAAGATTTTTTCCAAGCACTAAGCTCACTTAGCTGATTGCTCTAGGGTTGTCAAAAGTATCGATACTCTAAAAAGTATCGATACTGAAACGTTGTATCCGGATACAA
>NW_015150453.1:22062-24447 GCF_000732505.1 Cyprinodon variegatus | reverse complement strand
TTCTCCATTTTTCATTTGGATGAAATAATAGCTGCATGAATCATGACAGCAGACAAGATAGAGGAGAGCAGGAGGCGGGGTTACCAATCTACTCGCTCTGGAGAGCAGAGTTCGCTGCTTTTAGATGTTGTCGCCAAAGTCTCCAGTAGCAGAAAAAACTTAATATTATCAGAGTTCTGATGGCATTTTAGCCAAAGAACTTTTATCAAAAACATAAATAATGTGCACAAATAAGGAATAGTTGTATTAACCATACATGTAAACAGAGTTTTATGGGGTCTCCATGAACTTGGGGCCCAAGGAACTTCCTAGCAAATCCCCACTGACTGCATCGATACCAGATATCTGGTTTCCCTCAGATATCCAATGTTCGTTCTGATTGTTTTAATGCTGTCCGATCTGAATCCAGTGTTATTCAGCTGTTATTCCCCCAGCAGGGGGCAGCAGTTTGCTCACAATGAGGCCCAGTAAGCAGCAAACCTTCTGAAAATGAGTAAAAATGTTTTAAAATAAATGTATTTACCCCTAATTTGAGTAGGAAAATGAGACGATCTGCCATTTTTAACCCTTAAAAAAAGATAATTAGATATTATGCACTAAAAATAAGAGACAGTAGTTGTTTTTTTCCTTATTTTAAATGCAAATTATCTTGTTCCATTGGCAAAGTGTCTCAGTAACCTGCAAAAAAGCACTTAAGAAAAAAAAAGACTTACTTAGCTAGATTTGGCGCTAGACGCTTTTTTGAAATCAAAGTGCTAGAGGGGTCTGAAAAGTCACTAAATATAGCGACTAAAGCGCTAAATTAGCAACACTGCTCGTTGCATTGTTTGTTTTCAAATAGTTTGATGCTGTATGTTTGCAACTTCATGAACATGTGCAGCAAATGGACTGATCCAATATGGTGGACACTGAAGGAACTGATGGCATTTTAACTAAATGATTTTGATCAAAAACATAAAATAATGTGCACAAATAAGGAATAGTTGTATTAACTGTACATGTAAAGAGTTTTATGGGGCCCCCAGGAACAGATTGGTGGATCTTTCCCATGAGAAATCCTAGTGCCACTAAATGAGGAGCACAAACGTTAAGCAGAGCCTCTAGACCTTGTTGTCAGTTTGCAGCCCTGTGGTGAGGCGTAGTAACGTCAGTGCATGCTTCTGTGACATTTGACACCGTCTCTCTAAAAAGCAAACCTGTGTGTGTGTGTGTGTGTCCCCTCCTTTCTCCCCAGTCCGGACTGGTCTACACGGAGGAGGAGTGGCAGAAAGAGTGGAACGAGCTGTTGAAGCTGGCCTCCAGCGAGCCAAGAATCCACTACAGCACCAACGGCACCAACGGGTAAGGTCTGGCACGAACAAAGCATCGACTGTTTGCCCACGACACTTAGTCACACGCTGCTTGTTTTCCACGGACAAACAGCTGCGCTCAGAAGTCAGCCCCTCGTCACTGACGGGTCCTCTGAGATGCATAAACAGACAATAGAGGCACTCAGGTTACCGCAGACGGCGTTGGTTTATGATTATTTTATGTCCTGAAACATGAAGGATTCCCCTCATCTGGTTGATTTCCAGAATAAACACGTGTATCCGTTCTCTCCAGGGCGGAGTCCTCCGAAGAGCCTGTTTATGAGAGTTTGGAGGAGTTTCACGTCTTCGTCTTGGCTCACGTCCTCAGGAGGCCCATCGTGGTGGTGGCCGACACCATGCTGAGGGACTCTGGAGGAGAAGGTTAGATGTTCACCTGGACTGAGATTGCAGATCTGGTTGGGGATTAGGTTTAAAGCATAAAAAAATCTGAAGAATTGAAGAAAAAACATTTCTGGTGTAAAATTATAAAGATCTATTTTGCATTTTTGCACTGGAACTAAAATTAAATGGGGCCTGAAACATTAAGCTTCATATAATAAATTCAGAAGAGTTGAAACAGGTTCGTTTAGAGATATGATCCATCTGTTTATTGGTGTTTTGGGGCTTTATACCACCAGCGCCGCCGCCTTGTTCTGATGGAAACCAGCTTTCCGCTACATGTCTGTAATCATGGCGCATCGCCATACCTATAGAATGGACCAGCTTGTGGATGACTGACCTCAGGGTTTCATCGTTTCCAGAGTCACAGGACTTTTCTCTTATTTTTTTATGGAGAATTTCTTCCTACTACCGTATTTTCACGACTATAAGGCGCATATAAACGTCTTTTTTTCCCCTCAAAATGTGCGGCGCGCCCTATGTGTGTTGTTACCGAGGACGTTGTTGAGAACGCCATGAGAACGTTAAAGGGGGAAGTGGCAAAGAGACACGCCTATGAAGCACAGTTTAAACTGACGGCTATCAGCTACGCAGAGGAACATGGAAATCGAGCAGCCACGTGAGAATTCAAGATTAA
>NW_015150453.1:19722-20897 GCF_000732505.1 Cyprinodon variegatus | reverse complement strand
TAACTGAGACTGCGCCTTTTAGTACGGTGCGCCTTATGGTCGTGAAAATACGGTAATCTCCTAGATTGATGGCTAACTGCAGCTCTGTGTGTGGCTGCTAACCCACAATATTACTACCAAGTAAACGTCTTAAGCTGGGCGTACACTGTGCGATTTTTATTCAATCGTCGCACGCAGCTACAGCTCACACTGTACGACGAAACCGCAGGAAATCAGATTAATTTTCTGACTCCTGTAACTTCCTGATTATAAAAGATCATTTTCCAGTCCAGAGGTTTGATTTCTTCTGTTATTTATTTGTATTGTTCTTAAATACAGCCTGTTTTCTAATCCATAAATAGAAATATTTTATAGAAATACTGACTTTACTTGATACAGCTGTTGATGCAGGTATATTTTACATCCTTGGTGAAGATTTATTTGGAGGAAAGAAATAGTAATAGACTGAAAAAAAGAAGAACTTCTGGCTACTTTCACTCGTTATTGTTTAAATGTTCTAACAAATAAAATAAATGTTTTATTAAGATAAATTTCATAGTTCATAGTGTCCATTTTGAAAACTCAGGATGCGTTTTTTCCGATATTTAACTTCCTGGTTTCTGTGCTGCAGCTTTTGCTCCCATCCCGTTCGGAGGCATCTACCTGCCGCTGGAAGTGCCGGCTGCCAAGTGCCATCGCTCCCCTCTGGTCCTGGCGTACGATCAGGCACACTTCTCAGCGCTGGTCTCCATGGAGCAGAAGGACAGGACCAAAGATCAAGGTGAGACTCCGCCCCGTTCATCACTCCTATCAGGGACCCTCAGCCCTGAACACAGCTCCACTGAAATGTACAATAAGATGAGACCTCATGAATCATTTCTGGGCTTATCTTTTCTTTCCTTGTCAGATGCAAACATGTTGTCCTCTGGGAAACAGTTTCTACCCGTTTCTTTCTCCTTATATCTCTGTTTTTTATTTTTTATTTTATTTTATAATAAAAGCAAATTCATCAAATTCTAAATCTTACATTTATACAGTAAACAATGAAAACGTATAGGTGCCAGTCTTTTAGAAATGATTTGTACAGAATGAATGGAAGCAGCAGCCCTTATACTGCAAAAAACATCTAGAAATAAGTAAAAAGTGTTTTAAATTAAGTGTATTTACCCTTAATTTGAGGAGGTAAATAAGATGAT
>NW_015150453.1:14577-17930 GCF_000732505.1 Cyprinodon variegatus | reverse complement strand
GAGCTATTTAGGTTTGGAACTAGAGGAGTTTATCAGTGTTTATATTAATAACCAGAGCCACAAAAAGTTAGTTCTGAATCCTTGTCACTGTTATTTTATAAATAATCCAGACCGGAATCTAGATCCGTTTATGGTTCTGCTCTAGCAGGCATCGCCTCTGGCTTTACTTCTCTTGCAAAAAGCAGTGAGGCTCCGTTTAAGATAAACAATTGCACCCTCTACTGGATGGCGGCAACACTACAGCACTAAACTTCCAAAAAAAGTTAAAAAACAATCCACTGGACTTAGATTCCAGGTTTGAAGAGGTTTCGTTTCCCATCCAGGAAGCTTTTTCAATTCAAAATGTCAGAAATAGAAATAGAAAATTGAGTTTGGGGCTTTATAAAGCGGACCAACGGCAAAGCCTTTTTTTGGCTTAGAAAACATGCAAATTGAAACTAACGAATGGGTCTTTGTTAGGCTGCAACATTTTGAATTAAAAAAAGCTTCTTCCTGGATGGGAAGCAAAACGTTCTACAAACCTGGAAACCGAGTCCAGTGGGCTGAGAATCTTCACCAGGATACAACACTGAATGTAATTTATTTTAAAATTGTATTAAATAACCAGATAAAACAAAAGTTAATCTAAAAAAGGTATCAATCTACAGTTACCGTAAATTCTGGACTATAGAGTGCACCTGATTACAAGCCGCACGCTCTAATTTTAGAAAGAAAATCTATTTTGTACTTTTACAGCCGCAGGTTTCAAACGTTGTATGAGATATTTACAAATAAAGATATTACACGTGAGCATTTTTTTTTTTTACGTTTGATTTAATCCGTATGATAAAACAAACAAATATGCTACATATTATGAATGCTTTTTTTTTTTTCAAACTACCTTTAACACATTTAAATATACGTATGTGTCGTTAACACGCAAATAACGCTGCATATACCGGTACTTTTAATTGAACAACGCACAGAACATTGCAGCCGACCAGGAAAAGCCATTAATCGCTTTCTTCTTCCTCCTGCGCACTAAAACCCTCAAAGTCCTCTACCTCTGTGTCTGAGGTGATGCCGGTGATGCTGACTGATTTACAAGACTGTAAATAACTGTGAAAGTGAGAATTATGTATCGCATATTTTCATTGGACCTCTGTGAATACTCATCAATTTTATTGGTCTGTTTTTCGCGCCACGAAAAAAAAAAAACATGTATTAGCCGCACTGTATTATAGGCCGCAGTGTTCAAACAGCGGGAAAAAAGTAGCGGCTTATAGTCCGGAATTTACGGTAATTAAAAGTCTGATTTTGTGAACATCCATAATATTTATGATCCAATTTAGGAAACGTGATTGAGCAGCAAAACTGTAGCTCTCCCTCTCACAGTCCATCTTTCTTTTTTCCACCCAGCAGTTGTGATTCCGCTCACCGACTCGGAGCACAAAATGCTGCCTCTGCACTTTGCTGTGGATCCTGGGAAGGACTGGGAATGGGGAAAAGACGACACGGACAACGTGATGCTGGCGAGGTAATAATAGGACCTAAAAGCGTCTGTCCGTGAGGCTTAATGTGCTCCGTCATGTTAGCGCACGGTTCGTCTGCTGACAATAAGATTAGCATGAAAAAAACCTGGAGTGATGAAGCTGCAAAAAGAGCCTCCTTTACCTGAGCTGCTGGTGTCGGGTGTCCGTATCTGCTCAGGTTTAACGGTCACAAAGCTGAAAGCTTTTTGCTCGACATGTATACTTTGTATTTTACTATTCTATTTGATTAAATGTAGAAACAGTCGAATCGAAAGAGAAAACAACACATTTAAGCGCCGGTTCACCACAATTTTAGAATGGAAACGGTTTAGATTTATATTTTTTATAAAGTTATACATTTTCTAGGGAGGTTTATAAGCTAATTTGATGTTGATGAAGTTTTTTCCCCCTTTAATTTAAGGAAGCTCTGCCAGCTGCTGAAATCTCCACCTTTGAGTCTGCAGACGGTTTGTTGTATAAAGTTTTTAAACTCGTATTTATCACGGTTCTTTTTTCTGTTTCTCAGTGTGGCTCTCTCCTTGGAGGCCAAGCTCCAGATGTTACACACCTACCTGACTGTTACCTGGCTGCCACTGCCTTGTGAGGTAATGACCAGCTGTGCTCGCCTCCTTTCAGGGTGACATTTGCAAAAATAGAATAGATCTATTAGTCTAAGACAGACACATATACATAAAAAAAAAAGAACAACTAATAAAATGATTCAAAGATCTGATGGATCCGACTTTTGGTCAAATCTTTGCTGTGAACTTTCCACTTATCTTCTATAAGAGGTTTTGTTTTCTTTGCATCTGTCGCCATCTGCTGGCAGCTTCACAGAACACAGTGCTGGAAGTAACAGTTTTTAGCTGGTTGATAACAGTACAAATGTAAAATTTTTGCTATACAAAAATATACAATTTTAAAATATATATTTTAATTGTGAAATATTTAAAATGCATATGTTAAAGTATATAAAAGTTTTATACTGCTATCATTTTAATGATAAGTTTGTAGAGGTCATCAAAGGTCTGTGAACATCTTTTCATGCTGAAACGGTGATTTTCATATAAATTATTGCTAACATATCAGTTGCTAACCTAAGAATATGAATAATAGAATTTTTACCTGAAAAAAACGATAGCGGCACAAGCGACAATTATTGCTGCACAAACCAGCACAGGAGGAGACGTATGGAAGAAAAACAGTCTCATTGGAATCTGCCTTTTTTTTAACACCGAATTTTAAACACTGAATTTTTTTAGACATTGAATTCCTTACACTCATTTGGTGACGTGACACAACGGCTGGGCTCAGCGCTGTTCCCGGCCGAATAAGGATTTTCTTTTTTGTTAAACAGATAGAATTACAAAACGTCAGTTAGCTACTAACAGACAGCTATTAGAGTTTTCCCTCTTATCAGACTGGGTGAAACAGCTGAGCCGATCACAGCTAGTACGGCACCCCTGTCTGTTTGCCGCCGCCATGTTGCCTCTGGCCGAAATGAAGAAGAAAAAAAGTTTGCCGCCGGCCGCTTCTTCTTCCGGATCAAACCAAGAGCCTTTGCAGACAGGGGTGCCGTACTAGCTGTGATCGGCGCGGTTGAGCGCAGCCGTTGTGTCACGTGACCAAATTAGCTAATTTCATTGGTTAGAAGCTGCTCGACTCTATCGAGTGTAGATTGCTTTGGCTTGAGTTCACCAAAAGGTCAACACTTTTGCAGCTGAATTTTTTTCTGGTGAATTTTTACCAGATAAAAATTGAGTGTAAGGAATTCAATGTCTAAAAAAATTCAGTGTTTAAAATTCGGTGTTAAAAAAATTCAGTGTTTAAAATTCGGTGTTA
>NW_015150453.1:9428-13438 GCF_000732505.1 Cyprinodon variegatus | reverse complement strand
GTGTTAAAAAAATTCCGTGTTTAAAATTCGGTGTTAAAAAAATTCCGTGTTTAAAATTCGGTGTTAAAAAAATTCAGTGTTTAAAATTCGGTGTTAAAAAATTCGGTGTTTAAAATTCGGTGTTAAAAAATTCAGCGTTTAAAATTCAGTGTTAAAAAAATTCAGTGTTTAAAATTCGGTGTTAAAAAAATTCAGTGTTTAAAATTCGGTGTTAAAAAAATTCAGCATTTAAAATTCAGTGTTTTAAAAAAAAAAAAAGGCAGCTTCCAATGAGACAGTTTTTCTTCCATAGAGTCGAGTTAACTGACACCCATTTCGTCTGATTTGAAGAAGCTGGTTGAACTTTGACCTCTAGAAACATTTCTTTGTATCTTTAAAATGATAGCGGCACAAACGTTTGACACCGATTAGGTCTAAGAAGGTGGGGGGGGGCAACTTCACTCAGGTTAGATACTCAGCAATGTGTTAACTGTGGTGCGATTAGTTTACCTGTTGCACTGAAGGTGATGTCATATCTCATCAACACTCAGCGTTAAGAAAGGACTTAAATCTTTAATGTTGTTTTTTCACATATTAAATTCAAGCTGAATCTGGTTTTATCTGGTTGTGTCCTGCAGCAGGCGCCTCTGGCCCAGCCCGAATCCCCCACGGCCTCAGCAGGAGAGGACGCCCGCACGCCACCCGACTCCGGAGAATCGGACAAGGAGTCGGTGAGCAGCAGCTCCAACGGCAACGGAGACACCACCACCGCGTCCACCGTCAACGGCAGCAGCTCTCTGACCAAAAACAGCTCGTCTTCCTCCTCTAGTTCGTCCAGCAGCGGATCGGCTGGCGCCGGAACGAAGGACAAAAGCAAGAAGGAGAAGGACAAAGACAAGAAGAGGGCGGACACGGTGGCCAACAAGCTGGGCAGTTTTGGAAAGAGCCTGGGCAGCAAGCTGAAGAAAAACGTGGGCGGCCTGATGACGGGGAAGAACGCCGCAGCGACCGGCGGCAAACAGGAAGGAGGGGAGAAGAAGAAGGGTTCGTTCAGAGGGAGGAAGGGCAGCAAGGACAGCTCGCCGTCCGCCCAAGCCTCCGAGGATTCTGGGAAAGGATCCCCCTCGTCGGGAAGCGAGCGCCTGCTGGGAACCATGAGCAGCATGAGCAGCAGCGGCGGCAGCAGCACGGAGAGCGAGCACTACAAGTACAGCGCCGACGTGAAGGTCAGCCTGGGCATCCTGCGGGCCGCCATGCAAGGCGAGAGGAAGTTCGTCTTCGCCAGCCTGCTCACCACCAGCAACAGGCAGCCCTACCAGGAGGAGATGATCCAGCGGTACCTCGCCGACGCCGAGGACCGCTTCCACGCGGAGCAGGAGCAGCAGCGGCGTGACTCCGAGCGGAAAGGAACGACCAACAACGTCCAGCCTCCGAAGAAGGAGGCGCTGGGCGGCGCGGAGCTGAGCTATCGGCCCTACGAGGCCAAAGACGAGCCGCCGGAGAGCGCCGCCCCTTCCTTCAACCCCACCCCTCTGAGCCCCTCCCTGTACTCCGCCGTGGTGCCGATCCCGCGGCCGTCCTTCATCGACCAGCCTCCCGCGGCGCCGCCGCCGCTCACTCAGCACCTCCACATGCACGGCCACTTGGACCTACGGCGGCAGCTCGCCGGCGGATCTCCGGCCGCCTCCTACCCGGGGCTCCCCTCCTACGCCACGCTGCCGCGCCACTGCCCCGCGGCACAGGCTCCCCCCCACCCCCAGTACCTCCCGCCGCACGGCCCCTCCTCCCTCAGCCCCTCCCGCCTGGCTCCTTCCTACCCCTTAGAGTTCGATCCACCCGATTACCCTGGCGCCGAGCCCCTGGCTGCCAACTACACCAACGGCTTCCGGGACCTGGACTCTCGGAGCCTCCCCCCCGTCAGACACTACTCCCTGGGCAGCGCCGGCGGCCTGGGCGGCCTGCAGTCCAGCCGCTGTCGGACGCCCAGCTGCAACTACTACGGACACCCGGAGACGGGGAACTACTGCTCCTACTGCTACAGAGAAGAGCTGCGCAAGCGGGAGACGGAGCCGAGCATCCACCGCTTCTGATCGGAGCGCCGCCGCGGCTCAGACGGCGAAGAGTGGCCTTTTTTTTTGTGTGTTTCAGTTAAACGGATCCAAACAGACTGAGAAGGGCCTTTTTTTTTCGTTGGGTTTTTACCGTGTCATTTCCTGTTGAAGGTGGTTTCTCGCTGCTGGGGAGGGGTGGGGGGTGGGGGGTCATCCTGGGATGAACTGACTGCACTTCTGTTACGTATTTTTTTGCTCTTATGCAGCTGTTGTGTACGAGTGTGTGTTTGTGTGTGTTTGTGGACTTCAGGATCTCTTCGGTAAGAGATAAACTCCTCGCTACTGTCTCCCCCTAGTGGAGAGAATGTATACAGCAGGCAACGTATTTAACCGTCACGCACGCCTCAAAGCGTCACCCTACCGGCGGCGATGGAAGCACAGCTCGGTCACGTGGTCTACGGGACGACGATCAGTGTTACAGATATGGAAACGTCGACTCCGTCCGCTTTAACTCCACGGAAACTACTGTTAGTCGCTAAAGGCTCGACGCGCTGCGATGCTAACGCACAACGAGAGACATCTATGCCCCCCGCAATAAATCCCGACGACTTTCTTTCCTTTTTTAACTGAATCAAATATCTGAAATTGAGTTATGAATTAGATAACAGAACTTTCCAGAAGTATCCAGCCGCCCTGAAGGCCTTTTATGGTTTCTCATGTTAGAAACACAAATTTTAATTTATTCTGTTGGGATTTTCCACAATGATGCACAAAAAAATAGAAATTTAAATTAAATTTTTACGTTTTAGCCTTTTATTTCAGCAGGTAAATAAGTTGGACTGAGAATATTTTGCGCTTAAATTAAGATAATTAGACCGTTTGCAGAAGAGGGTGTTTTTTTTTACTTATCTGCTCAAATCAAGGGAAAAAAATCCCTTATTTTAAGACAAAATTACTAATTAAATTTTTGTAGTTTTGAATGTTCTCAGCAAACGTCTCTAATAACTTTTTTTACCCATAGAAACAAGCAGCATAGAACATGAGCTCAAAGTTCTGTCTTCTCAGCTGAATTTAGGTTTGGGCTTTGACTAGGCCGCTCTACCACATTAATACGTCTAAATCATTCCATCGTTTCTCTGCTTACATCTTCATGTTTTAGTGTTTTTAAATCTCAGTGCAAATTATTTTGTTCTTTAAATTTATAAATGTTAGATCATTTAACTTGTTTAAAGAATGAATTTCCTCCTTTTTTCCTTTAATTTTAAATTTCTGAAATTTTGATGGACGATAATCTGAGTCCCTCAGATTTAAAGTGTTTTTTATTTAATTTTTTTGTGATCGTTTCCATCCATTACTTTCATTTCAAGCTGTTTTATTTTTCTTACAGGAAAACATTCTTCCATGTTTGCTGGAATCCCTACAGGATGCAAACAAAAGTCTCTTTTTTTATTTATTTCAACAATGGCTTCCTTCTAAACTCCTAATATTTGTTCCTGCTGCTCACCTGCAGTTATTCCTTCATCCTTTCTATCATCGCTTCCTTTGAGCTCTTGGTCTGTATCACTGAAATTGAAGGCTGAATACAGACGCAGGTTTTCTTTTTATAGAAAATCCCAATAAAATGAAAACATCTCAGATCTTTAGGGGCTTCAGGGGCCTGGATACTTTTGCTCAAAGTGCTGTAAATAAACTAGTGACAAGTTTGATGAGGAGAGTTAATCCGCTCTGACGTTCAGAACAAAACGGACAGAAGGCGTTTCCTTCTAGAACCGCGGCAGGAAGTAAAACGAAGCCTCTAAGATCCCTGGATGGAGGAGGTCCGATTTTATGAAGACTTGGGAATCTTTTTTTTTATGCTCTTTGCACCAAATACAGAACAAGTAAATGAAACATAAAACATTGAATCAGATAAATGGGTTAATGCAGAAGAATTGGCTCAGATTTCTCTGGCGGCATCAGATCTGTTTAGGTTCCTGTTTC
>NW_015150453.1:6414-8473 GCF_000732505.1 Cyprinodon variegatus | reverse complement strand
AACAGTAGAAGGAAAGGTTTGATCCTTCAGAGCGTATCTTTAAAACCCTTCAGGTGTTTTTAACGCTCAGCTAAATTCACTTTCCTTCTGTGCAGTTTAAGCACTTTCCCAGATGTTGTCTGGATTGTTTTTTTTTTTTTGTTTTTTACCTCGGATCATCTCTGCAGACACTGCCAACTCCAAATATAAATTTTATCCACCAGCTTCCCTCCAGTCAACATAATTTTTTTCCAAACATCCGTTCTCCGACAGACGTCTGCAGAACTATATAGCACAATGTCCCATCCGTCATTCGTTACTCGCAGTCGGAGCTAGAAATAAGCCGATAATTGGGTGGATTTATTAGTCTTCCTGGTTACTTATAGACTGTTGTCGATTCTGGCGTCTCGTCGTTTAACGTTTCACCACAAGAAGCCATGATGTTGGATTCCAGTTGCTCTGCTTGGTTCAGTCTTCTCTCATCGAGGTTGTTAGAAAAGCACAAATAGTATGCAATTCACTGCCTTGCCCACCAGAGGGCGATCTTGTTTTGTTTTTTTTTCGGTATGAGCTCCTGTTTTCAAACACTAAACCCCTGAAGTGATCATTAGTGTCGTCTGAACACTAAAGCTGCTCTGAGAAACAGCCATCTTTCCTCCGTTCGTCCAATTTTACGACGAGACGCTGACGTTTCCCCTCCAAAAAACAAAACACTTCATCCATGTGAATGTGAGTCTGTGATGAAAAGGAGTTACTAAGCCAAGGAAAGAAATGTTTTCGCTTTGTTTCTCGGTTTTTTTCTCCGTTCCTCCAAATCGGCTCCTAAACGATCAGTTCAACGTGTTTCTGTGACGAAACAGACTTTTACTTTTTTGTATTTAAGAAGAAAATCCCTGCAGAGCTCCAGAGGTTGAATAAATATGTTCGAGTTATTTTTGTAAGCCCAAAGTTTTACAGTGTTTTTAGAAGAAAAAAACAAAAAGGGTAAGAATGTATTTTGTTGGAAACTTCTACAGTTGTGAGAATAAGCTTGTAAAGGAGCCTGGATTTGGGGTTTGAACGTGACGAAGGAGCCCCCCCCCACATGGGCCTTTTGATACTTGAGGCTCAAAAATATTTTCCTTAATACTGACATAGCAATTTGAGAATATAAATATATATATATATTTATAGTGAGAATTTCTTGTTCATTTAAATAGTTTTTTTCCTTGTGGGAAGTTTAGTTGAGATCATTTAGGATGTTCTTTCTGGCTAATTGTCTAGAAGTCCAGCTTTTGTTTGTCGCTTTCTAAATTTGTAAATTTCGACGCTGCAGCCATCAGTCTGCTTCAATTAAACTCCTTTTTCTTTTTTTTTTTTTACTCTGATCTTTTTTCTTGGACGAAGAAAAAAAATGGATCCAAATCAGTTTGCGTCGTAACCGACTCCGTATATTTTTCTAGGAATTTTGGAGGGAAACCTTCCAAGCTGCATGGGACTGGAAGCGTTGCATGTAAATGGCGAACCATTCTACCAAATTTGTGCGTTATCTTAACCTGATTTCTTTTTTCTTTGTTTTCATTTGTTCTTTATTTTTTTTTATTTTCTGTCTTTAATTTTTTGTTTGTTTTAGAAAACTGAAAGGCTGTCTGACAGTGCAATCTGGATAGAAAGAACATCAGATTTTATGTTAGGTATTTTGACTATTTTTTGCACCGTTTGAATAAATTCTCATCGTATTTCAAGGATCTAATGTCTCTTTTCTTTTCTCATTTGTATTGGTTATAAAAAAAAATAATAAATGACCCTTTTTGACCTTTAGATTTTAACTTCTCAGAACTTCATAAACATCTGCTCCTCATCAAGTTATAAAACTGTTTAATCTAATTAATTTAGTCCAAAAATAAAGGCATCCAAACAATTTTTTTTATTGTAAATTAAAAATCTGTGTGGAAAAGGACTTTTTAAAACTTTCATGCCTCTTTGGTTTTAGTGGAAATGAGCAGCGAGGTGCTACTAACTTATCAGGTTTACTCATCATCATACTAGTGTTTCAACCTCTATGGAAACATGCAGCTGTGTTTCATTAACACAATGCTAA
>NW_015150453.1:3948-5301 GCF_000732505.1 Cyprinodon variegatus | reverse complement strand
CATGTTTGAGCCCTTGCCTCGCAACGCTGCCAGTTCTGTTAGCTCTACGCCTGCCGAAGACACAGACGTCCATCCCCGTGAACACTGGGACGCAACTCAATGGGAACACTGGGACGCAACTCAATGGGAAAGGAAAGGATTCTGGTTTCAACCGTTGCGTATATTAGCTGCGACATATGAATCAAGAAGCTATGACCGAAAAATTTGATTGACAGAAATTTGATTTCAGGCTGACGTAGAACTAACTGCCCTGCACAAGATAACGAAATAAAAAAATTTTTATAGAAATTTTCTAAACTTTTGGACAATATCGTCTGATAAAGAGTTTTGGCATTTAAATACAACTTCCATGTGATTTTAAATTGCATTTTATAGATCATGTTTTCTTTACTTCAAGTCTCATTCTTGACCAACAAAGTTGCCAAGTTCTAGCTGACCAATAGAAATGCATCTTTGCATCTATTAGATGTTTCTTTTCATAAATATCTGGGAAAAAAATAATAAAATAAGTTGAAAAGATACAATCTGGGTCCATTTTATTAAAAGGTTTATTTCTTTGTTGCATTTTTTTTATATATATATTCCCATTTACAAATCATGTTCTTAGTAACAATATCGGAACAAAATTCACTCCATAACAGATCAGTTTTCAAACAACTTGAATCCATCAACTTTCACAAATGGAAAGCATATATCTTATATGTGGAGACAGCTCCTCAAAGACAAAGCGCAGCGTCTGCATCCGTCGATAATTATAACCATCATCAAAAAAAACAAAAAAAAAACAGGAGTTGATACACATCCTGAAGACGACACCACGGTGGCGGGCGTCATCAGAGACGACAACGACCTGGACTACAGAGAGGAGGTGGAGCAGAGATAACAGCCTGATCCTGAACGTGGAGAAGATGAAGGAGATCATGGTGGACTTCAGGAAGAACCGTCCTAACCACGCTCCACTGCTCATCAACAGCTCAGCTGTAGAGGTGGTCAGCAGCACCACATTCATCACAGACACCCTCACCTGGACTGGAAACACCACCTCACTGGTCAAAAGGGCCCAGAAGCGCATGCCCACCTGGCACCAGTGTTGGGCACGTTACTTTGAAAAAGTAATTAGTTATAGTTACAAGTTACTTCTCCCCAGTGATGGGAGTAACGACGTTGAAAGTAACGGCGTTACTAACGCCGCTACCTTTTTTAGTAACGAGTAATCAAAATTATTACTCTTACTGTAACTATAATGCTGCGTTCACACCGGGGGCAGCTGGCGCGACAGAAGCAGCGAGTTTACATGCAAAGTCAATGGTTGACGCGCGTCAAGGCGCAGCAAAAGGTCCCGTGGCGCGTTTT
>NW_015150453.1:0-1488 GCF_000732505.1 Cyprinodon variegatus | reverse complement strand
GCGTTATTGTACGGACGATTATTGGTCCTTTCGGCTTGCCATAGTTATCTGCTCACTACTCAGGGTAAGATGGTCTTTCTGTCTGAAACCCTCTTCTTCTCTTCACTAAACACACTCAGCACCTTCAAAGAGTCTGAATTAGCTGCGCTAAATGATACGTGTGCAACATTATTTTTTGGCCGTGCAACTCTAATTTCAAATGACTAAGAACCAGAATCCCTCACAGTTTTCTGCCTTTGTTAAAGCAACCAGTAAATATTGAACACATGTAAATAGTTTCAGTCCTTCTACTTGTTTCCCTCCTCCCTAAGAAGCCGGCACCGCGTAACCACACCATTAAAAGATGTTTCCTAAAACACTTCTCCCAGTTTGGCAGTGATCCAGTTCCTAAAGCTCTCTATGAAACATCAGATCAGCTGGAAGTTTTTTTTTTTCTTTTCAGGTTGGACTTTGGTCCTATTTGTTCTGTTTTATCTTAACCTTGTTGCATTATATATGAGAGAACAACTCCCAGCTCAGATAATCCACGGTCCTCTGTGTGTGACTGGTTTATGTATTAGAGAAATCGGAAACCCTGATGCAATATTAAACAGTTTCCCATGTGGTTTAAAATCCGGACCATATTAGAGTTCACTAGGAAACCGTCTCCTCACCTGCTCAGCCGAGCTCAGGATTACTCAGACTTTCCCTTTTGCTTCTGGGAAGGATCTGTCTCTGTAAAGCGGCCGGAGAGCTGGTTCCTTTTCTAAAAGGCTGTGGATGAAAAGGAAAAAGCTTCCTGCACGGATTAGTCCGAGGAGCCCGGTAAGGTAAGAGAACATTAACGTTTGCTTCTTTTTATCTGGGCATAAAGAAAACTAGAGACGATTTGATATTTAAACACCTCCTTCCCTGTTTTAACCATACCTGTATTGCTCACCTATAACCAGAGGGCGTTGCTGTTAAATGAACAGATCTGTCTCTTTTATGGTTCAAGTGAAAGACTGAGGGATTCTGGATAAAGAGAAACAGGATAAGGAATGTTTAATCTGCTTTTTGAAACCAGATTAGAAAAATCCACCTGATGACAGATAATAATCTAATAGGTCTACAGACTGCCATATGATCGCTTTGTTTCCTGTTTTATTTAGTAGGATTTACCAGAAAGGCTGATGGGTCTGAATGGATTTAATGCATGCTGTGATAAATGACCGCGTTCCTCTGAGGTTTTACTCATAGTTCAGCTCCTATTTTTATTTTTTTTTAATATGTAAAGCTTGGAACTGAAGCTTGTGGTCAGAAAAAGTAGATTTCTCTCATTTAATATATTTATTTATGCTAAATACTCAGTGAAAAAAGGTTCTTACTCAGTCTGTTTCATCTGCAAGGCCACACAATGCCTGAGTGAGGGGTGTTTGTAGACAAGACATACGTCTTCCCATAACAAGCAGATTCTTTCTCAAGGTTTATTCAAAACGTGTTACTGTTTAACCAAAGTGTCTGTAATCT